>NW_027187289.1:6981643-7009564 GCF_028583685.1 Petaurus breviceps papuanus
CCAGGAGGATCTCCCTCAACCCTCCCGAAAAAAGGACCGAAAGAACCAAAAGTTGGGGCCAGGTGGGGGAGGAAGCTTTGGAGTGCTTCGGAGACCTCGATCAGCTCCGGCAGATGGTGAGAAGAGGTCAAGAATAAAGAAGAGTAAGAAGCGAGAGTTGAAAAAGCCGGAAAGGGGGGATCGACCGCCCCCCTCTGAGCCCCCTCGGGCTCTTCCCAGAGACACAGACTCTGAAGAAGAGGAAGAGGAGGAGGAGGAAGAAGATGAAATGGTAGCAGTGACAACAACAGTAGCAGGCAGTTGTGGGGGTGAGGCCCCACCTTCTGTACTCCCTCCACCCCCTGAGGCTCCCCGGCTCCTCACCTCAACCCCCCCAGGAGGTATCCCTACTGAGAGTGAAGCCAAGGAAGTGGGGAGCACAGAGACGAGCCAGGATGGGGATGGGAGCTCCAGTGAGGGTGAAATGCGGGTAATGGAGGAGGACATCATGGTAGAATCAGGCGATGACTCATGGGACTTGATCACCTGTTATTGCCAGAAGCCCTTTGCAGCGAGGCCCATGATTGAGTGCAGTTTGTGTGGAACGTGGATCCATCTTTCATGTGCTAAGATTAATAAGACCAACGTCCCTGACATATTTTACTGCCAGAAGTGCCAGGAGTTGCGGCCAGAGGCCCGTCGGTCTGGTGGTCTCTCCAAGCCTGGAGAGCCCTAGGACCCACCCAAACCTTTCCCACTTCAAGTCGGAACTCTTCATAGACATCATCACTCAGGTGGAGTCCCTGTGTTGCCACTGATCCGCGGGGACTTGAACACTGTCCCGTTATGGGGCGGGGATTCTCAAGGAAGGCTGATTTGGGAGGAATGGGTCTTTCCCTAAAGCCTTTAGGACTTGAATTTTGACCCATTGAACAGGAAGGTGTCCCTATTCCTAAGATTCCCTACTTCATCCCTTCACTTTTCTGCCAGTTGACTCTGCTTACTCCCATATCCACCAGCCCAGACTTACTTAGGGTTGGAATCAGGGTGGGGTGAGGCAGTTGTCTACACCTCTAGTGTAATATAGCATTGCCCACCTCTTTCTTCCATCATTTGTTTGGACTCTTACCTTTTATTTTCTTGAACCCCCTCTCCCATTTCTTTCCTTTTGAAAACATTTGGCTCAGGTGGCCTAAAGGAACTTAACACATGGGTCTCTGGTCTTTTGTGTGGGACAGGTGATATTTCCATCATCTACCCACTTCATTGTTTTAATATTGGCCAGCTGCTTGTACATACAGTGTGTTTGTAAATAAAACAAAGTGGGCTCTTTTGTGTTTATAAAAAAAAAAAGAAAAACTGCCCTGATTTTCTAGAACCAGAAGGTAAAATAGAAATTGAAAGAATCTACTTATTGCCTCTTGAAAAAAAATCCCCAAAAGAAAACTTCTAGAAATATTACTGTCAAATTCCAGAATGCCCAGGTCAAGGAGATAATATTATAAGTACTCAGGAATAAAAAAATTCAAGTATTATAGAAACACAATCAGGATAACACAAGATCTAGCAGCTTCTCCATTAAGGGATTGAAGGTCTTGGAATTTGATATTCCAGAGGTCAGAGGAACTAGGATTAAAACCAAGAATCACCTACTCAGCAAAACTGACTATAATACTTCAGGGGCAAAAATGGGAATTCAATGAAATAGAGACCTTTCAAGCATTCTTGATAAAAAGATCAGAGCTGAACACAAAATTTGACTTTCAAATGCAAGAATCAAGAGAAGCATGAAAAGGTAAACAGGAAAGAGAAATCATAATGGATTTACTAAAGTTGAACTGTTTATATCCCTACATGGAAAGATGGTATTTGTAACTCATAAGACTTTTCTCAGTATTAGGGTAGTTGAAGGGAATACACACATACACACACACAAACACACACACACACAAATATGGACAGAGAGCACAGGGTGAGTTGAATATGAAAGGATGATATCTAAAAGAATAAAATTAAGGGATGAGAGAGGAATATATTGGGAGAAGGAGAAAGGGAGAGATAGAACAGGTTAAATAATCTCCCATAAAAGAGACAAAAAAGACCCATTATCATGGAGGTGAAGGGGGGGGAGGGAAGATGAAAGGGAATGAGTCAACCTTACTCTCATTGTATTTGGCTTTAGGAGGGAGTAACATACATACTCAATTAGGTATCTTACCCTACAGTAAATTAGGGGGCAAGGGGATAAGTGGAGGGGGATGATAAAAGATAGGACAGATTGGGGGAGGGGGTAGTCAGAAGCAAACACTTTTGAAAAGGGACAGGGTCAAAGGAGAAAATAGAATAAGTGGAGGTGGGATAGAATGGAGGGAAATATAGTTAGTCTTTCACAATATGACTATTTTAGAGATATTTTGCATAACTACATATGTATAACCTATGTTGAATTGCTTGTCTTCTCAATGGGGGTGGATGGGGAGGATTGAAGAGAAATAATATGAAACTCAAAGTTTTTTAAAACAAATGTCAAAAAAATTGTTTTTATATGAAACTGGGTAATAAGATATACAGTGAAAGGGGTATAGAAATCTATCTATCTTGCCCTTCAAGAAAGTAAGGGGCAGGGGGCACCTAGGTGGTACAATGAATAGAGCACCAACCCTGGAGTCAGGAGAACCTGAGTTCAAATCCGGCCTTAGACACTTAGCACTTACTGGTCTTTTGACCTAGGGCAAGTAAGTCACTTAACCCCAATTGCTCTGCCTCCGCCCCCCCAAAAAAAAGCAAAAAAAAAATCCGAAAGTAAGGAGGAAGGATATTAGAGAGGGAGGGTGATAGAAGGGATGGCAGACTGGGGGATTAGGTGATCAGAAAGCATGCCATCTTGAGATGGGGTTAGGGGAGAGACAGAAAGAAAATTTGGAACTCAAAATCTTGTGGAAATGAATGTTGAAAATGAAAAATAAATAAATAAATTCTGATTAGAAATTTTAAAAAGAGAGAGAAAATCAGGGAAACCGAATTTTGTTAAAAGGCATAATAGACAATGAAGTGATATAAAAAACTTTTACAACAAGTTTCTCTGGTAAAGGTCTGTTTCTCAAAATCATAGAGAGCTGAGCTAAATTTATAAAAATAAGAACCATTCCCCAATTGATAAATTGTCAAAGGATATCTACAGGTAGTTTTCAAAAGAAAAAATCAAAACTTACTATAGTCATATTAAAAATGCTCTAAAACACCACTGATTGGAGAAAGACAAAGTAAAATAACCCTGAGTTACCATCTCATGCCTATCAGAAATTATAAATGCTGAAGGGGATGAGGGGAAATAGGTGTATTAATGAATTGTTAATTGAGTAGGGAAATGGTCCAATCATTTTGGAGAACAATCTGTAACTCTATGCCCAAAGAGTTATAAAACTGCATACTCTTTAATCTAGTAATACCACTACTCAAAGACATAAAAGACAAAAGAAAAGGACCCTTGTATACAAAAATATTTATAGCAGTTCTTTTTATAATGGTAAAGAATTGGTATTAGGGGAATGTTCACCAGTTGGGGAATGATTGAACAAGTTGTGGCATATGATTATGATGGAATAGTATTGTACTATAAGAAATGACAATGGGGTGGTTTAAGAAAAACATGGCAAGACATACATAAACTGATGCAAAGTAAAGTGAGAAGAACCGGGAAATCATTATGCACAATAACAGCAATGTTGTAATAATGATCAACTGTGAAAGACTTGATTATTCCAACCAATAAAATGATTCAAGACAATTCCATAGGATTCATTATGGAAAAATGCTATCTGCATTCACAAAGAGAACTGATGAACTCCATGTGCACATTGAAGTATGATTTTTTCACTTTATTTTTTGCAATATGGCTAATATGGAAATATTTTGCATGATTACATATGTATTATATTGTTTCCTTCTCAGTGGGTGAGGGAGGAGTGGATGGGGGGGAGGAGAGAATATGGAACTTAAAATTTAAAAAGAAAATAATGTTTAAAATCAATATTTTTTAAAAGTGATTTTTAGAGAATTAAGTTTCAGTTGATTGATGAGGTTGGAAGCCAGAATGTGAAAGGTGAAAGGTGAAGGAGTGAATTAAGGAAAATGGAAACCAAGAATAGAGACAGTTTTTCCCTCTAGGAATTTGACTGAGAAACAGAGATAGGGTGTTTTTCACTTGTTTGTGTTAAGGATGAGTGAATCTGGGGTATGTTTAAAGGGAATATGGAAGAAACCAGTAGACAGGCAAAGTTTGAAGATTAGGAAGAAGGGGGTAATTCAGGTTACAATCTTCTAGAGAAGGTGATAGAGGATGGGATCGAGGACACATATTGGCCTTGGCAAGAAAAACCAATGTTATTTCTATTTCCTTTCACCTATCTAACATCCTTCAAGACTCAGCTCATGCCCCACCTCCTCCTTGAAACTTTCTGTGCCCACCATTCTAACTCTCCTGTATGTACAATGCAATATACAACCTCATTGTATACTATCTTATTTTCTCCTCTGATAGCTTCACTTGTTAATCCTCCTTGGGGTCAAGGGTCAATCTTATCTATGCCCACAACACCATAACACAAGGCTGAGCACCTGGCAGGCCCCATCGATTGATAGATAAAATAATGTGGAAACAAGAAAAAACTGAACATGATCATATGTTAAATCTTTGAATTGATGATGATAGTTCAAAGAGGACAGAAATTCATATTGGCTAGAACATTTACAAAAAGTAAGACTTAAATTCAGCCTTGCAGGATGAGTAAGATTCCAAAATGTAGAAGGCAATAAGCCAGAGGACACTCCAGGGGGAGTACATATACAACCAAAGGCACGAAAAAAGAATGAGCTTATTTTTTTTATTACATGGTAGCTCCTGCACTGTGATATGTATCCTGTGGATTATATCCAATAAGTTTCCTGTGTTACTTCAAGATTCTGTAAAAAGATGCCCTTGTGGGCAAAATTGGAAAAAATTGGTCGAATAAGGTTATGCTTAGGTGAATTCATAGCTGATAGAATACAGTTCAAACAAATGTTTTTTTTTTTTAGTAAATCAATGACAAATGATGTGGTGCAAAGTGCCATAGCTGGCCCTGCAATTTTTAATACTTCTAGATGTTTATCAAATTTTGGGGTAATACAAAGTGAAAAGGACCAATCAGCAATGTTTATAAAGCTTCTACTAGATGCCAGGCACTGTGCTAGGCTCTAGGGATACAAAGACAAAAAAAGTCCCTACATTCTCCTGTAAATAAACAAGTGTGTACAAAATGTTCATAAACACGAAGTAAAATTTTGGTGCAGAAGGCACTAGGAATCAAAAAAGACTCCATGTGAAAAGTTGTGCTTAAATAGAGTTTTTAAAAGAAATAAGAGGTTCTAAGAGGGAGTGCATTCTTGGCATAAAGGACAACAATAGTGCCTCTGTATGGAAATGGGAGAAGGATGGAGGGTCATGTGTGAGGAACAACAAGAATGACAGTTTGGCTGGACCATCATTTGTGGGAAATAGTATGTAATAAAGTTGAAAAGATCAAGTGGTGAAGGGCTATAAGAGTCAAATAAAGGAATGTATACAATGATGTACCAAAAGTCTTGCAATGCCTTACATTTGATTCTAAAGGCAATAGGGATTCTCATAGGATTGAGATGTTAAGGCTAAACATTCTTCTTTTTTTTTTTTAAGCAATCCGGGTTAAGTAACTTGCTCAAGGTTACACAGCCAGTTATTTCTGGGTGTGGTGCTGAGTATCTGAGCCCGGATTTGATTCAGGTCATCCTGACACTGGAGCCAGTGCTCTTACTTGCTGTGCTATCTGGCCGACCCACGGCTAAACATTCTTGATTAGAATGATGGCTTGAAGCTGGGTAGATGAACTATAACAGGAACAAACGTAAAGTACTTTAGGTTCAAATAATAATGATAATAATAACTGACATTTTTATTACCCATTAAGGTTTACAAAACTCTTCAAATAAATTCTATAATTTGGTCCTTAGGATAACTCTGTATAATAGGTACAATATATATTATCATCCCCTCTTATAGATAAAGAAAGGCTCAGAGAGTTTAAGTGACATCCCCATGGTCACAAAGCTAGTAAACACCAGAGAAAGCAGTCAGTCCCATATCTCTCCTGACTGTAAGTTCAGGATTCTTATTTTACACACACTCTCGTTCTCTCTCTCTCTGTGTCTCTCTCTCTCTCTGTCTCTCTCTCTCTCTGTCTCTCTCTCTCTCTCTCTCTCTCTGTCTCTCTCTGTCTCTCTCTCTGGCTCTCTGTCTCTGTCTCTGTCTCTCTCTGTCTCTGTCTCTCTGTCTTTCTTTCAGCATTACTAAGAAATGCCAGTTTCAACAAGACCAATTGTATGTATGTATTTCTTCAATATGTATAATTCAGGGAAATGAGTCATAGACTTCTTTCATCTCAATGAAAATATTTATTAAAGTGAAACAAAAACCCCACACAAACCCTCAAGCAGTGTTCCTTTAATGTTGACTCATGAACAAAGTGCACTGAGATATAGTACTTGAGAATCAACAACTTACATGTTCAGTAAATTGAGTTGGCTTTTGTCCAAATTCCACAAACTTCCTATATATAAAAATCAAACATTTTTATTGAGTGGAGCTTAATTCACAATAAAGTAGAGAATTTTTAGAGGGTGAGGATAATTTTAGCTACATATTTAAAATAGGCTATTTTATTTATTGCTTATTAGCTGTGACAAAGTAAATTCCATTATTCACATCAAAATTTTCTTCCCAAGTAGTCATGGGATAATTAGGCTAGAGATTCTCAAATTTTCCACCCCATGAGTCCATTTGGGAGATGCTTCTAGCTCTCTTGCTTCTTCCATGCCACACCTTTCTTCTCTGCCCCTCAAAAAAAAAAAAAACAATGCATCTGATAAATTTGTATGTCAATGCTCCTAAAGGATCCATGATCTCATTAATATGGGTATCCTCTCCAACTATGCAGATCACAGTCTGTCGAAGGCTTGTCATCTTCCATGTTTCTCATTAGCATTCAACCATAAATTCTCAAGAGGATACATACAAAATGTTAGAGGTCCTTCTCCAGGTCTCCATCCTCCTCCAGATCACAACACTCGAGTTGTCAATCTATAACCCTTTGTTCTAGCTAGATGGCCCGCCTAATTATTTTCTAATCTTTCATTTCCTAGGTAATGTCTTTTATACCATATAAGTACTGCTTATCAACTATTCTCTAACCAGTGAGGAGGATACAGTTGCTGCAGTTGAAATGTTAGGAACCTTGGAGGGAAGCAACCACTTCCTTTTAGTGTTTCTTACAGAAAGAAGAACATAGCTGGCTATAGTCTGGCATGTACCTTAGGCTTTGGATAGAATTGAATTCAAGGATTCAAAGTAAGGATATATAAGATTCCAAGAACTAAAAATTCTCTGGAAGAAGTTGGTCCCAGAGGTTTGATAAACTTTAAGAGTGAAATTCTGAAGATAGAAAGAGAAACAATCCTAATGAAGGGAAAAGTGGGGAGTTATCTAAATAAATGAATATGGATACGCAGGAAACTCAACCATCAACTTAAATTTTAGCGCCATGTACAGAAGATACAGTCAAGGTCGGGTGACAAGCTGGAGAGAATGCAGAGAAGGGAAATAAAAATGGTGAAGGACTTTGGGTTCATGATTTCATACAATTTGAGGATCAGATAAAGAAACTGTGTATATTTAACCTGAAGAAAAGAAGCCTGGGGCTGAGGCTGGGTAAAGTAGGGGGAAATAGGTCATAATACATATCTTCAAGTAGTTGAAGGGCTGCCATTTGGAAGAGGGATAAGAATTCTTCCCTTGGTTTTTGAAGCAACTAGGAACAATGCATGGAAATTGCATTGGGACAAATTTAGCTTTGATATAAGTAAACATTTTCTCACAAATGGAGGTCCAAAAGTTGTATAGGCTGCATCAGAAGGTGGCAGAATTCTATATAATTATGATTATGGCATTCGAGGTAATGTATACTATGATGATTCACTTTATCTGTGTTTCATCGGTATGGGTCCTCTGTGCAACAGTATAGATTGAAACCACTCCCATCTCTTTTTATCCCCTAAAATTCTTATCCATGTCCTCTAGTAAATATTTCAGAAGAGGTCAACCCACTCTATTGTGGACCTTCATCTAGACCACAGGTATAAAAAAATGCAATCTGCTGGCTGCATGTGACCTATAACACCCCGAGTAAAGCTCAAATCAGATTAAAATGTAATTGGAAAAGTATGTAATAACATTAATGAAAATATAATAAAACATAATTTTAAAACTAAGTCAATATGTGGCCTATTGAATTTATACTAATGTATAGATTGGTGATCCTTGCTGCTATCTAACTTTGAAACCAAGTCATCTAAGATCTCTGGACACGGCAGGTATAGAAATAGAGACCACAAGACTGTCTATAATTCTTGCTACATAACTAGACCATTTTTTTAAATTGCATGTAATAATCTACTTGGTCTGTCCTGTGGGGATAATAATAATTGTTGTTGTTATCACTAAATTATTATCCTCATATTAATTATTATCAATAATAAACATTTATATGGCACTATGTGCCAGGCACTATGCTACATCCATTACAGTTATTATCACATTTGATCCTCACAATAATCCCAGGAAATAGGCGCTTTTATTATCCCCATTTTACAGATGAAGAAATTGAGGCAAACAGAGGTTGTGACTTGCACAAGGTTACACAGCTACTAGTTACCTGAGGTCACATTTGAACTCAGGAGTTCCTGACTGCAGGTCCAGCACACTATCCATTGCACCACCTAGCTGCTGCAGCAATTACATAAAATTTTTTTTGAGTTAATAGACTTCTCATTCAGGAGGTTCTTCAGTCTTCCAGGGCTTGCTATAATCTACACAATATAATTTGCAAGCAGTAGTACCTATAGGATTTAACGTTCTATAGGGAAACCCACTTCACTTTCGATTCTGTGCTGGACTTCCTCCATGATAGTGACACACACACCCACACACCTATGAAGAACATATGTCTTCCTATTTTATACCTTCTTTGTTATTAATAATCAGAGAGCTGACAAAAAATTAATTATCTCTATTGTTACACAGTTCATGGACTCTTACATAGTCTCAATAAATTAATGGGAGACATCTTGTTAGAGAAGAGCCCTTAAGGCAATTAAAAGTTGTTGTTTATATTGTTTTTCTGAGGTAATAGCCATTATGAACAGTGGTATCTCATATTCTCTATATCTGCCAGTCAGTTGTATGACTTTAAAGAGGTGGTGGGATATAGACTGTTTATGAAAGTTTGACTGTTCACTGCTTATTCTATCATTGATTATGTGTGGGTAGATCTCATATTTTGTAGAAATGGACAAACAGGCATATGGTTGGGAGCCTGATGTTTTCTCTGAAACCCTTTTTTGGTAATAATAAAATTTATGATTCCTCTCTCCATTCCCCAGTATTTAGTGTCTTCTGCTCTTTCAGACATCTAGGGAACTTAGATTTGGTGAGCTCAGTGCCTTGCAAATGGCATCTCCTCTGTCTAATCCATTTACTCTTTCCATTTGTTTTTAACATCGTTTTTATTTCTTTGTGAAGTACATCAGATACAATAATGTCAAAATCCAGATTTGATAGCTTTACTGTCATTGATAGCAAAAAAAAAAGTGTCTGTCTTACAAAAATCTTAAAAGACTTTTTTTTTCTTTATGTTTATTCTCATCCTTCTAATCATCTTCAAAATCCTTTGGGATTGTATTATTTAATTGGGTCTTTTGCCAAGCTTTCTGAAAATTTATTCTTCCCTGTATTGACTCATGAAGTTTTATGAGTCAATATTGTCTGTAATTTCCTACTGTATGCCTCTACAAGATTTTGCAGATGAATTTATATGATAATCTGACATTCTTTAAGTGATATCTCTGACCTCATCTTGATATACCATAAGTTTGAGGTTCAGACATTTTTAGGTATGGTAGGTATCCTCATTTGTTGTAGTTTAATTACTTTGGTCAATCCTCCTCAGGAAATAGTGATAGTATGGGTTGATTTCTGTCCTTTTATCCACTTCCCATTTTTCAGCATCAACAACTATTTAAATAGATCAATTTGGAATTGTGTCAATTATTTTGTCATTGTTATTTCATTGTTTCATTTATGTCCAACTCTTAGTGACCCCATATTGGGGTTTTCTTAACAAAGATGCCGGGATAGTTTGCCTTTCCTTCTCCAGTTCATTTTATAGATGAGGAATTGAGGCAAACAGGATTAAGTGGCTTGCCCAGGGTCACAAGCTAGTACATGTCTTAGGCTAGATTTGAATTTAGGAAGATGACTGTTTCTAATTTAGAAGCTAAAGGCATTCCTATGCCACCAGAATCATTAGAGTAGAATTTTCTAAAGGAATACACACTGAATTGTATACATTTAGTGGGTTTCCTATAAAGAATGAATTTTTTTAAAAGCTTCACCACCAGATTTTTTTTTAAATTACAAACTAGCATGGAAATTAAAGAGATATTTTATGGTGTTAGAGAATCCAATAATAATTATAATGGAATTTATACTTTTATGTACTAAAATACTTATCTGATATCTCAGACTCTAGTTATGATCCTAGTTTATCAATAACTATGATCACTGGACCTGAACCATAAGCTCTGGAAAAATCCTATCCAATTGAAAAGGCTTTAGATATAGGCCTGGAAATAGACTGTCTAAGACATTACCCCCACTAAACTCAGAAAGGCTCATCATAAGATGATTGGACACCAGGAAATAGATGTACAAAAATTTGTGAAATCATTTATGAAGGCATGGAAGGTTGTTTGTAATCTGAGGTAGTGGAAGGAATGACTCAATTGATAAAATCAAGAATATCTTGAAGTATTTATACTTATAAGTAGTTTTAATATGCATCATTCAACTCATCCCCACAACAGCCCTATGAGATAGGTGCCATATGATTGATAAAATTATGCATATTTTATTAAAGAGGAACCCTATTTTTCATTTTAATTTTCTAGTCAAAGTATAGACATTACAGTTCCTTGCCCAAAGTCACCACTATTTAATCACATATCCTAAATTAGAACTCAGGTTTCCTAACTACCAGCCTAATCAGAG
This sequence comes from Petaurus breviceps papuanus, assembly GCF_028583685.1. Classification (NCBI taxonomy): domain Eukaryota; kingdom Metazoa; phylum Chordata; class Mammalia; order Diprotodontia; family Petauridae; genus Petaurus; species Petaurus breviceps. Next base: position 6,992,799 of record NW_027187289.1, read on the forward strand.
GACAGTGAGCAATAGCAAGACACTTAAGTAGTAGCTTTATGATGAACTAAAGAAGAGGAATTATTGAAAAGGTAAGCAGCAAAAAATCCTCAAGGATCCATCAAAGAACATCACATAGAAACAGCATACAACCATCCATTCAGGGAAGCAAGATTAGCAGTTGTAGCAGATTCACAAATATTAAAAGTATGAAAGAAGCAGTTACTCTCGAGGGGTGGCTAGGTAGTGCAGTGAATAGACTACTGGCCCTGGAGTTGTGAAGACCTGAGTTCAAGTACAGCCTCAGACACTTAACAAAAAAACTAGCTGTGTGACCTTGGGCAAATCACTTAACCCCAATTGCCCTCCAAAAAGCAAAAAAAAAAAGTAGTTACTCTATTTAATGAATGCCACAATGAGCAGAAGACCAAAAGATCGCCATGTAAACCGCCCTATGTTTGTGAAGTACCTGCTTCTTCACTTCCTTTCACACTGGCAGGCTGATTCCCTAGAGCACTAGGGAGCTAGAGCTAGACTCTCAGGGTTCTATAATAAGCAATTATTAAGTGCCAGACACTGTGCTAAGGGTAACTATGAGCACCTGGAATGTGGAATTCTAATGTGGGGGGGGGGGAGGTCATGAGTCCCCATGCTAATTTCTCCACATGATTGTCAGTTTAGACAGTTTGTTGCTGTTCAGTCATTTTAGTCATATACAACTTTTTGTGACCCCATTTGGGGTTTACTTTGGCAAAGATGCTGGAATAGTTTGCCATTTTACAGATGAAGAAACTGAGGCAAAAGGGTTAAGTGACTTGACTAGGGTCACACAGCTAGAAAGTATCTGAGGTCACATTTGAACTCAAGTCTTCCTGATTCCAGGCTGGGTGCTCTATTACACCAGATAGCTGTTAGATTTATTTAGCTTTTAGAAAGTGCTATTTACTAAGGTATTATAGTAAGGATAGCTGGTACAAAATATGCCCCCCTAGAAATCTGTGACATATTCTCCCACCAGTACATATAGCATTCAGGGGAAAATGAGCTCAAGCTTCAAGAGCACATGTGGCAAAGGGTTAACATAGCTTCTGATGGATGGAAGTTCTTTCTTCTCCTTCACGGTTTACTCATAGTGTTTCTGTTAGCAATGGTATAGTTTTTGCTGAGATCCTAGGTAACTGGCAGCTCTAAATCTATGATTCTGTAATTCTGTTTCATTTAGAGAAAAGGAGTTTGGATAGACATCACTTCATTATTAGGCTATTTGTGGTTTTATCTTTAGTTCACAATCCTGACCGCTAGTTCTCAGAATCTGACCTTGAGCAAGTCATAACCTCTCTAGGCCTCGGCTTCCACATCTGTAAAATGAGGGGACTCAATTGTATCAAATTCAAGGAGAAATGGGTCCCCAAGGGCCTCTTATGGACTTAGAAAACCACAAATTAATAACATATATGTTGTATATGTGTTTTATTTGTTTTGTTAAACACTTTTCAGTTGTATTTTAATCTGATTGAAGCCAGACTCTAGTATTTTGCCAGCAGATTGAAATCCCTGGGCTGAGTTTGACACCTCTGATTCCTCACTAAAGTCCCTTTCAACTCTATATCTATGATCTGATGATGCTTTGATTCTTTTATTTCCCAATTCATTCCTTCCTTCTGTGCTTCATCCCCTCATCCTTGTCAAATATGTGCCCTTTTATCCGTTAAGGCCCCTTTACCCAACATTGACAATTCAAAAGACATTTAGGTCTCGAGGACTTTTCGATCACGGAAAGAATGCTTTTCAAGACTACACTGTGTTCCTAATTGGCATGAAAGGAATGAAGGTCAATCTCAAACAAAAGAATTCACTGCTTCACTGTCTTTGAATGATAACAAATGGCAATGCTTACCCTGACTCTGAAGAGAACTATTTTCAAGGCAGATGTTATTTTGTGTAGGCCAAATATTTGAACACAATAACTATACTGCTTATATTTTTCTGAATCTATAGAACATACAGGATGTAAACATTTGACAAATATTGAATATTTCTAACATATAGTCCTATGATAGCTAAATTCAGAAGTAACATAGCTGGATGTCAGCAGAAGAAGAAAATCAGGGATATTATTCAGTCATAGTCAAACTGTTGCCACTTTATCATTATCCTTGTCATCAACTAACATTTATTCAAGCCCTAATAGGTTTATAACACTGTAGCAAGGACTATATTACATATTACTAAAATTGTTGGAAAAGACAGTACTTACAGGATCCATGCTGAGTAGCACTGAGCATACCTAATCCAATAACAATAATAATCTCATAAAAATGAAACAAGATGGATAACAGTCATAAACTCTACATTATGTGGAGCACAGAGCTTCCAAAATGTAGAAACTTATCAATAGACATCAAAATCATGTGGGAACAAGATGAGACACGTATCATCACAATTATACTGTGTACTGCTGAAGCTGTCCCAAAAATGTTTCTAGTGAGCCTACAGAAGGGGAGTTTAAACTCCAATACTTTCCAGTACTTTTATTTAAACAAAGACAGACAGACACAGAGAGAGAGTTATTTTATCCACCTGTGCAATAGTCCACCAGATAATAAATATAAAAGAGTAGTATCAGGATAACAATAATCCTGGGCTTATTCTATCTGAACTCCATAAATAATATTAGAATGAGATAAACAATAACAACATTAACATAATACTCCAATTGTTGAGTGCCTTCTTATATAAATTTTGCTTGACATTTGCAAATGAGATGATCAGTTCAAATGTCCAGAAGACAAGAGGGAAAGACAGATGATGCTGAGAATAGAAGACTGAACTGGAGTTATAAATTTGGTGGTCTCCTTCCAAAGAGATGAATAAAAATAGGGAAATTAATGAGACTGAGAGTGTAGAGAGAGGATAGCCAAGAATAGAACCTTAGGAAATATCTGCCTTAAGAGTTTAGACAGAAGCAGAGAAGGAATATTTAGAGAAATAGACGAAAAACCTATTTCTGTGGTGTCAAGGAAGTATAACATACATGCTCTGGCCCTATTCTCTAAGAGGCAGATCTGCTACAAATTCCCTCAGGATTCTCAGGGCCTCTGAGGGAATTTTTAAGGTATCTCTTCTACTAATAGCTTGGGTCCCAATCACTGTGTTCAGGGAGCCAGTGATTAGCACCCCAGTTTCCCTAAACCACTTAACATTGATTGACTTTTACAAAAGAATATTTACTTCAGGGGCAGGTAGGTGGCACAGTGAATAGAGCACCAGCCCTGGAGTCAGGAGGACCCAAGTTCAAATTCTACCTCAGTCACTTAACTCTTACTAGCCGTGTGACCTTGGGCAAGTCACTTAACCCCAATTGCCTTGCCTTTCCCCCTCAGAAAAAAAGGAAAAAAAAAACCAATATTTACTTCATGGATATCAAGAACAAAAATACAAATATTTCCCCAAAACTTCAGGGGCATAATCTTCCCTACTCCACCTTAGTGAGGGAAAGGGGTAGGGGCAATTGACCTCATAAATTGGCTTAATTCCTACATAGGAATTCCCACAAATTCGCATCCAAAGGCCACATCACTGCTGGATGAATCCATGTATTGGACTGCATTCCAGAAGATCACTCCCAAAGAGCATACCTTTCTGCCCCAGGCATGGATGCTATGCTAACTGCAGCGCCCAGCCTGAATTCTCACACTGGCATTCCTATAATTTGCATTTCCAAACCGGGATTAAAGAATCCACTCATTGTACCTAGAACAGAAAAGAACAAACAAGCCAAGGAGGACCCATTTCTTAAGGCCACTGAGGCTCAAAATACCCCAAGGCCCTTTTTCTTATAATACAGTCTTAAACTGGATGCCCTGTGCTCCCCCAGATACAAATGCAGCAAAGACAGACAAAGAGACAGTTGCCAAAGCTGAAAGACCTTTTTTAATGCCTCAGGAGACAGAGTGATTCCCTTTCTTCGTGTGGTTAACCAACCAGAATGAGTTACAGAAGGTCCATATATCCTCCAGTCTCTCCATAGCACTTCTCTTACATATCATCATGATGCCTAGAAGAATCTCCCTAATATCCTCCACATACATAGACACCATTTCAGGTGGTCTGGGCACGTGCCAGACCCCTATCTAAGAAGTCAGAGCAAAAGAAAATATACATAAGCAGGGGGTGGCCTGCAGCATCATTTTTAGAGAGGTTAAGAAAAGTAAGGAATCAAAAAAGGCCATTGAATTTAGTGTTTAGCAGCTCAATAGACTTCCAGCAGTTTCACTATTTCCAGCCATAACCCACCACACCACTGCAGGCACATTTTAGACTACTACTCTTAGGCAAAGTTTGCAGGAGTGGACCTGGGCACAAAGTTTTCTAGTTTTAGCTCTGTTTACCTCACTATAAGATGACATCCTAAAGAATTTCTTTCCTTGGAAAATGTCAAGTTACTGGATGAAAGATCAGGCTGAAAGATTCAATACCAGAGTCATCAAGATAATTTCAACAAAGATTTGACATCATTTGCTGCGCTCAGTTTCTTGTGGATGCATATATGTTTTTATGCCTTCCCCCTGTCAGCCAGGCTTGATCTACCTTCTAGTCCCCCAGGACTCCGTAGCAGCTCTACAGCAACTATATTCAGAAATCTGAAGGATTTTACAATAGAATCTAGAATGTTATTCTATTAAAAAAATAGACTTTTCTTAGAGAGGGTGGGAAAAATCAAGTATCTAGCAACAAGCAGACAGTGGGCATCAATCCTGCATGTTTGGTATAGGAATAGTAAGGGGTCTTTTCCTCCGCTCTCACTAAACCATCGGCTCAAATCTTCAAAAGGTATTCAAATACTCACATGGATCTATAATGTCATTGATTTTCCAGTTCTCTTCAACAATGAAGGAGCAAAACCTATCCGTGCCTAACTTGAATGATATGTCCATGTGCTCCCATAAATTTGACAGAGAGTGTCCACCTATCATTGGTGAAGGTCTGTAATGGGAATGTAAATTTTAAAGATCTTCCCTGCCCCTAGGCTAAAGTGCACCTGGAGCCTGGGGTGGGAGGCTTGTTTTTCAGTAGATACTTTTTGATTGGCCAGTGGGTCAATAAGGTTGTTACATTCTCTGAGCCAGGAGAAGGCTATATAAGCCCTGATGTGTAGCTTTGTTTTGGGGCTCACTTTGAGAAGTGTTCTGTGATTTGATATGGATTCTGGGAAGCCGTTGTCCAGAGCCCCCCGGCTTTGAAAAACCCAGATGTTGAAATCCAGATGTTGATTTGGTATGGATATAATGGTTGGACAGTTTGGAAATCTGTCTACTTGATCTGTTTCTCTGACTTGATAATTCTGTCTGTATATTCTGAAGTTCGGGGTGCTGACCTTTTTCCCCTGAACTAGGTAAATGATACATGTTTGGCTGATTAAAGTAAGCTTGTTAACCCATTTTGAGTTGCTTTCCTTTATCAAAGCAGATCCAAGAACCTGTGGGAGCAGCCACCCTAGGGACGCCAGGGTGCTTGCTGCTACAAGGTCTTCCTTGCTTTCTCCTGACATCTGGAGTGTTCCACTACAGTACTTTGGCTGTCCCTCTGTCATACTTCTTCCTTGCAGTGTCAGTAGCCTATCCTCTCTTCCATTTCCTTGACAACATATTTATTCCTGTTGTTCTTTAGAGGTTCTATGTTGCAGTGTGCTCAAACACACCATGCTCTTCTCCTCTGCCTTTTGTATAATTTTCATTATTATTTCTTTCAAAACTGTTGTATCCTATGTCTTATGAAAATGGTATACAGCAACATCAGTAGAAGTTTGGTATTAAAAAAATTTAGTCATTGTTTCTATGGGAAAGTTGGAATTATTAAAGGAGCATTGTAATTTCCCAATGGTAATTCAGCCTGTGACCTCCTGTTCTAAACTTTAAGGGAAAAAAGGTTGTTTGGAAAACAGAGATATTTTATGAATTAACACAGGAGCATTATTCTCCTCTACCTCACACCTCCCCCAGCAAAACAGAACTCAATGTCTTTGTCTTTCTATAGGACTCATCTGGTCATTCTGATGAGCCTTTTCTTGGACAGTAGAAAATACTTCTAGCATAGTGGGTCTCAAGCCATTTACAGACTGAATTCTTTACTTTTTGCAAAACAGACCCTTTAAGGAACATCTTTTAAGGTAACTTCCTTAAATGGGAACTCCTAATGGTACAAAATAACATGAGGCTAGTTTTTGAGATGACTTCTATTTTCCTGTCAACTTTGTTCCAAATTGAGAATAATCACAAACTTATCTAGTGATAAGGATAAGACTTTTTGCCAAAATTAAGCTTTGTGATCAAGAAAAATTAGATGAAATATGTTGGAAGCAACATGGTGAAGGACCTGAGTCTAAAACTAATTTTGTCCCTTCCTACATGAGTAGGAAGAAAGTTATTTAACCTTGCTTGGTATCAATTTCTGTATTGGTAAAATGAGAGTTATACTAGATGACCTCTTAAGTTTCTAGAGCTATGATTTAAATTATCTACAATCTAAACAACATAGCATGCTTTACAGCAACTTTCCTTTTCCTCTCTTTTTACATGTCAGTATTTGAAAGCAATTGTTTCAGATTAATACCCTTTTTTGCCTAAAAACCCTAAGGGTTTTGCTTATAATTTACTGTTTTGTTTGTAAAAAGCTTTTGTAATTTTGCCAGGTCTATGTATATTCTGAGGCCTAGTGTAACAGCAAGCACCCTAGCTCACCCAGGATGGCTTCTGGCACAGGTTCTTTGATCTGCTTTTCTAAAGGAAAGCAACTCAAAAAGAGTTAACAATCTTACTTTAATCAAACATATATAACATTCACTTAGTTCAGGGGAAAAAGTCAGCACCATGAACTTCAGAATATACAAACAGAAATTACAAACAGACCAAAAAGAAAATGCACACAGAGAAAATAATATAATTCAACAGACAAACAGACAGGGTTTCTAGCTGTCTGATCATTATATATATATATATATATATATATATATATATATATATATAAACAAACACAATATATTAAAAAAACCACATATATATGTACACACACATACTTAGTTACCAGAGAGAGAAGTACCAACATCTGGGTTTTCAAAGCGGTGAGGGGGAGGGAGGGAGGGGCTCAATGGCTACCTAGAGTTTCATCTGACCAAATCACACAACTCTTCCCATAAGTGAGCACCAAGAGTATATATAAACCCTTCTTCAGGGTCAGAGGATATAACGACCCTCATTACCCACTGCCTAATTACAAAGTAACAAAAGGTGTGGGTCTTCCTGAAAAACAAGCTTCCCCTAAGCAAGCTTCTCTTGTTGGGCTCCAAGTGAGGACCATTAAGGGGCAGGGAAGATGTTTAAATTCCCTCAACATTATACCTAGGGACCCCAATAAAGGAGGGGCTCTGAGTTCACATGGCCCCACGTTCATTCTAGCTAGCCTGATCCCCAAAGGAAAGGGAAGAGTCAGTTTTCTATTCTCTTTGGCTCTATTCCCATCCTGCCACTAGGGAAATCTTTTTTTTTTTTTCTTTAAGTATGACTCATGTCTAGGGCAGCTGGGTAGCGAAGGCTGGAGACAGGAAGACCTGAGTTGAAATTTGACCTGAAACACTAGCTGTGTGACCCTGAGCAAGTCACTTAATCCCATTTGCCTCAGTTCCCTCATCTGTAAAATGAGCTAGAGAAGTAAAATGACTTTCCACTCCAGTATCTTTGCCAAGAAAACCCCAAATGGGGTAACAAAGAGTCGAACATGACTGAAACAACTAAACAATGACATGAAATATGTCTAGGGACTCCCTAAAATGTAAATAGAAAAGATACTTTTAAAAAGATACTCAATGAACAACATGAGTATAAGGTATAAAATAGCTATTTTCTCTACCAAAGAAAACGCTTTAAAATGCTAAAGACACATAGTATACATCATCAAAAACAAAAATAGAAACCATACTAAGTAGCTCATTATACTCATATACCCAAGGAAGGTAAAGACAACATTATGGGACAGAGAGAGCTGGACATGTATTTCATATTCACAGCTACCTCAGACCCACAGTACTGAATCTGGACAGCTATGACATTCTTAACCCTTCTGCTTCAGGATCCTCCTGATAGTGATACTCTTCTCCTCAAAGATACAAGCCATTATGAAAATCAGTTCCCATTGGGCAGCAGAAGCCAAACTCAGGAACTCTCAAACTGATGAGGGAGCCACCAAGGCAGGAAATGACCATTTCTCAGGATTAGTGGTCAATGATATGTGTTCAGAAAATGAAATAGAAAAGCAGAAGGATTCAAGCTATAGGAGATACAGATTTCACCTGAGCAAACACAGGTTCCTGCTCAAATATGTTAAAGCTGAAAACCACCACAGCCCTGAGTAGGAGGTGGGAGATGGAGAAGAGGAAATAAGTTCTCCCTCCCACTTACTGAAAAGTCAAAGGAAGAAAAGTACCAGAGAAGAATCCCAAAAAGAAGCACCCCAAAGAAAAGAAAAAACTGGGGTGGCCAAGTAGCACAGCAAGTAAGAGCACTGGCCCCAGTGTCGGGATGACCTGGGGATCGAATCTGGGCTCAAATACTTAGCACCACACCCAGAAATAACTGGCCATGTAACCTGGAGCAAGTTACTTAACGCCAATTGCTTTAAAAAAAAAAAAGAAAAAAGAAAAAACTGTTCCTATAGTATTCTAGCCCAATTATAGTCCATCTTCCTGGCTCTCAATGGACAATGATTTTTAATTCTCTCACTGCCCCCTTCTCAGTCACAGAGAGCAATTAGGCTCTCCTAGAACCTATGCTATTCTGGCAAAACACATTCTCTTCAGCAAGAGGTCAGGGTGTATGTCCAAGTCCAAGGGAACCAAATATTTCTAACAATGGTCCAAGTCGTATGATTTCATCAAATGGATTGAGGAAAACCTTTGATTCACTAAACATAGAACTTTTTTTAAATTTGGTAACAGACACTGTGAAACAATCCATCATCATCATCATCATGTATATGATGCTTTAAGGTTAGCAAAATGCTTTCCAAATATTTTCTCACTTTATCCTCATAACAATTTTATAAGGTAGGTGCTTCATTTTATAAATGAAAAAATGGAGGCTGTCTTTCCTAGGACCATGAAGCTAATAAGTGTCTGAGGCACTTGAACTTAGGTCTTTCTGGCTCCAAATGCATCATGCTATCCCCTGTGCCACTTAGCTGGTCCAGTATCACTGATAATTACATTCAAAATAGCTATGATATAAAGCCAAAATGAGTGCTCAACTTCAAGGAAAGTAATACACAGTACTTTTTCATTATAAGTACTTTTATTATAAGAATAATAACAAATCAATGATTACTAATATCAAGCAGGCATAAAACATGAAGACGTATTTTTACCAAATGTGAAAAATGTATTGCTCGAATTCTGATCAGAAGTGAATCATTGTAGAGAATTAGGTCCTTCAGCTACTCCTCTGCTCACTGCATTGAGCCCTGGAACACAAGATGGCTTCAATGAGATTCAGAGCCACTCAAAAGAAAAAGATGGTTTGGTGGAAAAGTACACTGAATTTGAGTCAGAGAACTTACTCAAAACAAGTCAAATCTTTGCTCTTTAACTTACTAGATAAGTCACTTAACCTGTCTGGGTCCTAGTTTCCTCATGTGTAAAATAGGAACATTGTACTTGATACCTCTGAAGTCAAGCTCTCATCACTACAATTCTATCACTAGTAATATACTCAGGAAAAATCAATTGGCTGTAACATGTATATTAATTATCCACAGCCAGTATGGCATAGTGGGAAAAATACTAGACTTAGAATCAAAGGATTTTGGTTCAAATTCTAGAACTGCTACTTTCAGCAAGTCATTTAATCCTGTTGGCCTCATCTATAAAATTGGGGAATGTTGGCTTCAGTGCTTCTTAAACTGTGGGCCACAATCCACAGTTTAAGTAGAGCTGAGGGGGTTTTGAGTGGAAAATGTTTTAGAAGCTCTGGGTTAGATGACCTCTTAAGCTACTTCTATCTCTGAATCTATAATCTAGTTATCATCATATTTATGTTTCTTCTGCATTTGGAATTTGACGCTTAAATTAGGTTAGTGGACATTTGTTTCATAGTCAGAGCCTTCATTATTCACACTTCATTTTGTTGTCCCTTTAAATATCTCAGTTTTATCCAATTATCTGTAATCAGAGTTGGTGAAAGAAGGGATTTTTAATTAAATAAATTTAAAAGATACTAATTAATTTATCCATACTCTGCCAAAACAGAAATCTGCTGCTCTTGTGTTATGCTGTAATAATATTAGTTACATTTAGCAATTGATTTTTAAACCATTAAGAAGTCAACTTTTCAGTCCCATAAGATGTGGTGATTCTTTACCTTAGCTAAATGCATACTTTGTAAGTACTGGACACACATACAACAAAGTAGATGGGTTCACTGTAAATGTTTATCCACCATTTCATTTTATTTGATTTGTGGATGTCCTTGGACTACTGAATGGAAACCCAGATCTCCAGGAAGCATAGTTTGAAAAAAAAATTTGCTTTAGGATCCTATACTGATTAGTTACAGGATTTCTGTGTCCAAGATAGTCATAAGTGTAACAATGGAAGAGGTATATTTACTAAGACACCCAGAAATATAATCCATTTGAGTCTATGGCATGATATTAAAGTCAGAATTATAGATGCATCCTGTGATTCCTCACCATTTATCAGTAAATGACAGTTCTTATATACCCCAGGGCAGCTCTTATGGTACTTACAGGAGAGAACTAGTTCCACAATAACTCAAGAAATATTATAGCCCTTATGGAATAATAATTCACAGCAGACTTGATTGCTCAAAAAAGATTGTTTGATTGTGGCAAAGGTTTAAATTGGTGACTGTGTGATAGAGAGAAGGGGATTAAAACAAAGTCATTGTGAAGGTAGGGAAGAAAAGCCAAATGACTGTGTAAGTGGAGATAAGGACTCAAGGATGGTTTTGAGGGTGTATACTTGGGTTATTCACAGGATAATAGTGTCATTGACCAAAAAAAAAAAAGAGAGAGAGAGAGAGAGAGAAACTTAGTAGAGGGGTAAGTTTTGAAGGAAAGATAATAGTATTGTTGATGTATTTTTGCCTAATGGAAAGATCTTTCCCATCCATTAATAGGTCCAAGTAACCTGCCTGAGTCACATAGGAACCTAAGTCATATAAGTATGTGGTAGGAGGAGCTTGTTGAATGGATGGAGCAGGAAGGGTGGAGCAGAGCTGAGAGGAAGTTAGAGCAGTTAGAGTTAAGGGAGAGAGAGGAAGCAGGCAACAAGCTGTGAGTGGCATTTGTGAAGGCCTTAGAAAGGGGAAAGCTTGGGGATGATGGTGCCTTCTGCATTGTTATTGTGTATAGATTTCTTTGTCGCTATGATGGATTTGGTTTTCTGGTGTCTGAATAAATGTTTTGGTTCTGTCTTGCATGTGAAGAGTCTGTTATATTTTGCAATTCAAAATTATCCTGGCATATTCATGGCCACCTTAGGCACTGTGAATATCATGTTGATGCTACATTAATCACTTCTGTTTTAGACATGTGAAGTTTCAGATGAATGTAGGACATCCAGGGATACCCTGTAGATTCAGGGACATCTACAACACACCATTGATGTTGTACTTCTCTTCAAGTCATCTATGGAGTTAATCATTAAAACTATGAGGACTGAAAAGAATGTCAAGAGAGAGAGAAACATAGAAGGCTGAGGACATTTAGGCAACGTGGTAAGGTGATATTCCAGCAAGAGAAACTGAAGAAATAAGCTGGATCAGAACCAAGAGGAAAAAGTCTCAAAAGTAGAGATAATCTAGCAGGAGATGGTGATCAACAAAGTCAAGAGTTATAGAAATTAAGATGGATAAGGATTGAGAGAGGCCTGAAGATCTGAGTCTATAAACAGATTTGGCAATTATGAAATCATTCACAATTGCCAAACCTGTAAGCCTCCCTCAGTTCTTATCCTTCTTAATATATCTGTAGTTCTTGATAGAGGAATTCAGTTAGCTTCAGTTACTCATTTGACCATTGATGAAGCATCAGGCTCTGTGAGACTGGTAGGACAAAACAGAAAAAAATATATATGTGGGAGATTTAGTACTAGGAAGCTGTGTCATGGGCATTCACCTTGTGCTGGTATTTTATTACACACATCCATTTAATGACTCACCATTTCCTAATTTCTACAAAGCAGTAGTTAGCCACAAGTCAGCAACTAGTTTATTAAGTGTGACAGTGAATGAGGTATAGGGGTGGAAAGGAAAGAAGAGAGATCTCACCTTCAAAAAAATATTAATCTCAAAAGAAACACACTTTCTGCATTTTCCCATCTGACCAAATAAATAAGCTTCTTGATAATAGAGGAATTCATTCATTCAATAAATGTTTATTTCACAAGTACAAAATGAAATGCAGCTTGCCACAATGGATATTAAACCTGCCCAAATACCAAGTCCTGGGTTCAAGTTCTGCCCCTGACATATAGTGCCTACTTTGCCTTGAGCTAGCAACTTAACTTCTCATATTTCTAAGCAACTAAGAGTATTAAGATACAGTGAGGGTGACAACCTGCATTGTGAGAGAAAGTTTCCTCACCAGATAGTTTCCCTTACCAATGAAATCACAGATCCAGTCCCTATTCCTATGTGCAGAGCATTGTGCTTGATGTTTTGTGGTATTTCTAGTTCTTTTCTAGCCTTTTCTCCATTCCTTTGCTCTGTCTCCCCTCAATGCCATCTTAGTATATAAGTGTGGCATTTTACTATCTTAGGATCTCAGAGTTAGAACTGGAAGGGACAACAGAGGTCAGCTGATTCAACTCCCTTATTTTATATATTAGAAAAGAGTTTTAGACAGCCTAAGTAGCCTGCCAAAAGTCATTCAGACAGTGGCAAAACTGGGACTTGAACTAAGGTCCCATGACTCCAAGATCAGTGCTCATTCCCCTCCACCACAATGACTCTCCAATGATTAGTCTTTAATTAATGTTCACTTTTTGGTTGGCCATTTCCTAGTACAACACTTCTTAAATAGGCTATTTTTCTACCTTATTATCATTTCTAAGTGTGCCATCATCTATTGGATCCCAAATATTACATGTTTATGGTGTCATTTGTAGGAAAGACATTTATCAGGTTAGTTGGTAAAGGAGAGCAAGCTGGGAAGAAGGTGTGGCTACCTCTCCTCTAGACTCAGGGAGGTTTACATCATACAGGATTTAGATAAGGGTACCTGCATATGAATTGCCAGAAAAGGCAGCTTGAAAGCAAGGTAGATTGAGATGGATATCAGTAAATATAAACATTCAATAAAATTTGAGCAAAGTCAAAACACAAGCTTGGGAGAACCCAAAACAAGACCTAAGTGAGTGGACTCAAAACAAGAATATTTTGGTTGGATCCAGGACTGGATCCTTCTCCTGGCATTCTGGCATTCCTGGAGAGTTACAAGGTCAGAGCAAAATTCTGTGTGCAAACAAACTCTAGTCATATAAAGTTAGATTTAAACTGTATAGTAAGTTTTCTGAACAAGATAATGAAGTATTTTCTACAGTAGTCAGAGAAAACACTTTTCAAAAACTTTAACAAAATTTTCTCAAGTGAAAAAACACACTAGAATGAAAATTATCAATCCACATATCCACTATATGAAAGTATCTTAATAATTAAACTATTGTCTTTATTTCTGTATTTGTATCAACAGTGCTTGGCACATAATAAATATTTAATACATGTTTCATCATTCATTCATATTATTTTACAGCAAATTATGCAGAAATCATTCATTACAGCAGCCTAGTAAAACAGTTTTAATCATAAAACAGTAGACTGAGTATCACAAATACATGTGGCTAGGCTCTAGTTCATAGTTTAACCAGCACACTATTTATGTCTAAGCTCTGTTCTACCAAAAAAACTAGCACAAATCATGAGGACCCACAGAATAAAGAGACAAATGGATGAGAAATACCCTGTGACATTTCTTGCACAATAAGGTTTTATTGCAATACTTCCTTTGGGAAAGAATGCCTTTTTCTTCAGTGGGGAAAATTAAAGGCATTTTGGGGGATTATTTTCTTAATTTTTTTAAAAAGTCCTCTGTCGGGGTGGCTAGGTTGTACAGTGAATAGAGCACCAGCCCTGGAGTCAGGAGGACCTGAGTTCAAATGTGACCTCAGACACTTAACCACAAAAACTAGCTGTGTGACCCTGGGCAAGTCACTTAACCCCAATTGCCCTCCCAAAAGCAAAAATAAAATAAAAAAATAATAAATCCTCTGTTAGCACCATATATAATTACTGATAACATTGTAACCATATGTACTGGGTAAATGGAGAGCCTGGGACATATTCAGAAGTTATTTATTCCAATGGTTTGGGGTAAGATAGGGCCTTACAAAAGAAGCATTATTCTACCATATTTGTTCTTCATAACATTAAGTTTGCAAGAGCTTGAGGACTGTTTTTTAAACTTAATTATCTAAGCAGTAGATCTGTACAGATTTCTGGGAGGAGTAGAATGGCACTGTAGGAAGAGCCTGGCATTTGAAATTACAAGTTCTGAGCTAAATTCAAGCTCTATCACTTATTAGCTGCATGTCCTTGGGCAAGTCACTTACTCTTAATTTTCTCATCGGTAAAATGAAATGATTAGACTAAAGTCCCTTCCAGCTCTGACAACCTATCACTGTAATAAATGTGAAGAAAGCATACATTAAAAAATAGTTTTTTTATACCTGCTGCACTGAGAGTTTCTGGTTATTTGTAGAAGTTCACATTGAAATCAAAGTAACAAATCAAATCAAGTATTTCTGGAGGGAAGTGAATTCGAAGAACTACCCAGGAAAAAGGCAGTTTGCTTTCTCTAATCACAATGATTACTAGAATGCTAATTAGGTCTAAATGGTATGTTTGGCCTTAATTGACTTTTTCACACTGTTGAGGATACTTATTACAAATGAAGTGATATTATCCAGTGGTGGTGTGAGTCAGATGTCAAGGGACAAAGAACTACATACAGTCTTACTTCATCCTTTTGCTGGGATTCTATTGGAACTGACCAGCAGCACAATTACATTGTATCAAGAGGTAGCTGAGTCAAGAGATGTGACTAAGTCCTCTTCACCCCATATGGCTTTTAAAGTCCTTTACAATCTGGGTCCAACCTGTCTTCCAACCAACCTGTCCTCACACATGAGTCATTGCCTCAGTCAAAGTGAGACCTGGGAAAGACCTTAGCTTAAAGGTTAAGGTCTGCAAACCATAGCCATCCCCAGTCACCCTGATATAAATCTTGCCACTCCAGATGTCTCTGGAGGAGAGTGAGGCTTGTGAATTTGCACAACCCTCTCTCACTTAAATCCAGTTCACTTGCTAATCATGACATCTCCTTCCTGATGTCATGGTCCTCTTTGAGTTTAAAAAAGGACAAACAACATTTACTTTGTATATCCTTGTATTACATTGTTTCTCACACAGTATAAACTCCTTGATATTACGGGTTATTTCATTATTTGTATCCCTAGAATCCAGCACTCATAAACAATTAACAAATGCTTATTGATTTATCAAAGAGTGCATATTCCCAAAGGCTGATGATAAAGTGTTAACTGTAATCATAATACATGACTCTATCTCATTACTTTTCTTCCATCTACTTGGTTCTTCTCTAGGAGACAGTCCCCTTCCAAACTATAGAACTCTTCCTTTTGATTTGGTCATTTGATAAAGTCACCACTACCACCTGCTTACCTGATAATACCCCTCCACTTGTTTCAAGGCTTTAGAATTGATCTACCTAATCCAATAAATGTGTCTGTGCTAATGGCTAATGGGATTGGACCTCATCTGCTTCACAAACTTTGCCTTTGACCAGAGCTATTGCTCTGTAGGGTGAGGTAACTAGGGTTTTACCCCAAGGTATAGAAATTTAGGGCATCCTGACAACAATTATGCTCTTTCAGTGGGTAAATACAAAACAAATATGCTCAGTTTAATACATAGTTTATAAAAATAATGAGTTAAAATAGGAAGCTATCAGATGGTGGAATTCCATGACTTCACCCCACCTGAATAGACTGACTCTGCTTCAGTATCTCTCCCTTGTGGTGCCCCATCCCTAGCAGCAGCCTTGAAGTGCCTCAGGGAAGCCAGATTGTATCTTCCCCCAACCTCCCCCCCAACACACACACACACACACACACACACACACACACACACACGCCCCAAAGTCTCTCACTGCATAAATCCCAATGTCCTGGGTTTTTCTCCAGGTTCCTTCTCCCAACTGAAATGATTCTATACTAGAGGGGTCTTTCAGGATGCTTGTGCCAGGCTGTTTCCTGGTGCCTAGCATAGACACCAGAATGGGCTATCCTCCTTGTAGAAGTCCTACAAGTTAGCCCCCTGGCAGAACTCACAGCCCTCCCCTATCAGACAAAGGTGGGAAATAATCTCAACTAAAGGCATTGCCTTGCACTTTAATTTCTTAATCTCTGCTAAAAGATGTACCATCGCAGAATTAATTCTTCATTTCTCTCCCCAAAGGCTGACATTAACCCTGTCCAGAATCCTGCTTAGACCTTATATATGTGTTGCTGTGGGCTAGTATGAATTCCTTCAGGAGGAAAAAAAAGATGTTTGATGTTGGGGAAATACACAGGCATTGATATGCTGCAGGTTTATGAAAAAAACTTTCCTTACTGAAGGAGCAGCAGTATCTGAATCATC
>NW_027187289.1:7009574-7097380 GCF_028583685.1 Petaurus breviceps papuanus
CGCACCGAATTATAAACTTTCAGAATTCCAATCTCGATCTCTTATGTTGCAGTATAATGGGCTATTGGAACCAAAGCTTCAAGGAGCAGCTGCTCCACATTTTGCAGTGGAATTAAAATCATTTTCTTCCTTTTTTTTCTTTTAGTTAGAAGCAAACACTGGCCACCTGGAGATTTTCTGGCCTATAGCTTCTGTCTGAAAGCTAAAACAAGCCCCATCATCCAACAGATTAAAAGTATACTTCTGAGGCTGAGATTATAAATAAAAATAAGTATCTTCGTGCCTATAAATGGAGAATAGACAGTAAGTGAAGGAACAGCATATCCAAGGTAGTTGTATTACCACTTGACTCCCATGACATCTGTGTGAATCAATAAGAACTCACAATGAAACTATTGGGGCCCACATTGATCTCTCACTTCCTGGAACTAATAATGATGACTCACATTTCTATATAGAACATTAAGGTTTACAAAGAGTTTTCCTTCCCAATAGCTCTCTGAGGGGGTTACTGCAAGTATTATCCTCGTTTCATAGATGTGGAAGATGAGGCTCAGAACATATGGTAGGTAACTTGTCTGTGGTTCATACAGCTAGCACAGAAGCCTGAATTCAAATCCAGGCCTCTTAACTGGCTGTAGGTCCAACGTTCTTTCCACTATCCTGGTGCAGAAATTCTATCTGCTATTTCTACAAGACTTAGAGTTTATACTACATAATTGAATATCTTAGTATTGTAAGATCATAGATTTGGACCTGGAAAAGAGTTCAGAAACCAACAAATCTATTCTTCGCATTTTGCAGTTAAGGAAACTGAGAGACATTAAGTGATTTACCCAGGGTCATGCAGCTTTTAAGTGTCTGTGGAAGGATTTCTGTTTAAACCTCCCTGATTCAAAGACTAGAACTCTACCCACTGTGTCACTTACAGTGTTTGCTGCTTTTAGATGAGTGCCTGTCTCGTTAACTCAACTGATCTGTAAGCTTCTTGAGGTCTAGGATTCTGCTACCCATGTCTTTTGTGGCCTCTATCCCTTATTTTAAACATCAAGTACAGTGCTCAGCAGCAACAAATTTTTAAAAATCATTTGAGGAAATGGAAGTTAATTGTGTAAAGTACTCATAAATGAATGTGCAAAGACACTGTATGATCTCTTGGACAGATTTCTTGTCAAAGCCATAATAGAATTAAGTTCTTGTTCTTCTCTGTACCCCCCACAGTGCCAAGCCTAGTACCTTGCCAATTATAAAAGCTTAATAAATATTTATTTGACAGACTATATAATGAGTCAGAGAAGATAAGTCTATCTAGTCTTACAGAGAGATTTTTCTTAAAACTACCTGCTTGTTAAAGATTAATGCTGTAATGGGATAAATTAAAAGTCTTTCAAATAAGATCTGGGGTGAAACAAGATATCTATTATTACCACTATTTAATAATGTACTAAAATGCTAGCAATAGCAACCAGAAAAGAAAAAGAAATTGAAGAAATAAGTGTAGGCAATGAGGAAAAAAACTATCACTTTGTGTAGATGATATGATGGTATACTTAGAGAACTCAAAACAGTCAACTAAAAAAACTAGTCAACACAATTAATTTAGGCAAATTTGCAGCATATAAAATAAACCCACACAAATCATCAGCATTTCTATACATTACCAACAAACCCTAGAGGAAGAGATAGAAAGAGAAATTACATTTAAGATAACTACAGATAGAATAAAATACTTGGGAGTCTACTAGCTAAGACACACATAGGAACTACAAGAACACAGCTGAAAATACTCTTCACACAAATAAAAACAGATCTAAATAATTGGAGAAATATTAATTACTCATGGGTAGGTCAAGCCAAAATAATAAAAGTAATAATACCACCTAAGTTAATGTACTTATTCAGTGCCTTACCAATCAAAATATGAAAGAATAACTTTGTAGAGCTACAAAAAAATAATTTAAAAATTTATCCGGGGAAACAAAAGGTCAAGATTATCAAGGGAATAAATGAAAAGAAAAGGGAATAAAGTGGGCCTAGTAGTACCAGATCTCAAACTATATTACAAAGTGTCTATCATCAAAACAATTTGGTACTGGATAAGAGTGATTGATGGAATCATTTAGGTACACAACATACAGAAGCAAATGACCACAGTAGTCTAGTGTTGTATAAACCCAAAGAATCTAACAATTGGGCCAATAATTCACTATTTGACAAAAACTGATAAGAAAATTGGAAAGCAATCTGGCAGAAATTAGCTAAAGATGAACATCTCACACCATATCCCAAAATAAGATCAAAATGGGTACATGATTTAGACATAAAGGGTGATATCATAAGCCAATTACAGGAGCATGGAAGAAATTACTTGTCATATCTATGGAAAGAGGAGGAGTTTGTGACCAAACAAGAGAGATAATATGGATAATTTTGATTACATAAAATTTAAAAAGTTTGCTCAAATAAAAAGAATTCAATCAAAATTAAAAACAAAATAAGAACCTGAGAGAAAAAAAGTTTTGCAGCAAGTTTCTCTGATAAAAGTCTAATTTCTCAAATACATAGAGAACTAAGACAGATTTATAAAAATGAGTCATTCCACAATTGATAAATAACCAACGGAAATGAACAGGCAGTTTTCAGAAGAAGAAATCCAGCAACAGTTATATGAAAAAATGCTCAAAATCACTAACTACAGGAACACAAATTAAAACTACTCTGAGGTACTATTTCATACCCATTAGACTGTTTAACATAACAGAAAAGGAAAGTGAGAAACTCAAGAGAGAAATGCTAGTGGGAAAACAGGTATACTGATGCATTTTTGGTGGAACTGTGAACTAGTCCAACCATTCTGAAGAAGAATTTGAAACTATAAAATTGTGGGCACCCTTTAACCCAGCAATATCACTACTAGATCTATACCCTAAGGGAAAAAAAGGGAAAGGACCCATATGATAGTAGCTCTTTTTGTGATTGCAAAGAATTGGAAACTAAGAGGATTGTTCCCCATCAACTGGGGAACAGCTGAACAAATTATGGTATATTAATGTGATGGGATATTATTGAGCTGTAAGAAATGATGAAGATCTAGTTTCTGATGAACCTGAGAATGCCTATACAAATTGATGACAAGTTAAGGGAGCAGAACCAGGAGAACAATCTACACAGTAACAGCAATTTTGTACAGATAATCAACTATGAAAGACAGTAATTCTGATTAATGCAATGATCTACCACAACTCCAAAGGACTCATAATGTAAAATGCTATTCACCTCAGGACAGAGAACTGATGGACTCAGAGTGTAGATTAAAGAATATTTTTCCTTTTTTCTTGCCTTCTTTAAGAACATGACTAATGTGGAATTATATTTTATATGACTTTATATGTACAACGGCTATCATATTTCTTGCTTTTCCAATGGGTGGGGGAGGGATAGCGGAATAAAGAGAATATGGAACTGAAATTAAATTAAATTGTAAAAAATAATTGGTCATTTCAATTAACTAATCATACATTTCTTGGACATGTTTTTTCAAGCCAAAGAAGCAACATGATGTAAAAGATAGAAAGCCTGTGTTGGAGTAAGAAATACTGGAGTTCAGATCTTGCATCTGCTCCATACTGATTGTGTGACCCTAGGAAAATCATTTAATCTCTCAGTGTCAAGCAGTCTCTAAGACTATAAATTTCTGAAAATATACAAATCTGTATCAGTAGAGAAAGATTTTTCTTCATCAAGACTTCCTTACCACAGGTTCAGTCCAAAAACAAATAAAGTCTCAAGCCCCTCCCTGTGTGCAAGTCATATTGGGAACATGGTGGTAACATTCTAAAACCAATTCAGACCCACTCTATGTCTCTCCTTTGTCCCTTGGGTCATCTTAAATTCTTATTCTGCATTTTCATCTTTGGTTTAGCCTCAGCAGAAGCAATTTAGCATCATAAGAGTTACTGTTGACTTGGATTCCATGAAGTGTGGGAGGCACATTTGGCAAAAATGTTGGGTCTGCAGAGCATTTTACATTTCCCCAAAAATTAATGCTTTGACATCTATAAAACTTTACTTTGTACAATATTTGTAGAGACCCATGAAGATACTCAAGGATTTGGCTACCAAAACTGGGTCACTCTTGATAATCAAATATTCCAAAACTCCTAGGGATCGAAGGGACTTCATGGCAATAAGACTTGGGGATGACCAAGGAAGCCACCTCTTGGTCTCAGTGTCTTCTCCTGAGATGCAAAGCACTGAGGGTCTGTGCATCTGAATGTTGGACACACTTCATGAGCATCCTTTCCAGTATCAGGATTCAGATCTCTCTGCATCACACAAATTTCCTGTCGCTCTTCCTCTTGTAATTGGTCTCAGGGAAATTTTGCCACCAGCTCTACCTTACACTATTTTCTGAAAGCCAACTGGTCACCAGACCCAAATGGTCAACAAACCCAACTCATAGATTATTGAATCTAAACAGAACCTTAGAGATAACCTAACCTATACTCTCATTTGGTAGATGAGGAGATTGAGGGCTGGAGAGGTCAAGTGATATGATTTGTTACTGAGCTAGTTTGTGGAGGAGCTTATACTTGGACCCAAGTGCAGTATTCTTGAACTACACAATATTAACTTGAAATATCATATTTCCTGGACCCTCCTCAGTGTGAGTTTATAGATCTCTCTATCACATCAGATTCTTAGTTATCTTTTTGAAGCAAGATACTGGCATGTGTGTATCCTAGGCTGATAAAAAATTCTCCACGTGAAAGAGGATGGAAAGCCTGCTTCTAGGAGACTCATAATGGTAGGTAATGGAAATACATTGGAAAAATTGGAATATAAATAGGTATTCTGTAATTGGTTCATTTTATTGTCTTCTTTAGTTGTGGTTACCATACTTCAATTTCTCGCTCCTCTACTATGTGTCAGGATACTCTCCAAACTCAAACAATATGCTTTCTAGGATTTATTGCCAAAAAAGAGAAAATATGCAAATTCAGAAATAATACACCAGGGTAAGACTATCAAAAATGAACAAAAAGGAAACATCCTTCGTCAGATATTTAGTGGCTCCTAAACCCAATCCATTTTTCCGAGGCCTAACTTGGCCTACTCAGATACCTTCTAGGCCAGAGCCTAGACTTCCTCATTATCCAAAGGTAAGCCTGATCTTTGCCATTTCAGAACAGAGCAAAGACAGATTTGAGGTTCATCCACCTAGAGGAGTAAAATCAAACTCATTCACACATCTTACAATACTGAGCTTACTTTCAACCAGTCAGGAAACCTCTTCCAAACCTACTGTAGCAGCAAGCACCCCAAGCGTCCTCAGGGTTTGCTGCTACCACAGGTTCTTGGATCTGCTTTGTTAAAGGAAAGCAACTCAAAATGGGTTAACAAGCTTACTTTAATCAGTCAGACATATATCGTTTACCTTGTTCAGGGGAAAAAGATCAGCACCCCAAACTTCAAAATATACAGACAGAATTATCAAGACATTAACAGATCAAGTAGACAGCTTTCCAAACTGTCCAACCATTACATCCATACCCAGTCAACATCTGGGTTTCCACATCTGGGTTTTTCAAAGCCGGGGGACTCTCAACAACGGCTTCCCAGAATTCAGATCAAATCACAGAACACTTCTCAAAGTGAGTCCCAAAACAAAGCTACACATCAGGGCTTATATAGCCTTCTCCTGGCTCAGAGAATGTAACAACCTTATTGACCCACTGGCCAATCAAAAAGTATCTACTGAAAAACAAGCCTCCCTCCCCAGGCTTCAGGTGCACATTAGCCTAGGGGCAGGGAAGATCTTTAAAATTTACATTCTTATTACACCTACCCCCATAACCTTGAACTAACTACATATCCCCCACCCTAGGCAAGGAAAAACATGAGGAAAAAAAACCTGGGTAATAAATACTATGGAAATATTATTTAAGGAACAACAACCAAAAAAAGGAAGTCAATTTGATATTCAGGTTACCCCCACTAAAGTTCACAAAAGATTATTCTAAGAGTATAATACCCTAGGAATGACTGGCGGATTTCCATCTTCTCTATTCTCTGTTTTATAAAGTACGCAAAGTTACACGAGATTCCATTGTTCTACACTTCTGCCTGATTACATCATTTCATACATCTTCATAACAAACCCATTGTTATACAAATTCATTTGATTACATTATTTCATACAGTCTTGCTAACACAATTACTCCCTGGTGATGAATAGCGAACAGAACATTTAGTTGCTATGAAGCATTGATTATTGTCACGGCTGATGCAGTTTTTAGTTTTCCTTGATTCCATTTATCTTCATCATGAATATCATTGATCATAGAGTCTATTCATAGCACAGGTGAAAGATTAGGGGAGAATCACTCTATGACCTTTACTTCCTATCCTTTTTGCTTGTTTAATCAGGCTTTTTGAGTCTGTCTGTCCACTCCCTTCCTTAATGTCATGGATAGTTCTCTGGATTGCCCCATCTTTACATGAACTTCTGACTTCAAGTTTATGCCATCATTGACCAATAGGAAGGGGAATGTTTAGAT
The DNA here is from genome assembly GCF_028583685.1 of Petaurus breviceps papuanus. Lineage (NCBI taxonomy): Eukaryota > Metazoa > Chordata > Mammalia > Diprotodontia > Petauridae > Petaurus > Petaurus breviceps. Next base: position 7,016,135 of record NW_027187289.1, read on the forward strand.
CTTGAGCAAATATATGCAGTGAGCATATCCAAGATGGAAGGCACCATTACCACTTGTTTGGTTTTTTTTCCCACCTCTCCTCTTTTCACTTTTTCAGAAGTGTGTCAGTCCCCAGAGTGGGGCTGGGTCCACCTCAGTTTCTCCCTCCCTAATATTGTATATCAACAGGTAATCATTGCCTAAACCAGGGGTGGGGAACCTATGGCCTTGAGGCCACATGTGGTCTTCTAGGTCCTTGAGTATGGTCTTTTTATTGGATCTAAGTTGTAGAGAACAAATCCTTAGGGAATTTGTTCTGCGAAGTTTGGATTCAGTCAAAGTGCTACACTTGAGGATCTAGAGGGCCACATGTGGCCGTGAGGCTGCAGGTTCTCTACCCCTGGACTAAACCTTGAAGAGGTGACCACTCTCTCAACTTCTATTTCTATTGAATCATTGAGCACTTTTGCTAGTTTGTGGGAGTTTGTCCATTTCTTTTGAACTGTGGTAAAAATTGTTTCCTTAGAATTTTGATGGGACACCTCATTAACTCATATTTCTCCAGTCCTCTAAATTCTGTGGGCCCCAATCTAGGCTCTAGTTGAGAGTGCAGCTGTCACGGGGAATTGAAGAGTCAGTGGATCTGTACAAAATATGACTAATCATTAACTGTGTATACATAAAAGCTAGCACAAATGTTTTGGCAAGGAGTAAGCAAGTGTAAATGCATGTGGGTGTCAGTGCCTTAATGTCCAAATTAGTCTTACTCTTTTTCTAACCTTTGTTTCCATATGCTTGTTTCTGGTTTTTGAAAGAAATTATCTACATAAAGTCTTTAGTAACTTCCATTCATTTTCACAGGCCAAAACCTTTGACTGTGTGTCTCTCTGCCTTAGAATAAACTCTACCTCCAACTCTATAAAGAGAGATAATGTCTAATGGTATAAAGAGGTCTCAGGGCTTATTTCCATTCCTTCAAAAGAGTTTGGAGTGGAATCTGGGAATAATTATAACATCAGATTTATAACCTTGACTGTATATGCGTTAGCATAGATATGCGCAAAAAAAAAAATTGGTGAAGGTGGACTAGATAAACTGAAGTTTCCCTCTGAGCTCAAAACCCTATAAATCAGACATTAGAGACTAACAGTTGATTATAGAGCAGCTAGGTGGCACAGTAGATCTATCCTGTGCCAGGCCTGGAATCAAGACTACCTGAGTTCAAATCTGGCTAGATGTGTGACCCTGGGCAAGTCACTTAACCTTATTTGTTTTGGTTTCTTCATCTGCAAAATGAGCTGGAGAAGAAAATAGCAAACCACTCCAGTATCTTTGGCAAGAAAACCTCAAATGGGCTCAGGAAGAGCCAGATATAATTGAACTTCAACAACAACAGCTGATTGTAGGAACAGGACAAAAATTTGCTAATTGCATGCTTTGCTGTTCATATGCTTTGCATATAAAATGAAGGAATGTGGAAGAGCAGACTTGAGGTGGTCTTAATGTCTCCCAATGGTTCCACCTGGCTTTGTTCATTTTTGTCTTCTCCCATCCCTTCATTTGCAAAGCAAGACCAAAGGATCTTGGAAAGGCTAGAGGAAGATGCAGTACCCAAGATGCACACAGTCCTGGGATATTTCTTTAGCAGAGCCCCTGCAAGTGAGATCTGCTATTCATTACACATGAGTTACAAGGACTTTCTAACCCAAGTCAGATAATTGTCTAAGGCACTAGACTGAAAAATGTGATTCAGCTCCAGACCTAGGAGTTAATGTAAGAAATTTAATCTTATGCCAGAAAAAAAACTCTAACTGGTCTTTGCTGGGAGTTCTTAGATGGGTATGATAGATAGGAACAAAAGGTTAACATCCTCCTCTTATGGAGAGATTTTCTAGTTGCTGCATTTCAGCAGGCTGAAGCTGAGAAGTCCATCAAAACGCAACGACTTGTATCACAGAGAAGCTTTATACCCATTGGGTCCAAAAAAAAGATGCTCAGTGGTGATTTTCCTGGAAAGATCAGAAAGAGCAATACAGCCATATACAGGCATCAGCAGTGAAGCCTTAAGTTTTTGGAGGGGTGACTTACCTAGAACATGCATGAGTCCTGGCCACACGTTTCTTTCTTAGGTGTGCTCTATATTTTTGTCTTGGATGCCAGGGTTCCTGGCACTTATTCCTTCAAGCATGTCCCCTTGCCATAAGTATATCCACTACTCCCACTGAGGGCTTATGAATTGGTTGAAGTATTTCCCAGTATTCTGACAGGAATTTTCCATTGATGCTTTTCTTACTATGTTATCTCAGTAAATGGTTTTGCATTGAACCAACCATGTTCCTTTTCTGACTAGTCAAAATAAACACGTCTGAGGATGCTTGCATCTGTTTTTGAGGTGATGAAGACCTAGAGCACATTGAATCTGGGGTAACTTTCCTGTATCCTCCACCTGCAAGAAGGATAAACCCCAGGGCTCATATTGGAATGATATTTTTCTTCAAGAAACAAAACAAATCCAATATAAGAAAAGAGAAGATCAATGACAAAATGGAAGCACTGGACTGAATTTTTTTGCAGGTCTTTTTGCAATGTTTTTTGCGTCGCACTGCAATCCTGGTTTCTTTGCTTAGAACTAAATAACTCAGTTCCAAATTCCCAAGGCTTCCCTTTCCCTATGAACAATTTAACAATCATTAGCAAGAGTCACACCTCTAAAATGTACCCAGTGTTTTCACAGCTCATTTTCTTTTTGCTGCATTGCATCCTTATATAACACCATTGATATAAAGAAAGAAAATTCATTGACGAACTGCCTGCTAGAGTGGTAACCCAGTCTCATTTCTATAACTAGAAAATTATGCACTGAATCACAGAGCTGGATGAGATTTTGAGAGGTCACTTATGTCAGAGCTAGTATAAATGCAGGAAGTGAAGAGAGGCAGAGTTGGGGGGAAGCCAGCACCTGAGCATAGCAGCCCATGAGCACAGAGTATACTAACATAGCTGACCAGCCATGACAGTTCTAGGTCTAGTTCCCATGTAGTTTGATCTCTATTTGACCCTCAGTTCCAGTTCCCTAGTGATGTTTCTTGGATCTCCCTTGTCAATGTCCCTACCTTTTGGTTCCCTGACTTCTCCCCTGCCTGATCTCTTCATTGTGACTCATTCTCAAATGTGCTTTTGCCTAAGAGACATAAGAACTATGACTGGTTTCTGAGATTTCCTGCAGCCACAAGGTCCCAGCAATAGCCTCACCAATCCACAAGAGCACATTCACAAGTGGTTCTCTTGCTTTTTTCTTTTTTATCTGTGGGATCTCGTATCTCAAATCACTGCTACATTCCTTTTCCCTTCTTTGTTCCCTTCTCTCCTTAACCTATATCCACAATAAAAGTTTGCTCAATTTTGTAACTGCTCAACCATTTAGTTTGTGCTAAATTAATTAGGAAATAGATGAAGAATGGAGATAGACATTGGAGAAAGAAAGGAGAGAAGAATGGGCATTTAATAGTGTTTATCATATTGAAGATGAGAGAAGGCAAGTCTTGGTAAAAAGGAAGAATTGATGTAGGAAGGGAAGGAAAAGGAATCCTCATTTTACAGTTGAGTAAACTGAAGCAGAGTTTAAGTAACTTGCCTGGGGTCACATGGCTTGTGAATGTCTGAGGCCAGATTTAAACTTAAATCTTCCTTTCAGACCTAGCACTCAATCCACTGAACCACCTAGCTGACTCAAAAGGGAATAAGGAAAAAGAATAAAGACAATGGGAAGATGAAGTAAAGGCTGTAGGTAGTTTGCCTTCATGGTATGATTAGTTAGATATAAGGTTGTTCAAGAATGTCTCCTTCACTGGCTTGACATGTGAACATAACCATTCAAACAGTTGTAAATCTGCTTATATATATTACCATAGAGCTCACATTTCTCTGTCTTATCTATGAGCTACAGAATGGATAAATGACAGAGAACAACTCTTTCCATATCTACCTTCCCAATGTTCTTGCATCTGATGCTTTGTCTCTACTCACACAGCCACCATCTTGGTTCAGATCCTCATCATTTCTTGCCTCTGTTATTACATCATCTCTCTGCCTCAATTCTCTTCACACCCAAGGCCATCCTCCACACTGCTCAACTAAAGTGACTTTCCTTAAAAATCATTCATATCATTCACTCCTCTACTTAATAAACAGAAATGGCTCCCTATTTCCTCAAGAAGAAAATATAAATCCCTTTGCTTAACTTTTAAAGCCCTTCAATTACCTTGCCCCAATCTATCTTTCTAGCCTCATTGTATATTACTCCCACTCTTCCCCTCTGTGATCCAGTCAGATTTGCCCTCTTTGTTTCTCATATCTAACACAGTATCTCCTACCTCCATGCCTTTGCAATGACCATTCCAAATGCCTAGAATGCACTCCCTTTTTACCTCTAAGTCATAGAATCCCTCTCATTCACCAAGATGCAGCTCAAGTACCACCTTCTAAGTGAAGCATTTTTTGATTTCTTCAATTGCTAGCACCTTTCCTCTCAAACTATCTTGTAGTCAACTACTTTGTAGTCATTTGTATTTATTTTCTTTATATTTATATATGTGTTATTCTCTTAATATTTATTCTTTATATCCTCATGTATGTCCTTGTTCTCTTCCCTGTTAGCATATAAGTTCCTTTTGAGTAGGAATTGTTTTATTTATTATATTTCTTTAGTCAATATCTTGTAATTTATCTACATGTAATTGGTCCATAAAAATGTTTGTTGATTGCTTAATTATTGCTAATCTGCTCTGAGCTAGGCTACTTTATTAATGCATAAAAGCACAGGAAACAAAAAAGGAACAAAATGCTAACATATTATAAAATTTCCCCCCCCCCCCCCGCAAAACCCTACTGGAGAGAGAAAATAATTATAATGATAAGCTCTAAGGAACCACAGGGTTAGGATGTGTCCCTAGAGGCAGCTAGTTTGCACACTAGATTGAGTGCTGGACCTAGTGTCAAGGCCTAAATACAAATCCAGCCACTCGGATATACTACTTATGTCCCCTTGGCAAGTCATTTAATCTCTGTTGATTATTGCTAATTTATCCTGATATAGCTTGTTTTTACATGGCTGTTTACATGTGGTCTTCCCAATTAAACAGTGAGATCCTTGAGAGCCTTTCTTTGTATCCCTATCCCTTAGCATAGTACCTGGCACAAAGAAGGCTTTGAATAAATGCTTATCAACTGACTACTGCCACTACTCAAAAGTTTTGGTTCCCGTTAAAAGAATTCTTTTTTTGTTAATTTTGGTAGTGATTTTTTCTAATTATATGTAAAGATCATTTTAAACATTCATTTTATAAAATTTTGAGTTCAATTTTTTCCCCTTCCTCCCTTCCCTCTCCTCTTCCTAAAATGATAAGAAATTTGATATAGGTTATATATGTGCCATCATGTAAAACATATTCCATATTAGTGTAGCTGCAAGCACCCAAGCGTCCTCAGGGTGTCTACCAACACAGGTTCTTGGGTCTGCTTTGATAAAGGAAAGCAACTCAAAATGGGTTAACAAGCTTACTTTAATCAGTCAAATATGTATCGTTTACCTAGTTGAGGGGAAAAGGTCAGCACCCCGAACTTCAGAGTATACAGACAGAATTATCAAGACAGAAACAGATCAAGTAGACAGCTTTCCAATCTGTCCAACCATTACATCCATACCAAATCAACATCTGGGTTTTTCAAAGCCGGGGGGCTCTGCACAACGACTTCCCAGAATCCAGATCAAATCACAGAACACTTCTCAAAGTGAGCCCCAAAACAAAGCTACACATCAGGGCTTATATAGCCTCCTGGCTCAGAGAATGTTACAACCTTATTGACTCATTGGTCAATCAAGAAGTATCTACTGAAAAACAAACCTCCCACCCCAGGCTCCAGGTGCACTTGAGCCTAGGGGCAGGGAAGATCTTCAAATTTACATTCCCATTACAATTAATCCTGTTGTGAAAGAAGAAAATAGTATGCTTTGATCTGCATTCAGACTCCATCTGTCCTTTCTCTGGATGTGGATAGCATGAGTCTTTGGATCATTGTATTGCTGAGAGGAGTTAGGTCATTCATAGTTGCTCATCACACAATGTTGTTTTAATTGTATGCAGAGTTCTCCTAGTTCTGCTCACTTCACTTTGTATCAGTTCATGTAAGTCTTTCCAAGTTAGTTAAAAGAATTCTTTTTTTTTTTCATTTATCAAATGCTTTATTAACTTCTGATTTACATCATTCATTTCCACCAGATTTTGAGTTACAAATTTTCTTCCTGTTTTTCCCCTACCCACCGCCCCAAATAGCAGTCCCACAGGATATCCCCTCCTCCAATTTGCTCTCTCCCATATTTTCTCCCATACCCCTTTCAACTTTTCCAGTGGATCTCTATGCCCCAGTGCCTGTATATCATATTTCCCAATTACATGTAAAATAGTATTAATAATAGTATATATATATTTGATTTTAAAACTTTGAATTCCGGATTCATTCCCTTCCTCCCTTGTCACCCATCCTTACTTGGAAGATAAGCAGTTCAGTCTAGATGGTACATGTGTGGCTAATGCAAAACAACAACATAGTAGATGTATTGTAAAAGACTGACTATATTTCCCTCCCTTCTATCCCACCTCCCACTAGTTCTATTCTCTACTTTGATGCTGTCCCTTTTCAAAAGTGGGTGCTTCCAACTTCCTTCCTCCCCGGCCTGCCCTCCCTTCCATCATCCCCCCTCTCATCCCCTTCCCCCCTACTCTCCTGTAGGGTGAGATACCCTATTTAGTGTGCATTTCATTCCCTCCTCAAGCCAAATTCAATGGGAATAAAGTTGACCCATTCCCTTTTGCCTTCCTATTCTTCCCCTCCATTGTAACCATTTTCCCTTGCCTCTTCTATATGAGATAGTTTACCCCATTCTTTCTCTCCCCATCTCCTCTCATTATATTCCTCTCTCACCTCTTAATTTCACCTTTTAAGTATCATCCCTTCCTGTTAAATTGGTCCTGTGCCCTCTATCTATGTATACCTGTAAACATGTATATACACATTCACATATGTATTCATATGACCATATACCCTCATATATAGACATATATATGTATATACATATGTGTGTGTATTTCTATTCCCTTCAACTACTGAGAAAAGTTTCATAAGTTACAATTATTGTTTCTCCATGTAGGAATGTTAATAGTTCAACTTTGATAAGTTCCTTATGATTTCTTTTCCCTGTTTACCTTCTCATGCTTCTCTTGCTTCTTGTATCTGAATGTCAAATTTTCTATTCAACTCTGTTTTGTTTTTGGCAATAATGCTTGAAAGTCCTCTATTCCACTGAATGACCATGTTTTCCCCTGAAACATGATACTCAGTTTTGCTGGATAGGTGACTCTTGGTTTTAATCCCAGCTCCTTTGACCTCTGGAATATCATATTCCAAGCCCTTCGATCCCTCAGTGTAGAAGCTGCCAGATCCTGTGTTATCCTGATTGTGTTTCCACAATATTCAAATTGTTTCTTCCTGGCTGCTTGTAATATTCTCTCCTTAATCAGGGAATTCTGGAACCTGGCTATAATATTCGTAGGAGTTTTCTTTTTGGGATCTTTTTCAGGAGGTAATGGGTGGATTCTTTCAACCTCTATTTTGCCCTCTGGTTCTAAAACATCAGGGCAGTTTTCTTTGAGAACTTCCTGGAGGATGATTTCTAGGTTCTTACTTTGATCTTGGCTTTCAGGTAGTCAAATAATTTTTAAATTATCTCTCCTGGATCTATTTTCCAGGTCACTAGTTTTTCCCATGAGATATTTCACATTGCCTTCTATTCTTTCATTTGTTTGGATCTGTTTAACAGCATCTTGATTTCTCATAAAGTCATTAGCTTCCATTTGCTCCAGTCTAATTCTGAAGCAATGATTCTCTTCATTGAGCTTTTGAGATAATTTTTCCATCTGGCAAAATCGGCTTTTTAAGGCATTCTTCTCCTCATTGCCTTTTTGAGCCTCTTTTGCCATTTGAGTTAGTCTATTTTTTAAGGTGTGATTTTCCCCAGTCAGGCTGTTGACTCTCATTTTGTAACTTTCTTGCATCATTCTCATTTCTCTTCCCATTTTTTCCTCCACTTCTCTTATCTGCTTCTTAAGGTCCTCTATGGCCTGTAACCAGCTCATATTTTCCTTTGAAGCTTTTGGTGCAGGAGTTCTGACTTCACTGTCTTCCTCCTGTTCCATGCTTTGCTCCTTTTTGTCCCCAAAATAGGAGTCTAATGTTGGAATCTTCTGTCTGCTTTGTTTCCTTTGCCTGGTCATGTTGCCCCTCAGTCACTTGAACCCTGGGCTTTTTGCCACAGTAGGACTCTGCCATCAAACAGGGGAGCTTGAGTCCCAAATGCTGGGGTTTTCTCAGCTGCCAGAGGTATTTGATGGGTGCCCTCTCTGAGGTCTCCTCACACTCTGGCAAGCTGGACACATACCCAGGACTTCCACCCTAGACTGCAATCCAGATCCAAGAAGGTTAAAGCAAAAGCAATTACTTCTCAGACTGGTGCTTGGTCCCCCTACCCTCTGCAGGCCAGGAGCTGAAGCTGCCATGTGGGCTGTCTGGCTGTGGAGTTTCTCAGCAGCTTCTCGCCCTGGGGGCAAAAGCCATGCACTCCCACTTACTGGGTCCCAAAGTCCAGACTACACTGACCTCTAACTTAGTCCTTCTCATCTATGTGTTTATAAATCTGGAAATGGCCACTGCTGCTGCTGATTTGGAGTCCCTCTGGCCACTGGTCAGGGCTGCCCTGCGGCAAAAGCCTTGGTGTGGAGCTGGACTCGGCTCCCAGAGCACTGCACTGGCCGATCCTGCTGGCCTGTCCTCAGTGGGAGGTTAGCTTCTCTGTGTCATTTTGAGGGTTCTACAGCTCCAAAGTTTGTTTAGAGTCCCCTTTTTACATGGATTGGGGAAGGTTGAAGCTGGCGCAGCAGGGAGGTCCTGCTTCTACTCCGCCATCTTCAGTTAAAAGAATTCTTAACTCAAGCCCTTATTACTTCCCATCTGTCCTACTGCAGTAACCTTCTTGACTCTATCCACACTCAAATCCTTTCTCTGTATAGCTATAAAAATTGATTTTCCTAGAGCATAAGTCTGGCCATGCCATTCTTCTATTTAATAAAGTTCAGTGGCTCCCTATTGCATTTAGAAGTAAATATAAACTTTGTTTGCAATTAAAAACCCTTCATGGTTTGTTCTCAATCTAACTTTGCATCCTCATTATTTGCTGCCTTTTTTAAACATTCTATACTCCAGTCCTACGGTTCCTCATATGTAGTACTCCTTTTCCCAGCTCTGTCTTTGTACAGGCTTTCCACTGTGCCTGGAATGTATACCCTCATCATTTCTACCAGTTGGAATCCTTAGTTTCCTCTAAGATTTAGTTTAAACGCTTCCTTCTTTAGGAAGTCTTTCTTGATTTGTTCAGCTACTAGTAGGACTCTCCCCACCCAACCTCACAACTTATACATATTTTGTTTATGACTATGGACATAGATATAGATATATGTGTATGTATGTATATCTAAAATCAAAGGCTAAACCCTAGACTTTTGCATAAGACTCTCCTCATGGATGGAATGAATAATTACTCAATGTTCTACGCCTATATGAAGGGGAGAGTTGGTAAAAACTTGAGAGAAGAAAGATTGCTGTTCTGCTTTCCATCTTCAATAGAGGATGCACAAAGTACCAGGTTCTTTTCAGGGAGAGGTCCCTAGAGATGGTGAAAAACTTCAGGAAGAAGCTCATACAAAGAGGAGCTGGTGCCTTGAGCACCTATTCTCAACTTGCCATACTAGAAATGTTGGGGAATTTCCTCTAGGGTGAGATAAAACATCCTTTTGCTCAGCTAAGCTATCTCTCTGCCAGTAGGAAAGCTCATTCATTCTGTGTGTTGTCTAATATATTCTAATCTAAGTAATTTATCTGGTTTCTGTTTGCTACAACCTTGGATGAATTGTCTTGTTTTTTGCTTTTATTTTTTGTTTTGTTTTTGCTGTTCACTATATGTGATAGGTGTGTGTGTGTGTGTGTGTGTAACTCTCATTTGGTGAGAAGAGAGGCAAGCCTTTAGAGGTACTTGTTCCCCATTAGTGAATAGTGACCAGGAAAAGTGGCTTGAACATGAAAAATATTTCCCCTAGGCTACAATTAAGGGACAGGTGAAAAAAGATACAATTTTAATTTGATACCACCTCTCTGGGGATACCAAAAGGTCCACCTTTGTGGAGTCAATCTCCTCTTGCCCTTCAAACAGCAATGAAGGTCTTCCTTGAAGAGGGATGGACAAGATGCCAGAGATATCTGTCTATGCTTCCTAGAAAGTTGCATTTAGACAGCCCCTTGTGGACATACACATAACTTACACAGGCAACACATAACATTCTGTCCCATCTAAGAGAATATAAACTCTTTTCCAGGCATTGTGGCACACACCCATATAATTCCCACTGCTAAGGAGACTAAAGCTGGTAGGCTATTTGAGTTCTGCTCTGCAGTAGGGCAAAAAATGTTTGGGTATGTGGGTGATTGGGTCGGTGCCAAGTCTGGCACCACTATGGTGAGCCTCCATGGATGTGGAGGTCCAGCAGGATACCTAAAGAGGGGTGAATCAGTTCAGGTAAAAAAAAAATGAATAAGTTTTACTTTCTATGCTGTTATTGGAATGCAAATTTTTAAGATCTTCCCTGCCCCTGGGCTTAAGTGCACCTGGAGCCTGTGGTGGAAGGCTTGTTTCTCAGGAGATACTCTGTGATTGGGCAGTGGGTCAAGAAGGTTGTTACATTCTCTGATCCATGAGAAGGCTATATAAGTCCAGATGAGAGGCTTTGCTTTGGAGCTTACTTTGAGAAGTGTTGCGTGATTTGACCAGATGAGACTCTGGGCAGCCATTGAGAGCCCCCCGGCTTTGAAAACCCAGATGTTGATGCTTCCCTCCCTGATAACTGAGATTAGGTATGGATATATGTAATGGTTGGACAGTTTGGAAGCCTATCATCTGAAATGTTCTTTTAACTTATGCTTGTAGCCTCTGTATACTCCGAAGTTCAGGGTACTGACCTTTTTCCCCTGAACTAGGTAAACAATATATGTTTGATTGATTAAAGCAAGATTGTTAACCCATTTTGAGTTGCTTTCCTTTAGCAAAGCACCATCTAATAACCTGTGTTGGCAGCCACCCTGGGGATGCTGGGGTGCTTGCTGCCACATATGCCAGTCAATACTGGGATTGTGCCTTGGAGTGGCTACTACACTTACAGTCTGGGAAGAACTGGTGGGAGGGAGGGATAGAGAGACATAGAATGAGAACATGAATGAATGTAAACTCCTGTGTCTGAATTCCTAGACCCTAGTACAGTGCCTAGCATGTAGTAGATACTTAATAAATACTTTTTGGTTAAGTTATTGAATATTTAGTTATAACCCTAGGTGGGGGACAGGATCTTGGTGAAGTATGTTGTTATTGTTGTTTGTTTCTCATTTGTCTCAATCATGTCCAACTCTTTGTGACCCCATTTGGCTTTTCTTGGTGAAGATACTGGAGTGATTTGCCATTTCCTTCTCCAGCTCATTTGACAGATGTGGAAACTGAGGCAAACAAGGTTAAGTGACTTACCCAGAGTCACACAACCAGTAGGTGTCTGAGGCCAGATTTGAACTCAGATCTTCCTGACTTCAGAACTGGTATTCTACTCACTGTACCTAGGTACCCTCAGGACTATATTCAGAAGTATAATTCTCAAATAATAGCCTCTCTGGGGACATGGAGAATGTTAGTTATCAGTTCATTAGAGCTACCAAAAGGAAAAGGAGAGAGCTTTGAGTGAGCTGGCTGCCAGAAATGAAAGTACCAAAGATAAACTTCATTTTTGTGATAGCTTTGGCCAATCCTGAAGCTTTAAAAGTAGAGGCAGAGAAGATCATAGGGGCAATAGGCTTCAGAAGGGGCAGTATAAGAGCAAGTGCTATGTAGGACAGAATGAAAGTTAGCCCTCATTTCATGGAACCATATGTAGTATATTGTTCTACATATCTCATCTTTCTCTTCCTCTTGTCTTCAAACTCATGCCCTTTGATTTCCCTTCTTTGCCCCCCTTCAAAACTTCACCACAAAACCCTGGGAGTTACAACACCAATTAGTTTGAGAAACTCACCTGCCTTGAGTCCAAGATTTGGCATTTTTTGAACATGTGTTTTGTACTTAATAAGTAAGAAAGCTTTGATAGTGAAGCAAGGTTGAGAATGTTAAACCTCTAGATTTCCAATTTCTTTTCTCAGAAGCTGAATTACCCCACTGCCTCTGACTTAGATAAGAAATCCATTAGCCAAAGGACAGTGTGTGCCTGTGCCATAGGGATATGACCAAGTATCCTGTCAGTTCAAGGAGTGATAAATGATGCAGACAAAAAAGTTGCAACTCCATAGGAACCACTATTTGATGTATTTCTGACACATAGGTTAGGTGCCCTGGAATAGAACCTGAGGTCATGAAATTTAGTATGGATAATGTCACGTATGTAAATCCCGGTCAGTTGTATGTCGCCTAGGGATTAACCACATAATCTACACTATATAGACTAGTGTCTATATTAGCCTAGGACCACAACCAAAAATCAGTGCTCATTTCTGGGCCCTTAGGCTAGGATGCTCACTTGATTAACCAAGGTATCCAAAACAGAAGGTAAGATGGAGCCATTGTGGCAAGGAGAGGGCAGTAGATTTTCAAGTTCAACCCTAAAACAAGAAATAGTCCTTGTGGTTCATTTTCCCTGTTCTCCTCGTTAGAAAGCTCTTATCTAGAAATTGCTCATGAGAGTTGATGGCAGTCTCTAACAGAACAAGAGGAGGAACAAGAAGGGAGGGGGGAATAAGGGGAAACAGCTGCCAGGTTTGAAGCAATTCAGATCCCTGGCCCCAAATTCTCTAGTACTTAGAGCATTCATGGAATCACACTGATTGTAGAGAAACTTCCATTTATATACAAAGACCCTGGCAATGATGGCAAGTGAAAAATGGGGAAAATCTGCTTAAAGAGATACATTATTCCTTTTTTTTTTTTAACTGTAGGGGAAAGTATGCAGAAACTCCTTGCATCCTCTATATAGGAATCTGACTACTCCAAAAAGGAATCCTGGGAATTCTTTTCCCCTGTTCCTGATTTTCTGAACTTTTCTACCATGCCTCAGTTGTCATCTCACCTCAGAACTTCCCTCAGTACCTTCGGCCTTCTCATCCTAGAACATCCATCCACCTCTACAGCCTTTTTACCTTGGAATATCCCTTCACCGCTTGCTCATTTAAGGGAAGGGTTTGATACCATGCCCCCCAACACAGGTACCTTCTCCTTTCCCCCTTCATTTTTCAGCTACTGTTTGTGTGTTGCCTTCGTGGAGGCACTTGGGTAGCATAGAAGTGAATGAAGCATTGGGACTGGAATCAGGAAGACCCAAGTTCAAATCCAGACACAATTATATACTAGTTATGTGACCTTGGTCAAGTTACTTGGATGCCTCAGTCTCCTCATCTTTAAAATGGAGGTAATAATAACTTCTACCTTTCAAGGTTGTTGTAAAACTAAATGAGAAAATTTGCAAAAGTGCTTAGCACAGTGCCTACAGTAGATGCTCAATAAATGTTTATTTCCTTCCTTCTCATCAGAATATAAGTACCTTAAGGGCAGGAACTGTCTTTACTTTTGATCCTATTTATATCACCAATGCTAAGAGTAATTCCTGGCACAGAGCTAAGTGCTTATTAAGTGTTTTTTACCTTGCCTTGGAAGGAGACACAAGGGTGATTATCATTTAAATCACTGAACAATGGAGTAGGGAGGAAAGTCTTACTTTTGATCTTAAGGTATTTACAAAATATTACAATATAAAATGCAATAATATCAAGAATATTTAGTACAGGGGCAGCCAGGTGGCTCAGCGAGTAAGAGCACTGGCTCCAGTGTCGGGATGACCTGGATCAAATCCAGGCTCAGATACTCAGCACCACAGCCAGAAATAACTGGCCGTGTAACCTTGAGCAAGTTACTTAACCCCGATTGCTTTAAAAAAAAAAAAAACAGTATTTAGTACATGAAATAAATAGGAAGTGATTAGAGTAGGGAGAATGGGGACTGAGAAAAACAGAGAATTCAAGAAAGTTGCTTGAAGGAGGAAACATTTGAACTAAGCCTTGAAGAGAAGTAGGGATTACAAGATGTGGAAGATGAGAGGAAGAGCATCATAACAGGCATGAGAGACATAATACAATTAACAATTGCTCAGTGAATTGGGGTGGATAAGCAAGAAATAGAGAAGCTAGGTTCAAATCTTGGCTCTGCTGTCTATGTGACCGTGGGCAAGTCATTTTGACTCTAGGCTTCACTCCTTCATTTACAAAATGAGGGAGCTGAGTGATATGATGATCCCTTATGGTTATCCATCTAAATAAGGAGGCCTATTTGCAGTAAGAGGCCAACCTGACATAACAATGTTCTGCACTCTTCCTACTATTAGGTAGAGTATAACTGCACATGCCTGGTTAACACTACTTTCAGCCAAACCACACATTTGAGTGTAATTAGAAGCACCAATTAATTACAATGCAATGACTTTCCCCCTAGCCTTTAAGACTCCCTAAATAAAAATGTTTCATCACATGTGGTGCCCCACTTAGTTAAAGGATACTGCTCTTGGTCTGGGGGTGGTGTGAAGGCACATGTGGGGAAAACAGATAGGATGAGACGAGAGGAATGAGGAAGAAACAAACAATTATTAAGCCTCTTCTATGGGCCAAGCACTGTACTGAGCACTCTACAAACAAACACACATACATGTGTGTATGTATGTATATATATATGCATATACATATTACTAAATCTACTACATATACTATATGTATAATTCACCATTACCTCCTTCACTGTGAATAGGGAGGAGAGACAAAAAAGGAAATATCATTTTTATTCAGGTAGTCTTGGAGGCAAAGGGAAGAGTCATTGCCACCCCCACCCCCACCCCCACCTACACCTGATTCTTTCAATTTGGGCAAAAGTAGGTTCAGGAAGGTAAGTAAGCAATATAGCTCTTAAAACTCACACAGGACAGGGAAACTGGTAACTGATCACATTACTGGAATCATGTGTTTTTCTGTAAAGAATATAGTTTGCATTTTATTTTTGTAACTTGGATAAAATTAAGCTATCAGTAACAATAAGTATCATCTGGTGTATCAAAGAAAAAGGGGTAGAGGATGTTGGGAATTCTTTGAGATAAACTTAAATTTCTTCACCTCTGTACAAGAATGTCCTTGCCTTGTAATGGATATTCAATGTTTTTTTTTTTTCAAATGCTAAATTGGTCAGTATGCTGAGAACACAGTTGGTAGGAGGCACTGGAATATCAATTTGAGTTTTTAATACAGTGCATAGGATTCAAATAAACTAGGCCACAGTGTTGTCCTGCATGGACATTTCTATTTAAAGGACCAATTCCTTAGTCCTTACTCAGGAAGAACTGGTACTCTTTCAAGCACAATGGTTACAAGCCAGGCTGACCTCTGCTCTCCCTAATTGCTGCCTTTTTTGATAGTGCCATGTCATTTGAATAATTCCTGAATTAAAATCAGTTAATAGCAAAGTTATTCTTTACTACAGTATACTAGGACATTCTGTTCACATTCAAGCCAAGTGTGGATCCTCTGTCATTTAATTTGATTAAGAGATGTAGGACAGTTTAAACTAATAGTGTAGAAGACATTTTCTGACATTATTAACAAGGCTAAGTGAAGAGAGTGAAGACAGAGAAATAAAATAAAAGGGTTTCTACAGGCAAGAGGGATAATCCTGGGGAAGGGGGCAGGGTGGTTTTATTAAGCAGAAAAATAAAAGTCAATCTATTTGTAAAAGAAGGCTTGCAGCTGAAACACTGGTAATCTTTATTGATATTATCTGCTCTCAAGGAGACAATTCCCTTAGCTACTGTCTTGCAACCAAAGCCTGCCTGTGGCTACTGAAAATGTTCAACTCTAACCACTTGGTTACACTTTTTAGTTAATAAGGGCTTGTTTCATCATTTCAAAAAACATTAATTAAGGACTGTACCCACTTTATGCAAAGTGTGATTAAATAATTTGCAGGCGGGGGTGGGGAGGAGAGGAGGGAAGGACTGAGCATCAGTTGGAGTAAACCACGATGAAGAGAGACAAAAGGAGAAAGGTCTGAAGCAGAGGGGGAAAGGAGGACCAATGTGAAGCAGATATCCCCTGGGGCCCCTGACTATTTTCAGATGGCTAAACCTGGTGCTCAGCCTATTTTTTTTTTTTTGCCTCTTTTTTCTTCCTTTGCTCAGTACTCTCCATCCCATTAGAAAAGCTAGCTATCGACCTAAAGCTGGCTGCAATGGACCTGTGATCAGAATCCCCTCAAGAAATGTTTGCTAAAGGACCAGAGATAAATTATTTGACCAAGAAGAGCCTGAGTGAAAAATGTATGGGAATTTTTCACTCTTAAATTCATTTCATTACAGATAATAGATAAAACAACAGGAGAAAGATATCCTGGTAAAAGAAGCTGAATGTTTTTAGACTCACTCTTACAGACAAAAATATAAGCTTCAGTCTCAACAAGTTTTCAGCACTTCTTAAGTAATTTGAGCTTTAGCAAAAGGTTTGTACTTCAAATTTTATTTCAACAGATATTCCATTATTTCACTGAGTGGCAAGTCACTTAACAACTTCCTGTCTCCATCTGCACAGTGGGATTGATGCAACTGTAAGGTTCGGTAAGAGTGTATGAAATTCCTCAGGATACAGGAATGACAATACTCATGTGTCACTTTGCTCTTCTACTGCAAATAATTTCCTGAACCAATGCCTATCAACGTTTAAAAACAACAATACCAGCCCTGCCTAGCTCACAGGTTTGTTGTGACTATGTAATGAGATAATGTATGTGAAAGCACATTGAAAAGTTGTAAACATGCTACCACCAATGGAAGCTATCATTTCTTCAACTAGCTTAGCAAAGGAAAAAAATACTTCTTCCAAGGATAGCTCCTGTACTGGTACTTGTTGCTTCCAGTTCTGAGTCTATGACCTAATGGTTCCCCATCTTTTTCACAGCACTGAACACTGGAAGAGTCCCTGTTGTGTCTGGTTTATTGGTCCTGAGAAATTGTTGGGAGGAAGGGTTAGGAGGATAAATTCACTTATTGCCTACTCCCCTAGCATGGGAGAAATGGCTAACACTTCAGACCAGTCAACTTTGAACCTATCAACCTCTCATTGCCTTGTTCTAGCGGTTATCATCATGCCTCTATTTCCTAGATTTCCTGTTATGAGTTGAGAGTAAGAAGTTTATATTCTCTCTCCTTCCTTTTCTCTTGCCCTCTGGAAATAGTACTCCACCCTCTCAGGTGCTTTAAATGGAGGCACTACCATGTATACAATGGTGGTGTAGGAAAACATTACAGTAACCATTTCACATGTTACAGAAGTAGATAAATTTTAATGCTACTCGTACACACCAGTTACTTACAAGATTCTCAGCCTATATCTCTTAGTTCCCACTTACCTGTTCTCAGCTCTTAATTTTGGTCTTAGTTGCTTTCTAGATCATGCTGTGGATTTGGCCAGGCAGATTTTAAGCCTCAGACCTCTGGGATCTGCTTCTCTGACCCTTGTGGATGCAAAAATCTAGGAGCCAGGTTATTTCACTTTTGTTTTTGTTTCCCCCGTTTCCCAACACAGTTCCTAGCACAAAATGGGAATTTGATGAATGTTGATTTATCAAACAGTCAATCAAAGCCTGAATAAGAGTGGTGGCCATATGAGTGGAGAGAATTGGATGGGTGTGAGAGATGTTGTGAAAGTGGAATTGATAAGATTTAGCAAAATATTGAATAGAAGGTTGAGGGAGAAAGAGTATTAGATATACAAAGACAAAAATACATTCTACTAAGAATAAAACCCGTACACATATAAAAATATCACATGGTAATTGATGAGAGAAAGAAAATAGATGGGAAGAGATCAAAGGTAAAAGTTTTGATCATTAGAGTCGTCAGGGAAAAATAAGAGGATTATTATGTCATTAATTGAGTTTAGATGATATGAACTCATACAAACAGTCAACAAAATTTCACAGAGGTATGTGTAGAACAAGGTAGAACCAATGCAGAACTGTGAAAGTAGGGATGACCTGGAATTGAGGGTTGTCAAAGCATGAATGACAAGAGGACAAAGGAGAAGATGATTTAAGGGTGGGAGGACAGCCACAGTTAAACACATCATTTAACGGCATAAAGATGATAAAGGGAAGCCAGAGCAGGAGTGGTAGAATTAGAGGACAGAGTGGGATGGAATAATTGGAGGTAGAGGTGACCACAAGTAATGGGTCTGGGAGGAGTGAGGCAGAGAGTTGGGAGGACAGAAGATTATGAGCAGATGTAGGAATTTAAGAGTTCAACAAAATGGATCCATAAAAGCCTACCTGTTTTTGTTTTTTTGCTTCTTATCACAAGTACTCTCAATATGTATGTAGATCATTCTCATGAAAATCCTAGGAAGGTGAGCCTGTGAGCACACGTGTTGGTAGTTAACTGATGTCTTCTTAGTTGTTCTTCTTAAATAATATTGGCTGTGATTTTCCCCAGTGGTTTAGTATCTTTTCCTCTCATTTATCTGAAGAAGTTATCCTTCAGTGTTTTCAAAATTGTATCACCACCAAAATAGGTATTTTTTGTGTGTTCTTTGTTTAGTTTGATGGTATTTCTCATCTTCGGTTTCTTTAGTGCCATTGGGTACATTGGGTTCTGAGGTACTTAATTCAAATGTGATGGTTTCCATTGATTATGAAAATAGCTTGTTGTAGTAAT
Organism: Petaurus breviceps papuanus; assembly: GCF_028583685.1. Lineage (NCBI taxonomy): Eukaryota > Metazoa > Chordata > Mammalia > Diprotodontia > Petauridae > Petaurus > Petaurus breviceps. The sequence continues at coordinate 7,035,040 of NW_027187289.1, forward strand.
GCTGACATATCTGTTCCATTTTAAATCTGTTTGTTGTCTTCGTTCCAGCTTCATCTAAATATACTTGAGATGAGGTGAATGAATTGGCTCTTGTTTCAAACCTTCTGCAAACTCATTTCCCCTCTGGTATGGTTTGCCGTTTGGTTAGATAATAGTTCCTTTCATGTTGTGCCGTTATGCCCCTGAGGGTGGGGTTTTTATTTTGCTTCTCTTTATAACCCCAGTTTTTAGCATAAGGAAGTATGCTGGAACATAAGTAAGAGCTTAATAAATGCTTTTTGATTGGTGGTAGTGCTCAATGTTTTGCTGTAATATTTTACAAATAGTTTATATTCTAAATTAGTTTTGGTCTTGGCTGCCATATCTCTCTGCTTCCTTGAAAAGGAGGTCAAGTGTGCATGGGGTAAGGTTTGGAGACTCAAACTATATTCTTTGTAGACTTCCTCTGCCTCTCATGCTCTGCAACTGATGTTGGAATGAAAATAGCAATTATTTTCATAATGATCTTTTTGTTTATTGTCATCATAAGGACCTCGAAGTCCTTATGTAATTAAAGATCAATTTACAAAGGAAGATGACCAATCTATGAAATGGTGCTTTTTTTTTCCTTTGGGCACACAAACCAACTCCCTGGCTTACTTTATTTACTTCTACAAAGAGAACCTATGAGACACCTTTCAATTTAGCCACAATTTGCTTACTTTTGTCTTTGATTTTCATTCACAGCAAAAATGTCAATATTTAAATGAATTGCACTATCTAGTATTAATTTGGGGGTCACAGATCTACAAGGAATATGTGGATCAATTTTAGGAAATCAAAAAAACATAAATAAGAAAAAAATTACATTTTTATTTTTACTAGTTTCTAACTAAAATTGAACATTTCCTTCAACTATTTAAAACCATTCTTCTGAGAAGGGATCCATGACATACTCAAAGTTAGGAATCTGTGACCTACTAATATTTCAACTTGGTCATTGGACAAGACTCATATTTAGAGTACCAATAACTAAGTTAATGCTTAGAGAGCTTTTAATAATCTTATTTTTAGCATCCCGTGTCTCCTGTTCTAATACTCTGCCATACAGGTTGCATAGAAATGGGAGACATTTTATATTGTTCCCTGTTTCATAGGTTGCCAGAGGCTGCTTATCTAGTTGCCAACCTTCTAGTGGTAAACCTCTCCCTAGATGCTGCCTGTTTCTGCATTTGCACTCAAAACCTCTTCAGCATGGTCCATTCTGCCAGAGCTTATGTTATGCTAGCATAGACTGTGAGAAGCCTGCATCATATTCAAACTACGTCAGGGACCATAGCAGGACTTTTGTGCAAGTCAGTAGATAATGGATAACTTTTTTGTTATTGCTCTCAGCTAAATGCCACCACTTTGAAAACAGAGGACAAAAACCCACCACCACCACCTCAAGGTACTGAGTCATTATGCTTTGATCTTCTACCTGTAGAGGGAACCTCAAAACTACATGCTTTTACAATCTAGAAAAGAAAAAGAAAAAAAACTTTGTGCATACATAGAAATGCCTACACCTGCTCATCTTCTTGTCACCCACAGCCACACCAGTAATGAGATAACGTCAATCTCCCATGGCCCCTGAGATTTTACTACATTAATTCCCCTCTACCTACCCCATTACTACATCTACTTTTCCTGTCCTCTACCCTAATCATCTCCTTTTTCTAGGAATCTTCCTCTATTCATATGTCTGTATGTGTATCTCTGTTTCTCTCTGTCTCTCTCTGTCTCCTGGTCTCTGTCTCTCTGTCTCTCTCTCTTTCTGTCTCTCTCTCTGTCTCTGTCTCTCTCTCTCTGTCTCTGTCTCTGTCTGTGTGTGTGTGTGTCTGTCTGTCTGTCTGTCTCTGTCTCTCTCCCCTGCACACACCGATTCAGAAACTGGAGTTGAAATGGCTACAAAACAGATTTCTAACCTCAGAAATTAAAATAAATCTTTATATCTGGTAAAACCTGTTAATATCATCATTCTAGAGCTGGAAAAGACCTTGGGAATCATCATACCTTCATTTAAGAGGCAGGTAGATGGAATGGTGGATAGAACTCTGTAGTTGGAGTAAAGAAGAACTGGGTTTGAATCTTGCCTTACACACATACCAGCTCTGTGACTCTAGTTAAGTCACTTATTCTCTCTCAGGCTCAGTTTACTCATCTATAAAATGGAAATATTGTTGTGATGACCAAATAAGATAACATGAGTAAAGCATTTTTCAAACCTTAAAGCACTATATAAATGCCAGCTGTCATTAGTATTAATATTATTTTTCAAATGAGAAAATTGTCTAAGAGAAAGAGGCTAGAGGACCGGAAGTCCACCTAATGAGGAAGAAGGAGAAGGCAAACCCATCCCTCCCTTCATCATGCCAGTTATCCTGTGACACAGAGAGATTTTTCCAGGATTACATAGGTTACATAGGCACTATTGGTTAAATCAGGATTGAACCTCAGTTCTTATGACTCCACAATCAGCATTTTTTCAAATGAACCCTTCTACTATTCAGATATTTCCTAGATTTTAAGGTACTCTTAAACTTCTTTACATACAAAAGGCACCTACCCCTTTCTGACACATTTATATGGATTTATTTTTAAAAAAATCTCTAAGGGGAGGCCAGGTGGTTCAGCAAGTAAGATCACCGGCTCCAGTGTTGGGATGACCTGGGGATCAAATCCAGGCTCAGATACTTAGCACCACACCCGGAAATAACTGGCCATGTAACCTTGAGCAAGTTACTTAACCCCTATTGCTTTAAAAAAAAAAAACTCTAGCTTTATCAAGAGACATTGGTTTTAAATGCCTTGAACTATATTGAAAGTTTTTTTTAAAAAGGGATTTATGATGAGAAGAGCATTTGAAGGCCTAAATATGATCTAGTAAATATGTTTAAATCACAATCAGTTAAGGTAAATGATTTAAAATAAGCTGTGCTTGAAGGCTTGTACTGGTACTGTTCAGGTTTCAGCAATCAGCAATCATTCTGCTCTGCCCAGATGTTTTCAAGGAGCAGAGGGACATCTAAAGGTCTGAAAAGAAAACTGCTTCCCAGAAAAGAGATGTTTTGTTTTGCTTTGTTTTAGGTTTAAGGATATGTAACATGATCAAAGCAAATCGATTCCTTTCAATTTCAATCCACCATTCCATCTACCTGCCTCTTAAATGAAGGTATGATGACTTCTAAGGTCTTTTCCAGCTCTAGAATGATTATCTTAATAGGTTTTACCTGATGTAAAGGTTTATTTTAATTTCTGAGGTTAGACATCTGTTTTGTAGCCATTTCAACTCCAGTTTATGAATCTGTGTGTGCAGGAGAGAGAGACAGACAGACAGAGACACACAGAGACAGAGACACAGAGAGAGACAGAGACACACATACAGACATGTGAATAGAGGAGTTCAGAATTGGGTAATCACTTTTAAAAACTGAAGTTTAGGAATCATGTACTCTTTTAAACCAAGAAAAAGAAAAAAACAGACATATTCTGGTATCTAATTAAACACAGGTGGTAAAATAGATAGGAAAGCCAGAAAGAAATTAGAGGGCAAACAATCAGTTTTTCTTCTTAGCTTATGCTGAACTGCTCCATCGAGGATAGATTAATTAAAATGTCTTCTCTATTTTTAGGTACTAATTTTTTTTTAATTATCTGACCTAGCCAATGAAATGAAGGGCCAGGGAATATTGTGCCCATCACTGTGTTTTTTGTAGATGAGGCTTCATTCTACTGCTATGGAGGATGACAGTAGCAAAAATGCATAAAGGAAAAGACAGGCTAACACAAAGCAGCGGAAGAGACTTGGATCTGGGTGAATATAGATGGAATGCAATTTAGAATGAGTCCACACTTACAATACTTCCCAGGGTAAATTTCTGACTAAATAAGAAACTATATCCTGCAGAGCCATAATTAGATGTTCTTGCCTCCAAGGGCAGAAGCAGTTGAATAGGGACTGGCAGCACAGATGACTGTTCATCCTAGTGTAGCCATAAAGAGAAGGGAAAGCCTTGGTTTGAACCACATTCCTGTGAGTTGGTTGATGGTACCCAACCCACCAAACCTCAGAAGAAGAAAGCAAAGGGAACAGCAATATATGCAGGAGGCAGGGCAAGGCAGGGAAGGGAGAGGACAGGGCCCAAAGAAGATATTCGGGAATGTCTGAAAAGAAGATGGTTTCTCAGACCCAAGAAGTTAAGTGCCCTTTGGAAAGAATCCTAGGTCTGGCTAAGAGAAAGAGGCCGGAGGACCAGAAATCCACTTAATGAGGGAGGAGGAGGTAAACCTATCCCTCCCTTCATCATGCCAGTTATCCTGGGACAGAGAACTAATCACTCTGATAGTTCAATCTTTGATGTCAGGTATTATTTTTTTTTTAAAGCAATCGGGGTTAAGTAACTTGCTCAAGGTTACACGGCCAGGTGTTTCTGGGTGGGTGCTAAGTGTCTGAGCCCGGGATTCGATCTCCAGGTCTTCTCAACACTGGAGCCGGTGCTCTTACTCGCTGTGCTACCTGGCCGCCCTATGTCAGGTATTATTGAAGGCAAAGAACTTTTAACATTGCCAGACGTAATGATTCCAAAACCTATTCTATAAATCAATTGTAGGCACAACTACAGTAACCCCAAGGGTACTAAACACTAAGGAACTCAAAGGGAATAGAGTCACTACCACATGCCCACAGTGCCCCCTGGCATAACATACATAACATACATAACATACCTATGCAATTTGTAATAGAAAGAATATGAGATTTGGAGTTAGAGGATTTCAATTCTGATTCCAGTTTTGCTCTATGTCCTTGGGATAAAAAATTATTTCAGGTTTCTGGGTCTGTTTCCCCAAGAATAAAATGCAGGGTTCGAACAAAATGACTTGTAAGGTTCCTTCTGCCTCTAACTTCAAAGATCCCAAAGATTAGCAACACGCTCTTATAAGCAGCTGTGGGTAAACTTTTGTGAGATTATTGTGCTAGTGGGCATAGAAATGCCAGCTGGTTCCCCTTTAGCAAGGGTCAAAGAAGAACAGTTTATTTTATTTTTTGCTTGGAGAGTCCAGCATTTGGTGTAAGCCAGTCATTTTCAGATTTTGGTCTTAGGACCCAGGAGAGAGGAGGGAGTCCTCAAGACCCTTTCAAGGTGTCTGTGAGGTAAGAAAAAAATCTTAATAATTCTAAGGCATTTTAATTTCTAGTTCAGTAAATATTAATAGTTATAAGTCACATAAAAACTCTTTGGAGGGAGGGGAGGAAGGCTCAATAGTTTTAAGAGTGTAAAAGGGTCCTGAGACCAAAAAGTGTGAGAACAGCTGGGATAAGCCATGAGTTTGATATTCAGATGATGTACTTTTTGTGAAATGATAGTGAAACTCTCTAGCCCTTACCTTTTGACTTTTTTAGTTTTTATTTCCTCAATTTTATGAGCAGTCTGATGACCTAAAATAAAGTGACTATTTCCAATACCTGAGTCAAGTAACTGAACAGAGCTCCCTATTAGTTAAAGAAGGAATCCCCATGTGGGCTTGGGGAATGGTTTTGGGAGATGGTGCCCTTTCTGCCTGAGTTGTTTCTTTAGCAGCTAACAGGCACTTCCAGGTCTCTATATTGAAATGCCTTGTCAGATGGCACGTCAATATAATTCTTGGACTCAATCTGGTCCTGAACCTGGACCTGCTGAGACAGTTTCCCCTCTTGTCTCTCTCCTCTGCTACTACCCATTCTAGCCTGGCCTCAGGGGATTTCAGAGCCTAACCATGGACACGTCTTATGTTCCTCTTAGTGTGTCTAAGAGGCAGATGCAACTTTTCAAATGGATTTTACTAGCAACTCAGGAAATGTAGGTAAAAGAAAATAAACTTATAGAGTACAGATTTTTCAAGTTATAGAGCATGGTAATCTTATTTTAAGATATGCCTAAAACAGTTCTGGGTGGCTGGCCACAACTTCCTGACCTAACTCCCCCCTCAGCCTAGTCTCAGTGATTCTGGTCAGCCAACATGAAACCTGAAAGGTAGACCCAGTCCCCTTACCCACCGATGCTACTGGCAGAGGTATAGTGGCAACTCTTGGGAAAGTTATCATTCCTGAAAAAAAAAAACAGGCTATTCACTAGGACAATGGTGGCCCTGTAATCCGATGGGAAAGCAAAGTAGTACATATGGAAAGAATGCCAGATTTGGAGTCAGGGTGCCTATGCTCAAATCCTGGCCCTGCCACTCACTTCCTGTATGAGATTTTGGGCAAATTATCTCATCTCTCTGGCCCTCAAAATGTGTAACTTCTAAGGGCCCTTCCAGCTCCAGAGCTTTAGTTCGAAGAAAGTTTTCCTCCCCTTTAAGAAGCAGCAGGGGGCAGTGTTGGTACTTGCGAATCCACTGTCTGTCCTTTACACACAAAAACATCTCATTCCCATCTGAAGAGTCCATTCACTAGTGCATTTTCTGGTATATTCTAATCAGTATAACTTCTCTGATGTCTGCTTGTCATTTACTTGATAAAATGAATTTATTCACTATTCAATATTTGTGATGATCTTTTCTGTAGCCAGAATTTGAATTTAATGGGCAGGGACCAAGCCAGTGGTTGTAAATTGCCATTCCTCATTAAAGGATAGGAACCAGGGAAGTTAGTAGCTTTTGAACCTAAAAACCAAACCCTCTAGACCAGGAATATTCAGGGGTGTAGACGGACAATTCTAGTTCAGGCCTGCCTCTCTAAAATTAACTCCATAGCCAACCTCATGGCCCTTTCTTCTATTCCCCTCAAGGCAGGAATCACAATCTCAGATCTAGATACTAATCCATGCCTCCCCTTGAGCTGCCTATCTATACATTTATCCATCCCAAGTGAATATCCACATCCTACATGGACAGCACACACACACACACACACACACACACACATCTCACAGATGCAAGGTCCTTCACCATCCTCATTGTTCTCCTCCGGAAATTCATCAGCTTATCAATGTCATTCCTAAAATGTAGTGACCAATACTGAACACAATTACACATGCACTTTGATCAAGACAGAGTATAACATAACTATCACCTCTTTATCCTTGCAAGCTATGCCTCTCAGTGGAGCCCAGATTTTTTTTTCAGGTTTTTCTTCTTTGTATTTTGTTGCTGCTGTTGTTGTTTTTTGCTGCCTCATCACACTCATGACATATTGAACTTGCAACCCACTAAAACCCTCAGTTTTTTTCTAATGGCTGTCTAACCATGTCTCTTTCATCATATATTTATGATGTTGACTTTTCAAATCCAAGTGTAAGACTATATATACCTCTATTGAATTTTATAATATGAAATTCAGTACAATTCTTTACTCCATTGATCAACTAGCATTTGTTAAGTGGGCAGCTAGATAAAATAGTGGAGAGTGCCAAGCCTGGAGTCCGAAAGATTCATTTTCCTGAGTTCAAATCTGGCTTTAGATACTTACTAGTTCAGTAACCCTGGGCATTTCACTTTACCCTGTTTGCCTCAGTTTCCTCATCTATAAAATGAGATGGAGAAGAAAATGACAAATCAATGCAGTATCTTTGCCAAGAAAACTCCAGATGGGGTCATGATGAGTCAAACGTGACTGAAAAATGACTGTCCAACAAAAATTTATAAAGTACCTACTATGTGCCATACAGTGTGCTAAGGCACTGGGGATACAAAAACCCAAAAGAAACAGTACTTGCTCTCAAGGTTACATTCTATAGGAGGAGAAAACATGTATACATACATAAGTATATGCAAAAATATGTTAATATAATACAAAGTATACAATTATCCATATGTGTAAATTATAATGAGAATCTACAAAATAAGTATAAATAAAATATATATGATAAATATGAGCTAATTTAGTGAGGAAGCACTAACAACTGGAAGATCAGGATAAGCTTCATGTAGGAGTGAAGTTTAATCTGAGCTTTGAGGGAAACTAAGGATTCTGAGAACAAAGGCAAGGAGGAAATGCATTCTAAGCATGGGGGACAATGTGTGCAATGACTCCAAAATGGCAGATAAGCAGGGAAGAGCAAGAAGCAAGACTGGCTAGACCAAATTCTTTGTGAAGCAAAGTGATGTGTAATAATAGTCCACACATAGTTCATACTCCAAAAGAATGATAAGATTTTTTTTTAATTTAGTGCAAGTCATATACCTTCACAACCAAGGAATGTCCCATTTAGCCACAGCATCATTTGTTTGCTAAGAACTGGGACTTTCTGGATCCAACTTCTATCATCCAGTGCATCAACTATCCCTTACATGTTACTCCATTTACAATTTAATAATCTTTCCATCTATGTCCTTATACAAATTGTGGACAAAATAATTAAATAGCACTGGGCCAAGCATAGATCCCTGGGATGCTCCTGAAAACAAAGCTGCCATAAAGTCATATTAATAGCTACAATTGAATGATCCTCTACCAATTTATTGTGACCCAAAAATAAAATACACTCAAATTATACTTAAATACATTGATTGCATGGAATCAGAGTGCTTAAAAGATACCATATTAAACTGCCAACCACTTGATGTGTGGTTCTGGTAAGATTCATTACAAGAAGATGGCAGAGTAGAAACAGGACTTCTGCACAGCTCCAGCTTCCACCTCCTCCAATTCATGTAAAAAAAAAACTTTGGAGCTACAGAACCCACAAAATGACACAGAGAAGCTAACTTCCCACTGAAGACAGCTCAGCAAACCGGCAGGAAGGGGCCAAAGCAGCGCTCTGGGAGCAGACCCCAGGCCCCTCAGGAGCCCGACGTTTTAGCCTCAGGGTGGCCTGACCAGCCCCAGCTGGAGGGACTTCAGATCACCAGCAACTGTGGCAGTTTCCAGAATTATCAACCCAAAGATGCCAAATACAAAGTGAGAGGTCAGTGTAGACATTGCAAGAACAGGGAGTTTGGAAGTACAGTCTGGCCTTTGCCCTTGGGGAGAGAAACAGCTGAGGCTCCACAGCCGAGCAGCCGCCATCATGTGGCTGCTTCAGAGCTCCTGGTCTGCAGATTGTAGGGGGACCAAGCAACCAGTCTTAGGGGTAATTTCTCTTGCTTTAACCTGCTTGGATATGGATCTCTGTCTGGGGTGGAGGTCCTGGGGTACGTGAACAGTTTGCCAGAGCAAGTGGAGGCTTCAGAGAGGGCAGCCAACTAATAGCTCCAGCAGCTGAGAAAACCCCAGTGTTTGGGATAAAGCTCCCCTTTTTGGTAGCAGAGTTCTACTGTGGCAAAAAGCTCAAAAGTCAAGTAATTGAGTGACAAAATGACCAAAGGAAGCAAAGCAAACAGAGCAATCCAATATTAGACCCCTATTTGGGGGACAAAAATGATCAAAGCATGGAACAGGAGGAAGACAATGAAGTCAGAACTCCTGCACCAAAAGCTCTCAAGAAAAATATGAGCTGGTTACAGGCCATAGAGAAGATTAAAAAGGATTTTCAAAACCAAATAAGAGAAGTGGAGGAAAAATTGGGAAGAGAAATGAGAACGATGCAAGAAAATTATGAAATGAGAGTCAACGACCTGACTGAAGAAAATAACACCTTGAAAAACAGACTAACTAGGGGCGGCTAGGTGGCACAGTGAGTAAGAGTGCCAGCCCCGGAGTCAGGAGAACCCGGGATCGGTTCCAGCCTCAGATACTTAACACCCACACAAAAAAGGCTGACTGTGTAACCTTGGGCAAGTTACTTAACCCCAATTGCTTTAAAAAAAAATGAACTAACTCAAATGGCAAAAGAGGCTCAAAAAGGCAATGAGGAGAAGAATGCCTTAAAAAGCCGCATTTGTCAGATGGAAAAAGAATCTCAAAAGCTCACTGAAAAGAATCATTCCTTCAGATTTATATTGGAGCAAATGGAAGCTAATGACTTTATGAGAAAACAAGATACTATTAAATAGATCCAAAAAAATGAAAAAATAGAAGGCAATGTGGAATATCTCATTGGAAAAACCACTGACCTGGAAAATAGATACAGGAGAGATATTTTTTAAAATTATTGTACTACCTGAAAGCCATGATCAAAAAAAGAGACTAGAAATCATCCTTCAAGAAATTCTCAAGGAAAATGCCCCAATGTTTTAGAACCAGAGGGCAAAATAGAGGTTGAAAGAATCCACCCATCACCTCCTGAAAAAGATACCAAAAAGAAAACTCCTAGGAATATTATAGCCAGGTTCCAGAATTCCCAGATCAAGGAGAAAATATTACAAGCATCCAGGAAGAAACAATTTGAATACTGTGGAAACCCAATCAGGATAACCCAGGATCTGGCATCTTCTACACTGAGGGATCGAAGGGCTTGGAATATGATATTCCGGAGGTCAATTAAAAATTAAAACCAAGAGTCACCTACCCAGCAAAACTTAGAATCATGTTTCAGGGGAAAATTTGATCATTCAGTGGAATAGAGGACTTTTCAAGCATTCTTGATGAAAAAACCAGAGTTGAATAGAAAATTTGATATTCAGATACAAGAAGCAAAAGATGCATGAGAAAGTAAAGAGGGAAAATTCTTACCTTATTGCTTGCTCTCTGGTAAAACTGCCCCTGATTTCCTCCATTGCCCAGTTCCAGTTCCTTAAAAACAACTTTTGGTACTCAGCTTTCTGTTACTTTTTGTTTGTTTGTTTGTTTGTTTGTTTTTGGAGGAGGAAAGACAAGGCAATTGGGGTTGAGTAACTTGCCCAAGGTCACACAACTAGTAAGTGTGTCAAGTGTCTGAGGCCAGATTTGAACTTAGGTCCTTCTGACTCCAGGGTTGGTGCTCTATTCATTGCATCACCTAGCTACCCCCTAAAAACAACTTTTGGAAATCTGACAATTCTATATAGGGAGGGAATTCTCATGGGAAGAATATAATAGACATTGATTCTTTGTGGCAATTCTTTGTGGCATAAACTAGTTCTCTCAAAAGGCTTCTCTCTAGAAAAGAGGCATACTGCACATTTCCAAATAGATTTCAACATAAATCAAGAGATCTTAAAGAACATAAAGTATTCTCAACAACTTTGTCAACAGGTTTATGAGAAAATATGATATGTTTCTTTATCAGTCAATATACCATGAGTGGTGTCAATCTCTGATCTTGAACTCTCAGCCAGTTATTAATAGCCTTTAACTACTTCAGCACACTATGGCAGCTCGCTATTGACCCTCTGAATGTGTGGTGCATGCCAAGGCTTTTCTTGTTATTTGTCTAGGTGATTCATACTTCTTGAGAGCTCCTGGGCCTCCTTTTGCTATTGTTGTTATCTCTTCCACTTACCCCATGCAGATTCTTGCTCAATTGCTAAATTAAACTGGAAAGAAGTCACACCCTAGATTATGTAAGGTCATTTGGGAGAGAATTGACAAAATACAAAAGGACACAGTAAGTATGAATCTTCAGGTAAGGGAGTGGAGGAGACAGATGATTCATGTTTAAATACTGGGTCATTTGATAATAGATCTCAAAGTACTTTGGGCTCTGAGATATTCAGGGATGCGAGGTTCAGATTCTTTAAACAGAAGAGTCACCTTGTGAGAGACATGTAAAAAGGCTTTGAAATATTCTAAAGAGATTATCAGAAGAGTTGCCAGAGGATCAGTTTTTTCCTCATCTCCTCTTAGTAGAATACATAAGGATGCTTATATAATGTGACTAGAAATTACCTTAGTTTAGCAATGTGCTAAATGGGAAGTAATAAATAAAATCTGTTGAGTTTCTTTTAATTGGGTTTAATTAAATATATTTAAAGTTGGAACATTGACATCTTAATCTCTCATTATTTAATTATAGTATGAACATTTTAAAATGATTAAAAGGCTAATGGTACAGGACAAATGTCTTGCAATTAGCTGATCATTTTACATTGAAAAAACAGCAATATGACTCAAGTCTAAATTAAGAAAAACTTGTAAAATTGCTTTTTTTAATGAAAACACTAGAGTTCCTTTACCAAATTGCTAATGTAAATTTTACAATCCAAACCAAATATTTTGTGTCTAATTTATTTATGATGAGAGCTGTCTCTCTAATTCTGTATAATAGCCAGGACTAAATCCTTGCAAATTTGTAAGCTTACTACACAAAACTCTTTAATAGGGTCCCAAGTTTGTCTTTCTCAACCAACCTACGATGATTTCAGAGTTCCCCTCTGCTCCGTTTCAAATGTTCATTATGGCTCTAGCTGCTAGGAATCCCCATCCATATGCCATCATTCTACTGAAACTGGTCTCTCAGAAGTCACCAATGTCCTCATCATCACCAGATTCAATGACTTTTTTCTAATTCTCACCTTTTGGCCTCTATTTAGCTTTTGGGAGTCATTAGGCAGCAGTGGAGAGAGCACAAGGCTTAGAATCAGGGAGACTCCTCTTCATGAGTTCAAATCCTGACTTAGAAGCTTACTAGCTGTGTGACCCTGAGCAAGTCATTTAAACTTCTTTGCTTCAATTTCCTCATCTGTAAAATGAGCTGGAGAAGGAAATGGCCAAGCACTCTAGTATCGTTGCCTAGAAAACCCCAAATGGAGTCAGACACAACTGAAATGTCACAAAACAACAAAATTTAGCATTTAACATTCTTGACCATCCCTGTCTTCCTCTTCTTGGCATGGTAACTAAGGTTAAGTGACTTGTCTGGGGTCACACAGCTATTAAGTGTCAAGCATCTGAATCCAGATTTGAACTCAGGTCCTCCTAACTCCAGGGCTGGTACTCTATCTACTACACCACTTAGTTGCCCCAATCCCTTGATATCCCTTCTTTCCTTGGCTTCTATAAAACTATAATATCATAGCTTTGCTTCTAGCTCTCTAGTACAACCAAGAGTTAGGCACTGGTTAAGGCACTGGTTAAGTATGTTTCTTCAACTTCACCTTTTCCAATGGCTTTATCCCATTTGTCTTTTTTTTGGGGGGGGAAGCAAGGGAGGAAGGCAAGGCAATTGGGGTTAAGTGACTTGCCTAAGGTCATACAGCTAGTAAGTGTCAAGTGCTTGAGACCGGATTGGAACTCAGGTTCTCCTGACTCCAGGGCCAGTGATCTATTCACTGCACCACCTAGCTGCCACCTATCCCATTTGTCTTTAAAATTTTTTAAGTTTCCCCAGCCCCAGAAAAACCTCCTCCTAACCCTTCTCCCCTCATCTAGATGCCATCCCAACCCTCTTTTCTCCTCCATGGCCAAATATTTTGAAAAAGATAATTATAGACTTCTAGAAAGATGGCAAATAAAAGGTTATAACTTTCCCTAGCTTGCCCTTTCCACCTCAGAACAGTGAGATAGGTGCCAAATTAACTAAAAAGAATAGCATTTGAAAGAAGAAACAGAAAATAAATTCCTGAAAAGCTCCCAGGGGAGAAGGAAGAGAAGCTGAAAGTCTTCACCCCAAAGCTCCTTGCTCTCACCTCTACCTATTGCTATCCCCTTACCTCTTCTGACATTGCCTCCATCCTGGTGGAGGAACTCAAGATCTAACAAGCAGACTATTACAATAGCCTTTGGGGTGATCTCCTCTCCTGAAATCTATCCCCACTCAAGTTCATCCTCCATTCAACTATCAAAGTGACCTTCCTAAAGTATTTCACACACCCCACCCCACCCCCAAGTCAATAAACTCCAATGATTCCCCATTACTTCCAGAATAAAATATAAGTCTTCTGTTAGGCATTCTAAGCCCTTCATTGCTTGGCCCCTTCCTGTTTTTCCAGTCTTCTTAGACTTTACTACCTTCTACATGTCCAAGATCCAGGGACCCTGGAGTCCCTGATGTTCCTCAAACATGAACCTCTGTGTCTTGACTTCATGCCATTTCACTGGCTGGTCCCCATGACTGCAATACTCCCTTTCCTTGCCTCCATCACCTGACTTCCTTCAAATATCACTTAAAATTCCACCTTCTACAACAAGTATTTCCTGATATGTATCCTTCTGAGATATCTCCAGTTTTTCTCGTCTATATCTCATTTGCACGTGGTTCTTTGCATACTTCCTCCCTCATTGGATTGTGCAGTCTGTGATGTCAAGGATTATTTTTGCCTTTTATATGCGTATGTGCATATATATATATATATATATATATATATATATATATATATACATGTGTATGTATATATATATATATGTGTGTATACATACACATGTATACATGTGTGTGTGTATATCCACAATCCTTAATACAATATCTGGTATTTAGTAGGTACTTAATAAGTGTTTGTTGATGAATTAAAATTATATGGAAAATGAATCCACTTTCTTAGCAAAATCTGCCTGTTGTATTTTTTTCTTGAGAACTATATCTTTATTTTTTAAATTAAATTTTATGTTTATTTTTAGTTTATATCATTCATTTCCACAAGATTTTGAATTACAAATTTTCTCCCCATCTTTACCCTACCCACCACCCCAAAACAGTGATCCCACTGAATACCCCCTTCCCCAATCTTCTCTCTCCTATATCCTTCCCCATCCCCCCTCTGACTTTCCAGTAGGGCAAGATGGACCTCCATGCCCCAGTGCTGTATATCTTATTTCCCAGTTGCATGTAAAAAAAACCCAATAATTTATATATATATATATATATATATATATATATATATATATATATAATTTTATTTCAAAACTTTGAATTCCAGATTCTTTCCCTTCCTCCATCATTACCCACCCTTACTGGAAGATAAACAATTCAATATAGGTTGTACATGTGTAGCTATGAAAAACATTTCCATAGTGGATATATTGTAAAAGACTGGCTATATTTCCCTCCATCCTATCCCACCCCCCCACTTGTTCTGTTCTCTATTTTGACCCTGTCCCTTTTAAAAAGTGTGTTCTTCCAACTTCCCCCCCACCTGCCTCCAAGCCAAATTCAATGAGAATAAAGTTAACTCATTCCCTTTTGCCTTTCTGTTCTTCCCCTCCACTGTAACAGTTTTCCCTTGCCTCTTCTGTATGAGATAATTTACCCCATTCTGTCTCTCCCCATATCCTCTCATTATATTCCTCTCTCACCTCTAAATTTTACCTTTTAAGTATCATCCCTTCCTACTCAATTAGTCCTGTGCCCTCTGTCTATGTATACCTATATACATACACACACTCACATATGTATTCATACACCCATATACTCTCCTATATAGACATATATATATATGTATGTATACATAAATACATACATACACACACACATTTCTATTCCCTTCAACTATTCTCATACTGAGAAAAGTTTCATAAGTTACAATTATCATTTTTCCATGTAGGAATGTAAATAGTTCAACTTTGATAAGTTCCTTATGATTTCTTTTCCCTGTTTACCTTATCATGCATTTCTTGCTTCTTGTATCTGAATGTCAAATTTTCTATTCAATTCTGTTTTTTTCATCATGAATGATTGAAAGTCCTCTATTCCACTGAATGACCATATTTTCCCCTGAAACATGGTACTCAGTTTTGCTGGGTAGGTGACTCTTGGTTTTAATTGCAGCTCCTTTGACCTCCGGAATATCATATTCCAAGCCCTTCGATCCCTCAGTGTAGAAGCTGCCAGATCCTGGGTTATCCTGATTGGGTTTCCACAGTATTCAAATTG
The DNA here is from genome assembly GCF_028583685.1 of Petaurus breviceps papuanus. Classification (NCBI taxonomy): domain Eukaryota; kingdom Metazoa; phylum Chordata; class Mammalia; order Diprotodontia; family Petauridae; genus Petaurus; species Petaurus breviceps. Next base: position 7,050,645 of record NW_027187289.1, read on the forward strand.
TTTCTTCCTGGATGCTTGTAATATTTTCTCCTTGATCTGAGAATTCTGGAACCTGGCTATAATATTCCTAGGAGTTTTCTTTTGGGGATTTTTTCAAGAGGTGATTGGTAAATTCTTTCCATTTCTATTTTGCCTTCTGGTTCTAAAATATCAGGGCAATGTGGCACAGTGAGTAAGAGCGCCGGCCCCAGCATCGGGAGACCTGGGATCAGTTCCGGCCTAAGATACTTGGCACCCACACAAAATAACTGGCCATGTAACCTTGAGCAAGTTACTCAACCCCAATTGCTCAAAAAATTAAAATAAAATATCAGGATGATTTTTCTTGAGAATTTCTTGAAGGATGATTTCTTGGCTCTTTTTTTGATCATGGCTTTCAGGTAGTCCAATAATTTTTAAATGATCTCTCCTGTATCTATTTTCTAGGTCAGTGGTTTTTTTCCAATGAGATATTTCACATTGCCTTTCTTTTTTTGATTTGTTTGGATCTGTTTATTGGTATCTTGATTTCTTATAAGTCACTAGATTCCATTCGCTCCAATCTAAATCTGAAGGAATTACTCTCTTCCGTGAGCTTTTGAGATTCTTTCTCCATCTGGCAAATTTGACTTTTTAAGGCATTCTTCTCCTCATTGGTTTTTTGGGCCTCTTTTGCCATTTGAGTTAGTCATTTTTTAAGGTGTTATTTTCTTCAGTCAGGTTGTTGACTCTCTTTTCATGATTTTCTTGCATCATTCTCATTTCTCTTCCCAATTTTTCCTCCACTTCTCTTACTTGATTTTCAAAATCCTTCTTGACCTCCTCCATGGCCTGTAACCAATTCATATTTTTCTTCGGAGTTTTTGGTGGAGGAGTTCTGACTTCGTTGTCTTCCTCCCGTTCCATGCTCTGATCCTTTTTATCCCTAAAAGAGGAATCTAAAGTTGGATTGCTGTGCTTGCTTTGCTTTCTTTACTTGCTCATGTTGCTACTCAATTACTTGACTTTTGAGCTCTTTGCCACAGTAGAATTCTGTTTCCAAAGGGGAGAGCTTTGTTCCAAATCACTGGAGTTTTCTCAGCTGCCAGATCTGTTAGTTGGCTGCCCTCTCTGAAGCCTCCACATGCTCTGGCTCATTGTTCACACACCCCAGAATCTCCCCTGTAGACAGTGATCCAGATCCAAGCAGGTTAAAGCAAGAACAATTACCCCTCATACTGGTTGTTTGTTCTCCCTACAATCTGTAGGCCTGTAATATAATACCAAGCAAAGGCAACTTCCCAGGTTCAAAATACCAGCATAGGTGCTCTCTATTTTATTCAGTAACAAACCCAGAACAGAGAAGATCAAAACATGACATCATTCAAAATACAGCATTTACTAAGTGTGATTAAATAATCTCCAAGTACTACCCCACCCTAGGACCTTCCAATCATTCAATCAATTACAAAGACTCTGTTCTAAATACTTCTCCACCCCTAGGCTATACCTTAATTAAGTCCACCACAAAGTCCCTCTTCTCAAATGGAGATTAGGTTCCAAACATAAGTAAAGTACCTTCATTTGTCAATCACAGAGCACAATAAGGTCAAAAGTTCCCCACCCCTGGATCACAATTGAATCTACCCCAGAGTTAGATCAAGTTTAAACACAGCACTTAATACCCAAATGGAGGTCTTTTCTTCATCTTGACACAAGGCAAGTTCTCAGCAATCTTAGTTCCTGGGGAGACAAGGCTTAGCAAAGCCACAAGATACATTGCCAGTCCCTTCATGAATTTATCCTCTGTCTGTAGAACAGTCCTAGAACCCCTGAACACATTAGCAAAGCCCTCTCCCAGGATTTCTGTAAACATACAACAAGAAAATCCTTCTTCAGGGCTTCTGAACCAACAGAAAGTCTCCCAGACCCCTGCAACAACAGCACTGTCCCTCACCAGTGGACAGTATTCACTCTGTCTGCCGGACAGTCTCCAGACCCCTGCAACAACAGTACTGTCCCTCACCAGTGGACAGTATTCACTCTCTGTCTGCAGGACAGTCGCAGGCCTTCTTAGCGAACAGCCAGGTTCCAGGACTTCTTCAACAAAAGGACAGTCTTTCACCAGTGGACAAATCTGGCAAAATAACATCAAAACAGACAGACAAAGTACCAGCAAAACAGCCATGTCTCCTCAGTCCTTGGCAGCTCAGGGGGCAGGTCTCAAAAGTCCAGGGCAATTCAAAGCAGCCACCAGCAATTCTCTTAGTCTCTCTCTCTCCACGAGGTGCTGCCTCCAAAAAAAAATCTTCCGCCTCTCTCCTGTCTCTCCAAATCTACATCACCAGCTCCTCCCAGTTCAGGACTTTCTTTTCACATCAACAAGCCCATCCCACAGGTGGGATTAACAAACTCTGGGTTTTAACACAATCAATTTGAAAACCAAGCCAATACAGGGGAATCTTTAATTGCCATTACTATCACAAGGCCAGGAGCTCTGAAACAGTCACATGGCAGCAGCCGCCATACCTCAGCCCCTTCTCCCTCCGGGCCAGAGGCTGGACCACACTCCCAGACTCCCTGTTCCCAAAGTTCACACTGACCTCTCACTTTGTCCTTAGCATCTATGGGTTGATAATTCTGGAAACCACCACAGCTGCTGGTGATCCACTCTTCCAAAGTCCCTCCAGCAGGCAACTTGTCATGGCCTCCCTGAGGCTAAAACCTCAAGCTTGCAGAGATGGGCTCTGCTCCCAGAGTGTTGCAATGGCCCCTTTTTGCCAGCCTGCGGGGCTGTCTTCAGCGGGAGGTTAGTTTCTCTCTGTCACTTTGTGGGTTCTGTAGCTCTAAAGTTTGTTTAGAGTAATTTTTTATATGTATTGGAGGAAATGGATTGTATTTTCTATGTAGATATAATCTGAACCAGATTTTTTTTTCCCCTGATTGATCAAGTTTTTCTTTATTTATACCTTAAATTTCCCAGATAATTTCCAATTCTCTCTACATCCTATATTGTGTATACTCAGGCTCAATTATCTTAACACTTCAATGGAAGCATTTTTTGGTTTGAATGGTTGAAGTAATTGTTACATTTTTCTACTTAATACTATGTTTATAGGTACAAACTCACATTAACTAGATGTTTTTCCAGTTTCAGAGTTGAACTGGAGGAATCAGGAATATTTCAAACACTTATTAAAATAAAGACAATTCCTTCAAAGTATATGAATGCTTCTTTTTTAAAAAAGGAGAAGCAAATGAACACTAAAAGATGAAAAGAAACTAGAGAACTCTTACTGTAGGAAAAAAATTATATGATGTAGAAAACTATTCAATTAGCCAGAAGGGTGTTTTTCTAGTTATCAAGAGGGGACAAAATGTTTTGCATTGATGAGGCTGACACATTTCTAAATTTAAGCAGGTAGAAGTGATTCAAAGCCTATTTGTAGCTCTGTGATACTTCAACATATTGATTTTGCTCATACAACATCATTTCACATCAAAGCACATAGTCAACCCTGCTATTGGTACTGTTTCTGTGTTTATAGAATTCAAAATGTCCCTAATTGTGTTTTTATACACTTAATCTGCTACCAGGGCTGTTCTTATTAAATTCTTTGTGGTTGTTGCTGCTCATTTCTTAAGTGCCTGTGTTCTTAAAATCTTTTAAATGTCTTTATTCTCTCTATGCTTTATATTACCTAGCATCCCTGAGGTTAGTAATAATTGGAGTCAATAGGTGAAAGACCTTCATAAAAGCACTTTAAATGACTCTAGATGGGAAAAACAAATTTAATTATGGTAACAGAATTTTTTTGTGTTGATAATGTGAAAATATGGCATAATTTAGGGCTTACCAAGGGCAAAGCAATTGACATGCTTGCCTCAGGAGTGGAAAACTTGTAGGATTCAGAGAAATGTGTAACTATGCATTTATTATTCTAGAATCCTTTGCCATTAGGATAAGGAAAGGGTGCAGTGTAGTCTTGCCTTGGGTACAAAATTAGTAGTTACATTAGTGTTGTGGCTTACCAGCTTAACCAAAAAGAATCTAGAAGGATGATTTCCTTTTCCTTTATGGGAGTTCCTAGTCCCTTTTTCTTCTGCATTTTCTGACATTCCCTAAATTCCAGTGGACACCAGAGGTGGCATACCAAATGAGCTTTGTAATTGCTTCAAGATACACCATCTGATTGGAGGGCGGTGCCATGAACTTCAAACCCTCCATTTAAGAAGGGATCTCTACTCAGATACTTCCTCTCTTCTCATTTGGCTGAACATCTTAGGGACTTCCCTGACTTCTCTACCACACCCCGGGAATTTCACTATTGCTAAAACTTCATCATCCCATAAGATTCCACCAGCTTTGGCACTGCACTCCATCACAATTTCTTGCTTCTCTGATTGGAGGGTAATGCTAGGAATTCCAAATCCTGGGTATCATCTTCCACTCTTAGATAATAAGTTCTTTGAGGAGAAGGACTAGCTTTCTTTTCTCATATTTATATCCATGTACTTAGCAAAATGACTGGCACATAGTAGGCACTTAATAAATGCTTATTGAATGACTGATTGATAATGTGACTAATAGTGGGCCAGAATGAATGAAACAATTAATTAGTGATTTATAGGCAAGAAATATAAAGTTGGAATTGGTCAAATAAAGGTTTTGTTATAAAATACATATGTATGTATTTTTTTCATAGGATTCCATTGAGCCATGTAGAACTTTGTAATAGGGCCTCAAAATTATCCCTCACACATTCACACCTTCTTTTACTATTTACAAACATTGTATTATCATAATCATTGTATTAACCAATAATGAGACATTCTTATTTACTGGGTTGTCAACACTATATTCAGTACCACAGGAGATATAGAGAGACATAGGGGATGGCTCCTGGCCTCAAGAAGCTTTCAATGTAGATATAAGGATCATATATACACCCTGGAAGTAATTGGAGAACAGTATCAAATAGCATATAACTGAATTCCAAATTGTGTAGTGCGGATTGTATGTACTTTAGTAGTTAAGCTGAGAAGCAAGTTAGTGCAGGAAACACCGTGGGCCTGAAGTCAGGAAAACTTATCTTCATGAGTTAAAATCCAACCTCAGATACTTATTAGCTGTGTGTTCCTGGGCAAGTCACTTAACCCTGTTTGCCTCGGTTCCTCATTTGTAAAGTGAGTTAGAAAGGGAAGCAGCAAACCACTCCAGTACTCTTGCCAAGAAAACCCCAAATGGGATCATGAAGAGTTAGACTCCATGGAAAGGATTCAATAACAATAAAAGTAGTTAAGCCCCTGATACCAGCTTGTTTATTTATACTGGAAGGGTTTCTCACACAAAAGATCTTCTTTATTTCTTATTTCTCTTTTCAAAATGAAATACAGAGTGTAAGCTGAAAAATAATCTAATTTTTCTATTCATTTGGATCTGATTTTAAGAGTATTTAATATGTAAATTTATGGCTCATTATCATATCTCTGTGTTCAGATGGATTAGGTTCAATCTTGGAGGCTTATCCTGAACTGAGCAATTGAAAAACCAATGATGATCATGAAAAACATAAGAAAAGATTCCTCCCTCCTCAAAAAGAGAGAAATAAAGTACTAAGGGTGCAGACTATTGTATATAACATTATATGTGGTCACTCACTGTATTAGATGTTTTTGCTTAGTTGTTTTATATGTTACAAGGGAGAGTTCAATCTGGGAGGAATAGAAGTGTTATTTCTCTAAAAATAAAGTGATGTAAAACAAAGGATTAACAAAATGTATTTTTTAATCTTAGAAGTTTATCACTAAATAACTCTTTTGTTCTTAGTTTTACCCAGATTTCCCCTGGAAATGTGAAAATTCTGCCTACGTCTCGTTCTTTACCTAAAAAGAAAAGGGTCCTTGGCTCCCAGCCAAGCACTGTTTTACAAGACACTGATAATAGGATGCGTTTTATTTAACCCAAGAGAAATATACACCCTGTCCCTGGTCTCTTCCATGAGTTCTAGTAGTACATTTCCAAATGCCTTATGGAAATTTCCGTCTGGACATTCTACAAGCTCATCAAATTCAATGTCTCCCCAAAAACAAAACAAAAAAAAAACTCCTCACCTTCCCCAAAAAAACTTTCCCCAAAAGAAAATAAAAAGTATTTATACCCAACATCATAAAATATTAAGAAACTTATGTTCTCATTGTCCTTTTTCCCCAGGGACCTCTACAGTCAAATGATTCACAATAGAAATGACAGGATAAGTCTAAGCTGTTCCTCCTAGTCTTCCAACCTCTTTTGGGGAAAAGAACGGAAAAGATCCACAGAGATGCAGTTAAATTTAATAGCTATAAACTTAAAGTCCTACACTTTTCTTCCAAAAATGAGCTTCACAAGCACAAGATGGGAAGGCATAACTAGACAGAAGTTCATTTGATTGAATAAGTATATAATACTTGAATAAGTAATTTATTAAGCACCTAGTCTCAGTTTCCTTATCAATAAAAAAGGAGAAACAGAATAATTGGTCTCAAATGTGATTTCCAGCCATTAAGTCATCCATAAGATCATGTTTCAGTATTGCATAATTAATATTATTGCTATAATACCCCACAACTACAGTCCAAGTTCTAGGGTATGAACTCCTTAGTCATCCTGCTAAGAATTTTAGAGTACTTATGAATCTGTGCTTCAATGAACTTTCTGGTTACTCTGACCTTGTCTCTGCTAGTTTGGCATTCTTGTGGTCTTCTCAGGGCTTCTTTTTGATGTCTACTAACTCTTGCGTCAGTCTCCTCCATCCTGTCTTCACCCCACTCCCATCTCCAAGCACATACATGTATACACATACTCGCACACACAGAGAAACAAACACACCCTACCAACCTTGTATTCCTCAACATAAAAGGTTTGGGGGAAATAAGAGCCTCATTATTTCCCCCAAACATTTTATACATTCCTAAATATAGCAATAAAGGTACCAAGGTTATTTATAAATACTACTGAAGCTCATGTGTGTTTCTGTGTGTGTGTATTTTTACATATGGCAGTTTACAGCTCTAGGATACTCATCTCATCTCTTCCTTCTTGCTACTAATAACAAATGGAGAATATTAAGTGGTGGAAATCTCATTGATTTGCCACTTGTTCTCCTCTCTCTGCATTAAATATAACACACTCATGAAAATTAAAGTGTAGAGTTGAGGCAGTTATCTGGCAAATTGTTACAAAATAAAAACATCTCAGATTTAATTCAATTGAAGTTCATGTTCTGGAGCTACTCTCCTAAACCCTAGTTACAAAAGCAGTTTTGGTTGCTGTAGCATGACTGCAATCTCTTCCCTCAGGGTCTAGGGTTATCCCTGAGGGAATGGGGTGTTCTAATACTGCAGATCCTGAGCCTATACTCATGACCTATTTCCCCTGATGATCAGTCTAGGAATATTTGTTAAAGTGGCATAGCAAGAATAGTTGATACAAAACATCCTTCAAGAGTCTATGAGACACTCTCCCACAAATAGATACAGAATCCAAGGGAGCCCCAAAGATGTCCTTAACTATGGGGAAGCTTTTCTGCTAGATTCCTTGTGGTGTCTAATCTACCTTTCCTCATCCCATCCCCTGTATCCTAATACAGACAATACCTCCAGACACTGCTATCTCAAGGATTCCTAGAGATGCTACTAGGATGCCAATGAAAAATACAAATTACATGGTTGTCTGAAGTTCTCAAGATCTTCCTATGGTTGAGCAGGGGCTAGGAAGAAGGAAGAGAAGACTAAGGCACTCTCCCCTCCTCTGCTTCCCTAATGAGTCCTTATCAAAGGTTTGATTGGATGCTCCTACCCCTAAATTGTTAAAGGATCAAATCCTCTTTTCCAAACTAGTTTCCTGGTTTTATATTAGCCCCACAGAACATAAACTACTCACTCAAGTGATCTGAACAGACTTTATGTTCCAAATTTTACAATATCATTTCAGTTCATCTAAAGAACATCTAAATTGATCAAGGATGTTTTTCAGTTAGTCTAAAGAGTATGACTATAGAGCACTGGCCCTGAAGTCAGGAGGACCTGAGTTTAAATCTGGCCTCACTTAACACTTACTAGCCATGTGACCTTGGGCAAGTCACTTAACCCCAACTGCCCTACCAAAAGCAAAAAAAAAAAAATGTATAGCAGCTCTTTGGGGCAGCCAGGTGGCTCAGCGAGTAAGAACACCAGCCCCAGAGTCGGGATGACCTGGGGATCGAATCCAGGTTCAAATACTTAGCACCACACCCAGAAATGACTGGCCCATGTAACCTTGAGCAAGTTGCTTAACCCCAATTGCTTTAAAAAAAAAGAATATGATTGATTCAATTGAGAAATGGTGTCACTTGGCAAAAGTACAAGGGCATAGCAATTTGTCATTTATTTTAATTGGGGTGGGGCAATTGATTGATTGTTTCCATTGATTGCCTTGCTTTGACCAAGTAATTTTTAGGGCTTTCTATGTACCTAGTACTATTCTGGGTAAGATTCACAAAATGTATGAGAGATGGTTCCTGCTCTTAATCAATGTTCAGGTTAGTTGGAGCATGAAGTTTCATTTAAGCTTGGCACAACCCTGTGCCCTTACTTTTCCATCATCAAGTCTCAAGGCCAGGCCTCCTCACTGACCCCTATTGGATTTTTGCTGCCATCATTCCTTCTTCCAACCAGGGTTCCTCTCTCCCAGGGTTTCTTCCTACAGAAGGAAATTCTATTTCTTCTCTATCCTGCTATCTCCAAAATCAGGACATATCCCTTCTTTAAACTTATTAAACAGTTTTTGAAAGCAACTGATACGGAGAAACATGATAAGGTTTAAAATAAAGATAACAATTCTGTTCTTCCATTACAATTACAAAGCTAGGCTGATGTCTTTTCAGCTCCCCATCTTCCCTAATTGAGGCCCTTCTTAATTCATTCTGTAATTAGCTAGCCTCAAGCTTTTTTAAAGTTGAATGGTAATAAAAGCTACAAAGCTATTAATCTTAGATTCTATTTAGTAAGACTATTTAATGAGAATAACTATAGTTAGTCTACTTAGTGAGGATTTTTTTCAGAACCTGTTTTTCAAAATTACCCTAGGATGTGGGACTCCAGACTTTCAGATTGAAGTTATTTCTCTAGCCTCTTGCTAATTTCCTTTACAAGCCAGAGAATGTCTAGAGAAGGTCAGCTAAGACGTTGAAAGACCTTAAATTCATGCCACAGGAAAATCATTTGAAGAAAATAAGGATGTTTAAATTGGAAAAGAGAAAACTTAGAAGATATGGGATAGCTTTCTTCAGGTTTCTGAAAGTCTATGATATAGAGGAGAGATAAAATTTGTTCTGCTCAGAATAGAACTAGGAACAAAGGGAGGGAATGTCAAAGAGGCAGATTTTCACTGAATATAAGGATAAACTTCACTTGATAATAGGAAAAACTTCCTAATGGAGCAATCCCAAAATAGAACAAGCTGCCTCTAAAGTAACAGATTCCTCCTCACTGAAGGTCTTCAAGTGGAGGCTGAAAAACCACTTTGGGAAATGAGGGAGAGAGGCGGGAAAGGAGAGGGAGTTCATATTCTGGCACTGGTTGGACTACATAGCCTCTACTATCCCTTCCAGTCCTAGGATTCTGTGATTCCATGATATGTCTCAGTTAACTGGCAAAGCTGAGATGATAGACATGTCCTGTGCTCATCAACCTGAACTCAAAGAACTTCTTCCAGGGGCGGCCAGGTAGCACAGCGAGTAAGAGCACCGGCTCCAGTGTCGGGATGACCTGGAGATCGAATCTGGGCTCAGACACTTAGCACCCACCCAGAAACACCTGGCCGTGTAACCTTGAGCAAGTTATTTAACCCCAATTGCTTAGGGGCGGCCAGGTGGCTCAGCGAATAAGAGCACCGGCTCCAGTATCGGGATGACCTGGATCAAATCTGGGCTCGGATACTCAGCACCACACCCAGAAATAATAACTGGCCGGGTAACCTTGAGCAAGTTACTTAACCCCAATTGCTTAAAAAAAAAAAAAAAAAGAACTTCTTCCTCTTACTTCTCCTCAAGCTCCCTTGAATAATTCCAATGATCTTCACTTTATAACAATTCATTCCAAAGACCTTTCCCACACTTCTTCACACTTGTAGTTATCTAGAACCCCCATTTGCCATTTCATAGAAAGATACTTCACACATTCCTTTTCCCTACCAGTAAAGACAGAATTATGGTGCCATATAAAATGGTTAAAAATATCCAAGTCACTATATAATTTAGTGTTGAAATTAGTAGCAAAGAAGATAAAAAATATAGAAGTTTGAAGAAAGGAGATATTAGTGGAATAAGATTTGACCCAAATTAGCAACTGGCTCCTCTAAGTGATCATGCAATGATTTTTCTCTCACACTTTTCCAAGATCACTCTGACACATATATGACTATTCAAGTAAATTAATTAAAACTGAAAATCGGAGTACTGAGATTACAACAAATTTCAAGAAGTGTAGGGTAAAAGAATTAAGTAATACTGATAAATTTGAAGTTCGAGGAATACTACATTATCCTTTATGATAAACAGAAGCATTCAGTATTGAAGGTTTGCTGCCCCCAAGAGGAGAATCTTTAAAAAAAAGGCCAAAAAAGAGAAAATAGCTCTAATACAATTTCACTTGAAGGATAAACCAATGCATATTTTAATTTTGCCTTGCCACAGCAGTGTGTTGAAGTAAATATGAAATTTTCATAAAGAATGTGAATGCTAATATTTAAAGATCATTCATGATTTTAAAATATCTTAACTAATTTTTTAAACATTATCTGGACCTGTGGTTTCATTGGTGTAAAAAACTCCAGGTAAGAAATCTCCCTTTAGCAATTCTTATCAATAATTTTTCTGCATCTTATAGAGTTGCCTGGAGTAGAGAAAGGACTTAATAAGGGTTATAGAATCAGTATGTAACCCAAGCAGGAGTGAAACTGGTCTTATTATCTCCCAGGTCAGTTCTCTATTCACCATGCCACAGTGGTTCTCTAGTAACTGACTGTAGATCAATAAAACAAAAATCAGTGGGTTAAACATTCAAAGAGAAATATAAATTCCAGAACTTCAAAATATGTGGTCTTCTTCACATTGAACCCCTGGCAATGATTTAAAAACTGATAATAGAAGAGTTAACAATGTAATTTCTTTTTAAATACATTTTTATTGATGTCTTCTGTCACTTATATCATCATAATTATCAACAGTATTTTTCCCCCCTCTTTCATCACCTCCTGGAGAGCCATCTCATATAACAAAAAGTATTTTTTTAAAGAGAAAAGGAAAATTAACACAACAAATTAATACATTGAAAAGTCCAAAAACACATAGATTATATAGATTCAATTACAAAGTTCTCCTTAAAGAAATCAGAAACAGTTTAAATAACCAGAGGAATATTCAGTGTTCATGGCTAAGCCTTACCAATATAATAAAAATGACAAAAGCTCAAAAGTTAATTTACACATTTACCAAATCACCAAGGAAATATTTTGTAATACTTGCTAAAACAATAACAAAATTCACTTGGAAAAACAAAAGATCTAGAGTAAGGGAAATCATTAAAAGAAGTAAGGATGAAGTGGGAATATGTAATGGGAATGCAAATTTGGAAGATCTTCCCTGCCCCTAGGCTAAAATGCACCTGAAGCCTGGGGAGGGAGGCTTGTTTTTCAGTAGATACTTCTTGATTGGCCAGTGAGTCAATAAGGTTGTTACATTCTCTGAGCCAGGAGAAGGCTATATAAGCCCTGATGTGTAGCTTTGTTTTGGGACTCACTTTGAGAAGTGTTCTGTGATTTGATCTGAATTCTGGGAAGCCGTTGTTGAGAGTCCCCCGGCTTTGAAAAACCCAGATGTGGAAACCCAGATGTTGACTGGGTATGGATGTAATGGTTGGACAGTTTGGAAAGCTGTCTACTTGATCTGTTTCTGTCTTGATAATTCTGCCTGTGTATTTTGAAGTTTGGGATGCTGACCTTTTTCCCCTGAACAAGGTAAAGGATATATGTCTGACTGATTAAAGTAAGCTTGTTAACCCATTTTGAGTTGCTTTCCTTTAACAAAGCAGATCCAAGAACCTGTATGAGCAGCCACCCTAGGAACTCCAGGGTGCTTGCTGCTACAGAATAGTACTCCCAGACCTCAAACTATATTATAAAGCAGTAGTCATCAAAACTATCTGGTACAGGTTTAAAAATAGAGATGTGGATGAATGGAACAGACTACACAAGGAAGACTCAGAAATAATGAATGCAATAGCCCAGTATTTGATGTAGTAGAAACATAAATTACCTAAGAAAAACTTCTTTGATTTTTAAAAACTGCTAGGGACTTTGAAACTGAATGGAGGAAGATGGCAGAGTAAAGGCAGGGACTCACTGAGATCTCCCCTAAGCCCCTCCAGATACCTTTAAATAATGACTCTAAACAAATTCTAGATGGGCAGAACCCACAAAAAGACAGAGTGAAACAATTTTCCAGTCCCAGACAACTTAGAAAGTCATCAGAAAAGGTCAATTGTACTAGGGTGAGAAAAGAGCGCAGTCCAGCACAGGCCATGCTAGCACAAAGCAGGCCCCAGCAAACCAGGATCAGACGTTGGGGTGACTGAATATGTGACAGCAGTGGTAGTTTAGAGAACTCTCAGCCCTCAGATGGTAAGGGGACTGGACAAAGGGTCAGAAGAAAATTTACAGGGGTCCCTTTGCTGCACCAGAGGCAGGACTCTGTTGCATTGCCTATACCTGGATCTGGGTTGCTGTCCTGAGTCTTAGTCCCAGCGGAAGGAAGAGCACCAGCAGGGACCCAGGTCACAGTTCCAGGGTTCAAAAGAGTGCTTATGGTTGCTCACAAACTTACAGGTCCCCAAAATTACCTCTGAAAACAGCTGCACAAAAATCCTGAAACTTGGGACAGTGCCCCTCCACTTAGGAAGCAGTGTCCCATTTTAGGAGCTAAAAGTCAAGAAATAGGCTACTAAACGAACAAGCAACAGAAAAAAAAATTCTGATCATAGAAAATTACTATGATGACAAGAAATATCAAAACACACACTCAGAAGAAAACTAAGTCAAAATTCCTGCATCCAAAGCCTCCAAGAACTGAATAGAAAATTTGACTTCTAGATACAAGATGCAAAAGAAGCATAAGAAGGTAAACAGGAAAGAGAAATCATTATAGATTTGATAAGTTTAAACTGTTTATATTCCTACATGGGAAAATGATATTTATAACTGAAAAACTTTCTCATTCCTAGGACAGTTAAAAGGAGTATACATAGACAGAAAGCACAGGTGTGGGTTATGTGATGGTATGATTATGCAAAGAAATTAAATTAAGGGATGAGTAAGAAGAATGCACTGGGGGAAGAGGAAAGATAGAGTTAGAATGGGATAAATGATCTGACATAAAAGAGGCCTAAAAGAGATTTTGCAGTGGAGGGGGAAATGGGAGAAGTGGGAAGGACAGCACATGAACCTTACTCTCATCAGAATTGACTCAAAGAGAAAATAATGTATACACTGAGTTGGGTATAGAAATCTATCTTACCATGCAGCAAAGTAGGAAGAGAAGAAGGTAAGGGGGGTGGCTGAAAGAAGGGAGAGCAGTTTGGGGGAGGTAAATGTCAGAAACAGAACATCTTTGAGAATAGACAGGGTAAAAGGAGAGAAAGAGTAGGATAAAATGGGGGGAAATGGGATAGAAATACATAGTTGGTAATCATTACTGTGAAAATTTTTTTACAGTGAGTTGCTCTGATAAAGACTTCATTTCTCAAATATATGGAAAACTGAGTCAAATTTATAGAAATAAGAGCCATTCCTCAAGTGATAGTCAAAGGATATGAACAAGCAGTTTTCAGACAAAGCAATCAAAACTATCTATAGTCAACGCTCCAAGTCACTGTTGATGAGAGAAATGCACATTAAAACAATTCTGAGCTACAACCTCACATCTGTCAGATTGGCTAATATGACATAAAAGAAAAATTACAAATGCTGAAAGAGATGTAGAAAAATTAAAACACTGCTGTACGATTGGTGAAGTTGTACACTGATGCAACCATTTTGGAGAGCAATCTGGAACTATGCCGAATGTTTTATAGCCCAAGGCTATAAAACCATGCATACCCTTTGACCAAGCAATACCTACTACTAGGTCTATATCTCAAATATTTATAGTTGCTCTTTCAGTGGTGGCAAAGAATTGGAAATGGAGGGAATGTCCATCAATCTGGGGATGGCTAAACAAGTTGTTGTATATGATTGTGATGGAATACTATTGTGCTTTAAAAAGTGACAAGCAGGATACTCTCAGAAAAAACATAGAAAGACTTACATGAACTGATGCAAAATGAAATGAGCAGAACCAGGACACCATTGTACACGATAACAGCAATAGAGTAAGATGATCTACTATGAATAACTTGACTATTCTCAGCAATGCAATGATAGAAGACAATTCTGTAGGATTTATGATGAAAGGTGCTGTTCATTTCCAGAAAAAGAACTGATAGAGCCTGAATGCAGATCAAAGATACTTTTTCTTTACTTTATTTTTCTTGGAGGCTTTTTAGCCTGAGTTTTCTTTCACAGAATGACTTACATGGAAATGTGTTTTGCATGGCTGCACATGTATAACCTATGTCAAAATTGCTTGACTTCTCAATGGGGATAAAGGTGGGAGGGTAAGAATTTGGAATTCAAACTTTGAAGAAAAAAAGAATATTAAAACTATTTTACATGTAATTGGGAAAAATAAAATATTAAATAAAATTTTTAAGAACTGCTAGGAAAACTGGAACATACTCTGGAAGAAATTATGTCTGGACCTATACCTTCCAGAGAGGACATAGGTGTTCCTATGAGAGAACATATGCCTCCTTGTTGGTCATATCATAATACTTCCCTCACTTCTGCTAGAAACACAAGATCTCCCCATGATTCATTTGGTTTTTCAACCACACCCACAAGAAGGCAAGGTGTTGCCATCAGTGCTATGGAGTTTAGGTGGAATATACTAGCATAAAGAATGAAACATAAAAATTCTCCATAAATTTTCCATCCTAAATTTTAGTAAATCACCAATTTTAGTGGTAAATGATGTGGAAGGGTCCTGAATACATATCACTTAAATCCTAAGAGAACTTGAGCACCAGTAGCTATACTGATCTAAACAGACCTGGTCTCTGGCTTCCCATAACTAGGACTTTTTTTTCCTTTTCTTTCCATGCCTAACTCAACACTTAGCAGCTGTTCCCTTTACAAGTGCAGATCCCCATTCAGAAAGGTTAGTGTGTGCTTTATCTGTCATACTTTCAGGTTTGTGGGGGGAATCTACAGGTTATATGAAAAAGAAAGCACCCAAGGGTAGTTTGCTCTATATAGTATAGTAGATAGAGCATTAGACCTTGAGTGAGGAAGGCCTGTGTTCAAGTCCTCCTTTAGACACTTAACTTTTCTCAGACTCTATTCCCATATCTGTATAATGGGGATAATAAAAGCACCTATTTCAAATGGTTGTAAGCAAATGAGGTAATAATATATATTTAAAGTGCTTTGAAAACCTTAAATGGCTATATAAATGGTGGCTCTGATCATAGTCACTGTTAGCAAACTGTAATTGGCAAGAAGCTGACCCAGCCCTACTCCAGGTATGATGCATAGCAGCATAGACACTATAGAATGCCCTGGTTTGCTCAATTTGCATGCCTGTTATGCTGTGGGCAGTAGCTGTGGGTTGTTGATAAACTATCCAAACTATCCAAAACAATCTGCTTAGGAAGTTCCTTCAGACAAATAACTTCCTAGGGGAAAAAAAGTCCCTTGCCCCTTGATCTAAGGGGCAAATGACAATTTAAGACATGGAACTACATGGCACATTCTAAAGAAATGGATGCCAGCCACAATAATGGTAGTGTTCTCCTATGAAAGGTATAAATCTATTATAAGTCAAGTCCCTCCTGATACTACAATTTGAGGAAGTTTGACCTATAGTAGGAGATCTCAAGGCTTCCATTTGGCAGGGAAGGGTCTCAGTACACTGGCATCAGGCCAAACCTCAGAGGTAATGTTAGCTATAGCATGTCCTCCGGCACTGATCATGCCGTCAGATTATATTCTTGTTTCTCACCTCCCCTGGACATCTAGCCAACAAATTAAGCATGATGGTCCTTTCCGTAGTGCAGTGACACCATAACCCACTCTTGGAAGCAGAGCAAGCAAGGCTTGCTTTTTTTTGCAAGGCTTTTCTTCCTTGCCATTCTTAAGCATACTCTAGGGGTAAAAAATGCTGCCATCTGAGTTTCTTCCTCTTTGGGTATTAAGTTTCCTGACAGTATGTCAGTCAGTGAGAGTACCTTTTTTCCTTTCAGCCATATGGAGAAAAATGGAAAAATAATAATGCCTATGGGGCATGACATACTAGTAAGATATGGGCCTCTTAAAATTGTAGTAAATTCTTGCAATCTCTTAAAAACCAAGGTGAATTGCTTTCCCCCTCCAAATGGTGCTGACAGATCTCCAGGGCAGCCCTAATAGTGAACATTTCCCTATTTATTAAGATACAATCCCTCTCTACCAAAACCAATTAATTGTAGTAGTACACAACTAAGAGGCATACAGCCTCAGAATCTGGTCCATCCTCTCTGTCTGATAGTCCTTGAGGCTTAGCCCTAGTAGCAACCCCTGAGCTGTTTACCTCTACAAAATATAGATAATTGGTGTTGGGTGTTTTAGCAAGGGTAATACCATGAAAGCTCTCCAGGAAGGATACTTCTGTTTAAGGTTTTCTCATATAACATCCCTTTTAGAGTAAATGAATGAGTTCTAGGGATCTCAGTAGAGTTAAGCTGTCAACAAAAGTTTTCTGTCTCTGAGAAATGCTGCAAGATTCAACTCCTGCTGGTGAAACCCCATCCTGTATGGCTTATACATGCATTGGTTCCATTTTTCATCCTAGCACAAATCTCAGCAAAGTTACCTCCTTCTGAGGGAAAAAAAATAAAATGACAGGCTTGTATAAGCATGGCTAAGAAGTCATTTAAGTACTTTGAAAGGCACTCTTAGTCACCCTGTAAGTTAAAAAAATTATGTTATCTAAGTAGGCCACAACATGTTGATGGAAAAGATCCACAGGTTATTCACTAATTAAGTGCTGGACGGTTGCCAGTACATTAGCCTACACAAAGGGCATGACCAAGTACTCATAACATCTGAACAGGAACAAAAAAGCCTTTGTCCCTGGCCATAATTCTAAGGAGGTGATGGGCCTCACACAAGTCTAAAATGGCAGAGATTCGTGCTTTCTGAATCACATTTCAAATATATGAAATGAATAATAAAGTATATAGCACTGTCAACATAACTAAGCAATTTAACTCCCTTTGATGAAAAAAAGGGATGGTCCTGATGGTGACCAGAAAGTCTGAGAAGCACTTTTTTGACATTTGCTTGAATATATCTCCACAATAGGATCTCTGCCTTGCATTTAATGAGTAAATCTGTCCACATAATTGAGATCTTCAATTTAGTTAAATTCAAAAATCATTTGTTTAGCAGTTATTATATGCTAGGCACCATGCTAGGCACTGGGTATACCAAAAAAATTTTTGAAACCGTCTTCTCCCTCAAGGATCTTACAAACTACTGGTATCCCTGGTCAACAGGTATCAATAGGGCAAAATGTTAAGAATTAAGGTAACATGGATACAACTGGTCTGACAGTTCCTGATTAAGACCTCCAGCAGAACTCAGTCTAATTGCAATGAACAAAATTGGTTCCAGAGAACAGAAGACGAACCACACACTTTTCTACTAACAGGAGAAGGACAATGGATGTAGTATGCTGTCTATGCTGTCAGATGTAGTTGTTTGCCTGTTAGTTTTGCTTCACTTTTGTCTTTGTTACAAAGAAGGCTTTAAGATGGGGAGGTTAGACATATTTGAGCAATAATAGTTATGTAAGAAATACTGAGTAGCAACAAAAATGAAAACAGGAGAGAGAGAGGGAGAAATGTGAGAGAATAAGAGAAAACCCCAGTAAGTCCTACTCATCATCTGCCCCTCAAGGGAGGCAATTACAGCAAAAGAAGTGTTTGATGCCACCTGGGCCTGCCCAGAAAGGTCTTACTTGTGGAATATACAAAGACCTGACCTCCATTCAGTAATGGGGTTAAATTATCTGAACCACAAGATCTCAAATACTACCCTGAGTACTGCCATACCTACTACTTCCCCCAACTGGCCCTTAAAATTCTTTTCCTTTGTAATAGTGTTATCTCAAACCAGGACACTTCTACTATAGCCACCTTCTGATTAAACTCTCATTTCCCAACCAAGTTCCAAGAAATACATTTATTTGAAGCCCCTGAATTAACCAACTCTTGAGTTTTCGTCTTTTGTCTTAAATGGAGGCCCCAAATGATTTTAATCACAAGCATAACCTCAACTCCTATTCTTTCTGCTTTTCAATATATCTCTAAATTTGGTACAGAAATTCTTTCATGAATTCCAATTGGTCTGATTACCCAAGGAAGTTCTTAGATGAAAGGTTTCTACTTATATTATCAAGTTCAGAATTGAGGACTACCAAAACAAAAACAGAAACTTTTGTGACTAGCAGTGTGCTGGAAAATGTTTAACAAATGACTTTCAAGGAAAAATGTTCTCAAAACACACTTTTTAATTTCATATCCAATAAAAATATTTTCTCCATCACCATCATTAGCCTAGGCAATCAAGAAAACAATAATCAAGACTTGATTTGTAGCATTTGCCAATTCTGAGGTGTAAATGTTCACACTGAAAATTTGACAATTGGCTCTACGAATCACTTGGAGCCCACTCCTGCTTAAGGTCCTACATTCCTGGTAGTATGGAAGCTTATTCTACCTTAATTTCATCAGTTCAGGACTCTTATTACACCTCAGTCTCCCCTTGCCTACAATTTTGACCCCAACTCAACCCTACCCTCTCATCCACATGATCTCTGAACTGAATGGCAAGATCAGAACTTAAGTAAACTAATCCTCTAAGGACACTCATGTACAATCTATTTTCTGCCCACCATGGCAAGTCTTTCCAATTCATTAGGATTGTTTAGTTTTTAATTGACATAGCTTAAAAGAATACTGATTCAACTCCACACAAGGATGAAGTATGCAAGTAGGCTAACAGAGTCAAAGAAATAGAGATATAAGGGTCCTTAAAGTCTTATGGTCAAACCCTCTCATTTTACAGATAAAGAAATGGAGGCCTAGAGAGTTGAAGTTATTGACTGAGGTCACAGCAGTACTAAGTGTAAATGCCATGATTTGAACCCAAGTCCTCTGATTCCAAATCTAATACTCTTATGATTTTATTACAGATTAGAATGCATATTCCACAACCCAAAGGAAAAAATTCCAAACATGGGGCAAGCCAATAGAGAAGATATTTGGAAGAGGAGAGGATTTTCTGTTTTTCTCAACTCATGTAATACATTTAGGGCTGACCCTACCTCCCCATAATCTTATTTCTCTTGATGGGAAATGGAAAATAGTGGTTAAAACAGTGAAAACATCAACATAGGGAGCAAGGCATAGAATGGGAGGAAAAAAAGTCAGAATTAGTTTAGGGACTGAACCGGGAATTTCAGTGATAATTCATATGTTCTAAGTAATCTTTAATAAATCCATTCACCATTGGTTAATATTTGTCCAGCCCCTCCTTTTAAAATAATCTTGGTCTCCTACTTCTTACTCTGCATGAAAACTGGTTATCATAAACTGCTGATTACATTATTAGGGCTACTCCCTGAGGGAGTAATCACTCCTAGACAGGATAAGTGAATTAATTTATCTTGAAAGAACATGTCTGCTCCTCCTTACTATTTCCTGAATTCCTCTAAACTATTCTAATTAATACCTCAGATTTTTCCTCTTTCTGGGCTGCAAGTTTCTTTTGATTTCTCCCCTGATCTCCCTTGTTTAACAGGAAGAAAAAAATAGAAAAAGGAAATTTCACACTTCAATTTGTTCCCAATTTTTAATAAAATATAACAATACTACTACTACAATATCTACTATTTATATAGTGCTTTAAGATTGCAAAGCATTTTTCAAACATTTTCTCATTTTGTCCTAATAACAACTCTGGGAGATGTGCTATTATTAACTTTGTTTTACAAATATGGGAACTGAGGCAGACAAAGGTTAAATAACTCACCCAGTATATACAGCTAGTAAGTATCTTTGGTTAGATTTGAACTCAAGTCTCCCTGACTTCCAGTTCAGGCTCTATCCATTGAACCACAAGTCTTCCCCATCCTGCTCTCTCCTGCCTTAGATTTCTTTTTTATGTCCCCAATCTTTAAAAAACTTCCATTACCCCTATTTCCCTTGCTGAAATTACTCACTTGCCCCTTCTTTTCAAATAAATTCCTCACTTCTTACTTCACTATCTTTCCATTATAACAAATAAATAAAATAAACCTAATCCCTCCCTCGCTGATGATTACAATTTCTCCCATCTCTCTAATAAAAAAAATACAATAATCTCCTTCTCCACTTTAAAACCAGTGTCTTTCCTTTTTCCATTCCCTCTCTCATAAAACTAAAATACTCCCTAATCTGCAGATAAACACTTTTTATTCCCTGCCTTTCAACTGATGTATAGCAAATGTAAAAGATTGCAAAATATCTCTCTGTGTTTCTCTCTCTGTCTGTCTCCATCTCCTTCTCTCTCTCTTCCTTTTCCTTCTCCTCTTTTTCCTCCTCCTCCTCCTCCTCCTCCTCCTCCTCCTCCTCCTTCTCCTCCTCCTTCTCCTCCTTCTCCTCTTTTCTCTCTCCCTTCTTCCCCTCTCCTCTCTCTTAGCAATTCAGGAGAAAATTTAAAGAATTTTGGAATGTAAATTTCTAGAGTTCACAGCTACAATTCTGTCAAATGCAAAATAAATTTGTATGTATTAATGGATATGAAATCAAAGTGTGAAAATAAAATATGATACCTTTCTTCAACAGCAGAAAGGAAGGAAACTTTTTCTTTTCCCTGACAATCCAAAATTGAGTGGGATCTTCTCCCTACAGATTGTAAGCCTGTTGAATCTTGCATCTAGCAGCTTTCTGGTGTACCACACTATGCAATTTGGAGTCCCGTTGGTTACATGGATGAGTAAGGTCACCCTGGGTCTCTGGTCATGGCTATAGTTACCAGGCAAGACTATAGAATAGGAAGCCATAGCAATGGAAGGTAGCATAGTGCAGTGGATAGAGGGTTTATCTTATCATTAGGAAGATGAGTCTGAATCCCATCTCAGATATTTGGTAGCTGTGTAATAAAGTCATTCAATTTCCTCATCCGTAAAATGAGGTCATTGCACTGTGTTCTATAATGTTCTCCTAGCTCTAAAATTGTAATCCTATGACAAAGGAGAAGTGAAGAGGAAATATATTCCATGAATGGATAACACTTGTTCAGAGGCACAGAAATGGAAGATGGAATGTTAGACATAACAAGCAGGACAGTTTGGCTTGATTGTGGACATGTGGAGAGCAGTGTTTTGTATAGGGGTGCTCTCATAGAGTTCATCCAAGACAAAACCTGTTTGTGCCCTGGCCCCTTCCAGAGACTGCATTCTTAAGTTTCTTGCTAAAGATATTTTCTCACCAGAAACTCCAGGTTGGTCCCTATAATCCCTATCTCTGTAGTCTGGGTCGAAAACAATTGGAGATAAAGCAGGGAGCATTCACTCAGTAGGATTTAAAAGCACAAACAATGTCTATTCTTCCTCTCTCTAAATGTGTGGCTTGAGACTCTAGCAGGTCTCCCTTGGATTGGTGACAGAGATAGGGAAGGAATAGAAACCCCCAGCAGCAGTCCTGGCACAGACACGCACATGTGACAGAATATTTGCTAAACTAGATTAGCCTGACACTATATAGCAAGTCTCTGGCTGCCTCTTCTACTTTGTTTTTTGCATGCATTGAATGAGGTCATTCTGTAGCCTAGTGATAGCGCTGTTCTTAATGAAATTGTAATAACATGCTAAATTCCATCATACTCTTCCTACCTTGAAGCTTCTGGGAACACGGCCAGCTCAAGAACACTTCTATCTTCTCTAGATCAGTACTCACACCTTGCTGGGACACTGTGTGACCCATATAACTGATGTAAGCTCTATAAAACTGGCACTTGCCAATCAAGAGATTTAGATTAGCTTCTTCCAGTAACCATAAAACTTTCATCGGTATCACCTCATTTGCTTCTAATATCTTTCTAAAAAACAATTAGGTTGTATCAGAATATCTATGATGTTTGGTGCCAGAAGTTTCTATGAACTTAAGAAAGTCTAACACTGATTCCTTCTTCTTGTTTCTCTTGGCTGCAGGTCCCAGTTCAGCTCAGCCTATTAAGCAATGCTTTGTATTATGCTATGTCCACTGCAGGCATTGTCGGTATGTAGGTGTTGTGGACACCAGAGGTGATTACCTCTAATGATGGGGGAGGAATGCATCCCATTTCTTGGCCTTTGGCTATGAAGACATAGCCATAAAGGGAGGTGGGAAGGTAGAGGTTCCCTGAGGACTGGAAAGTATTTCCCAGAAGTCCCCTCAGATTCCAGTGGTCTTAGACTTGCAAAGGAGACAGATTATTGAGTGCTCTAGACCTTGAAGGGTCTGAGGGGAAGGAAAAACAAGAAGCTATCAGAAGCAGGATGTAAAAGAGAACCTAAAGGAAAATTGTTGGAGTTCTAAGCCACATAGTCAAAAATAGGAAGGTGATGGGGTGGCTAGGTGGCACAGTGAGTAGAGCACAGGTCCTGGAGTCAGGAGGACCCGAGTTCAAATCTGGCCTCAGATACTTAACACTTACTAGCTATGTGACCTTGAACAAGTTACTTAACCCCAATTGCCCTGCCATACCCCCTCCAAAAGAGCAAAAATAAAATAAAATAAAAATAGGAAGGTGAAAGAGAACAGGCATTTATTAAGCACCTACTATATACTAGGCACTATTAAGCACTTTACAAATATTGTCATCCTTACAAAAACCCTGGGAAGCAGGTGCTATTATTACCCCCATTTAACAGTTGAGGAAACTGAGACAAAGTTGGATTCCAGGTCCAGTGCTCTATCTACTGTGCCACCTAGCTGCCCCTTATAAAAGTCATTTCCTCTTTTAAAACCTACCTAGAGGGTAGCTCTTACTACTCAGTCACCAATAATCCTAAACACAGACCTTGGTTATAGGGACCAAACAGGAGCCTCTTCTCATGCATGTCCTTTAGCAGGCCTACCAAAAGGGGTGAGAGCAAAGCTTTGTCATCACATTTTCCAAGAAATAGCCTGCAATACATTTATAATCTCAGAAGGGTTTGTTAAAGCCATGTTGTGAAAGACATTAAATTCCAAAAAGAGGTGTTTGTATTTTATCCTACAGGCAATTTGACATACAGTCATTTCAGTCATGTCCAACTCTTTGTGACACCATTCGGGATTTTTTTGGCAAAGATACTAGAGTGGTTTGCCATTTCCTTCTCCAACTCATTTTACATATGAGGAAACTGAGGCAAATGGGATTAAGTGACCTTCTGAAAGCGCACAGTTTGTATGTGTCTGAGGCCAAATTTGAAATCAGAAAAATAATCTTCTCGGCTCCAGGACCTCTATCCACTTGACACCTAGCTGTCCCTAAAGGCAATAGGGATCCCTAAAAATATCATCATTGTATCACTTTGCACGCATCAATTTAATATTTACCATAAAGTAAGCAAGAGTTTTCTATGTGTTTTATTTAATTCTAGTAAATTAAGTGGAGAATCATTCTTGGGCTTTTAGCATTACATTTTTAGACTATTTATCTCCCCCCCCCCCATTTTTTTAAAAAGTTAACTTCATTAGGGGATTTTTTTTCAGGTTAGATTGAGTTCCTAAAGTTAGAAATCTAAGGTCATATTCACTGTCACAAAACAGTATATTTTCCCCAATTATCTCCCCATAATATAATTAAAATAATCATTTTAACTGAGGAGAATGTTTCTACCTTAGCATCAAATCAAGTACAACATATTAAGTTAATAGATGCTTTATCAAATAATACTTTAATAGCCAATGTAAAGAGCTTTGATGTTAAAAACTTTTCACAAATAATTTTTTCAGAGTACACATGTGGGGCTTCAGAAACTAGTTTTTCCAATAAACAGATTTAGAACTGGAGAGCTAGAATTATTAGCAAGCTTTGTGAACTGCTCAAAAATATATACTTTCTAATTTGAGTGGGACCTCATAGGAAATTATGTGAAAGTCTTCATATATGTGTATTTAATAAAATTTAGCATAAACAAATTGAAAATAACAACCTGGCACATCATTTCTGACCAAAACTCACTGACAGTTATGCTCAAATTCAGCAAGAAAAATATTGCAAAGGGGGCATGGAGAAGGGAAGTACATTTGTTAAGGTAAGGGGTTTTCAGACGCAGGTTGAAGTCACATGAATTCCAGAAGGGTTCAGGCATCTATAAAAAAAATGAACCCACTGGTCAAATGATGAGGACTGAGGTAATATATAGCCAGCTTATTCTGGGATAAGATCTTTATGTGGCCTTTCCTTATTGTTTTCAGATCTTATTCTTTGAAAGTCTGGGATCAACTAAAAACACCTAGGTTATTTTGTAACTTTCTTTTGATATTTGTTATAGAAATCCACTGTATGTTCCCCTGTAGTACTGTAATAAGTACAGTGTTTTCTTTTTGGGAAACAGAGCCAGAAAAAGCTTAAGACTAGCTGATCAGGGTATTGAAATTATCCATCCAGGGGTGGCCAGGTAGCACAGCGAGTAAGAGCACCGGCTCCAGTGTCGGGATGACCTGGGGATCAAATATGGGCTCAGATACTCAGCACCACACCCAGAAATAACTGGCCGTGTAACCTTGAGCAAGTTACTTAACCCCAATTGCTTAAAAAAAAAAAGAAAAGAAAGAAATTATCCATCCAGTCTGGAAAGTAAGTAATAACAGATAAAAATCAGAAATGGTCCTGAAGGTTGGTTCTAGAAGGAAAAAAAGTGTGGTATACATGGGTTCAATAACAAGCATCTATGAACCCACATCTTTCTGGACATGATTCTTCTCTTCCACCAATGGCACACCAGCCATACTCTGACAAAAAAAAAATTTACTTAATGACTGACCAATGCTTACAAACAGTTCTTCTGAAAATCCCCAGACAGAAGAATAACATAAATAGAGGATTAGTTTAAATCAGAAAACAGCCTTAATACAGTAATGGGAGACACTTAAAGGTTTGTTTTCTGCAGAATGTTTGTGATAGTCCTTGATAGCTTCAAGCAATCTTGGCTTAAAAGCAATCCTCAAATAGCTTGACATTTGCACTACCACATACAAAGCACTTTACAAATGTCATTTCATTTTATCCTCACATCTCTGGGAGGTGAATGCTGCTAAATTATCCCCATTTTATAGTTGGGGAAACTGAGGTAGGTAGTGTTAAAGTGACTTGCCCACGGTCACATAGCTAGTATCTGACGCTGAATTTGAACTCACTTCTTGTCATATCTACTGTACTACTTAGTTAGATATTAGCACATTAATGCCCTATCCAGTTCCTTTTTCTTCAATTGATCTGTTTATATCATCCTTTTCCTTTTTTGATAATTTGGGTAGTTTATGTTTTTGTAGATATTCATCTATTTAAGTGTTGAAATTTATGAGCATTGAGTTGTGTGTTCTATTATAATAATTTTAATGACCTTTACACTAGACTTAATTTTATTTATCTTGGTAACATTTTTCTTTTCAATTATTTTTATCTCTATAGTGATCTTGGTATTTTTCCCTTTTTTGATTTCTTTTGATGTAGTGTCTTCTTTTTCTAAATTCTATAATTGTATCATATCTAATTCCTACTTTTTAAATTTACCTATAACTCTTATGTGACTTAGTATTTGATAATTTTTAGGTGCTTTCCATGTGTAAAAAAAAGTTGACTATTTTCTTTATCCATTATTTTCTCTCTCTCCCTCTGTCTTCTCTCTCTCTCCCTCTCTCTCTCTTTTTCCATCTATCCATCCATCCATCCATCTATATATATATTCAATGTAGTTTGTTTAATAGTTGATTCGCCTTTTAACCTTTTTAAAAAATGTTTTCTTGAATTTACTGTATTCTGATAGTTAATCTCCAACTAGTATTAATTTTCTATTCTATAAATTTACTTTTCAATACTATTTTGGTTGCATCCTATTTTCAGGATATATTCTAATAGCTATATTTCTTTAACTCTCCCTTACCCATTTATAACATCATAATAGCACCATATGAAGGACATTTGACTTTATCATTAAGTTATTAAGCATGAATTAAGAGCATCATTAAGTTATTAAGCATGAATTAAGAGCCTACTATGTGCTAAGTGCTTGGGTTACAGAGAAAGGTAAGACAGTGCCTGCCTTTCAGGCACTTGCAATCTAATAAGTGTTAAGACTTACATTTGGGTTCAAAAAATGAACTTCACCTCCAAGTAGTAGATGGAGGAAGCATAATTAGATAGTATTGATCTGAGAAATGTGGGGAGAGGTGAGTAAAATTAGTGTACTACAGGCTTAATATGAGTCAATATCATGTTGATGGAAGCTCCTAAAACTAATGTTATCTACTGCTACACTGAGAGAAATGGTATTCTGAATGTAGTGAGTGATAGTACCATGGTTCTCTGCTTTGGTGAGACCACATCTAAAGTTTTCTTAGCAAATTTTAGGAAGGACATTGATAAGCATATTCAGAGCAGCATAATCAGGATGGTTTAAAAAAAGATTTTAGATCATGCAATATGAGTATTATTTGAAGGGACCAGAGATATTTAGTCTAAAGAAGAGAAGATCAGGGTAGAGCCAGGAATAGCATAGCAGTTGTCTTCAAGCATTTGAAGGGCTGACATGTAGAAAATTAATTAGACTTGTTCTGCTTGGCATCAGAGGGCACAAAAAGGAGCAATGATTTGAAACTGCAGAGGCAAATATTGGTTTGATATGAGGATCAAGTTTCCAATAATCAGAGTTATTCCAAAATGTAATGAATGGAAGTAGCGAGATGTTTGAAAGCAAATGTTGGATGACCTCTTGGTGATGTTGTTAAGGTAATACTTGTTCAGGTATGAATTGGGCTTAAACAGTATCTGAGAACCCTAACAACTCTGAGATTCTATGATTACCAAAGAGGATCACAATAGTCTCCACTTTCTACACACATTTTTTTATGTTTTTTTTTTTCTTTAGAAATACCATTTTAGCGGCAGCTAGGTGGCATTGTGAATAGAGTACCAGCCATGGAGTCAGGAGGACCTGAGTTCAAGTTCAATCTCAGACATTTAACACTTACTAACCATGTGACCTTGGGCAAGTTACTTAACCCCAATTGCCCTGCCTTCCCCCCTTGGGAAAAAAAAAAAGAAATACCATTTTGCTTTTTCCAGTTAAAGATTTTGTGATGCCTACATTTGGTGATTCTGACACTGTTGTGTCTTGCTCTAACTTCTAGAAAAGCAGTTCTGAAAATATGATCCAGGGACACCTAGAGACTCCCCAAACCCTTTTAGGGCATCTACAAGGTGAAAACTCTTTAATAATTTTAGCAAGACATTTTAACTTTTAATATGGTAAATATCAATAGATAAAGCCCACATAAAGAAAAGCATGGGGTGGGGAAGTCCTCAATAATTTTTAAGAGTTGTAAAAGGGTTCTGGGACCAAAAAGTTTGGTAACTGCTGCTCCAGTTTTGTCCCTAGCAGTTGAATGACTTTAAATCTCTTTCCGGTTATTTTCTAATAGTGTTTTCCTATATTTCCTATGGCAGTTATGATTTTCACTTTCAAGTACATTAATTGTGCTATTGATTTCATCTACTGATATTTTCAGGTGTTGTATTATGTTCTCCCTAACGATGGGTCTTTTTCATTATTTTATCTTGATCTTTTAAAAATCATTATTCCTTTCTTGTTTCAGTTTCTCTCAGGATTTTTAATTTAGGATTTTAATTTTAAGATTTATTTTGGGATTTTTTAATATCAGGATCTTTTCTGCTCCATATTTTTTTTCTTTTATTTCCTCTCAAATTTCATTCCCAAGCTAATTCTTTCTTCAACTTTAAAATTTTTTCACTTATCCACTTAAGGCTCTCTCTCAGGATGTCTCACCTCATTTTCCCCGACCTGTATTGATTTTGATGTTCTGGCCTTTGTCTCTGTTCATCCATACATTTTTTTAAAAAATCATATCAGAGCTCATTTTTGCACCTTTTCCATTTTAGTAAATTTTAATTTTCTTAAGGAATTTTTTTTTTTAGCAATTTTGCTTATTCTCCATTTTTTTTTTACTGTTAGCTTTAATATGGATGTAAGAGGCATTTGAACGTTTTCCCTGAAGGGAAGCCTGAGAGGCTTGGATCCCTTTTAACCTTCTCAGTCTTCCATATCCCGAGAACATAAATGTATACTTCAAAGCTGTAAAATTCCATTCTTCATGATGCAGAGATATAGATTTTAATAAATCAAATTACATTTGGAAGCTTAAGGTCTCTAATAGACAGTAACACAGAAGGGGTAAAATTTTCAAATCTTGCCAAAGTTTTATTTATATCTTCATGTATGCTTCCCCATAGTGATTTATAATAATCCCCTTTATAAATACCTAAAATAGAAGCAGTTGTTTGGTCAGGGAAGGGAGAGAAGGAAGGAAAGGAGGCACACTTGAGTCTTTCCCTACAGAAAAGTTTGATTTGGAGAACAGACTCAAGAATGGGGAGGTGGTGGCGACTAGAAGTCAAATGAGTTGAGTGCTGAGTTTGTATGTAAGAGAAAAAGAAGAGGTGTTATACAGCATTATTTGGGGGGTGGTAAGCAGTATGTATTGTCCTGGATTGTAGCAGGTGGCATCATAGGAAGGCTTAACCCTGACTTCCTATTGAGTCTTAGAATCAGACTATCCATATTCAAATCTTAGTTTAGACATTCACTAACTGTATGAACTGGTTCAAAGTCATTAACTTCTTGATCCTCAGTTTCTTCATCTACAAAATGAGGTTAGATTAAGATGGCCTCTAAGTTTCCTTCCAGCTCAAAAGCTATAGTCTTATGAACTAGCTTACCCAGGGAAGCTATTGATTCTTTTCTTCCTTAGGACACAAGCTTTGTTAAAATATTGCAGAGAGCAAAAACCTATATTACAATGACAGGACAAAACTTAATTTTGCTGCCATGGCAATAACTTCCATGTGAATCTACCCTACTACTTCATTTGGGAGTTCCTTGATGGTATGAAAAATTCTTTTGGATACAAAATGATGCATTTGCTAGGATCCTCCACCAAAGTCCTACTTTGGTACCCTGATGTTCTGTGGATATGACCCTGAGTATCTACAAGCCATTCCAGGAAAGCTCATGCCCTGGCAGGTCCTACACAACTAGAAGCATTGTTTAGGCACTGGGCAACAGAATTTCAACAGACTGAAAGATTGTCCATTGAATCATGCTTTCTTCGGAGGTATAGAAATTCAGGAAATAGAAGGCAGAGGTATGAAAAGGTTGTAACCTCTGTTGCTGTGAGGAGTGCCTACAATAACAAATTAAAAACTTTTTAAAGGATTGAGATGTTATTTTTCAATTACTTCCCAATTTCAGCTTAGAGGGATTTTGTGTGTTTAACCTTCAAAAATCTTTATTTTCATAATATATTTGTAGATATTTCTATTAACAGGAAACCTTAGAACATAAATGACAAATGCTATCTTAATTTAATCAGTCATATCTTCTATTCTCCAATGTGTGGGCCCATAAATAATTAGCTCCCTTGTAATTATTCACTAGGTTACTGGAGGAGAAAATATCAATGGCAAACTCTAGAAAAGAAGCAGAAGCAAAGAAGGATCACACAGGAAAGGGCAATGGGATTTAGGATTGGAGGGTAATTGTTGGTGTTGTCATTTTGTTTGTCCTTCATTCTAAAAGACAATCAATGACATCCTTGACTTGCAAGTGAATTGGATTTAAGTGAGGCAGAGCTGTACAGAGTCATCAGCCTCATTGTCTCCTCCAAAGTCATCAGAGTCCAGTGGCAAGACATAGGATGTCTGGTGATGATGGTCCAGGATATAATGGGAGACCCTAGCCTTTTTAAACTAATGAACAGAGAACAGTAGTATGGTTCAAGTAGAATAAAGAACTCAGATTTTTTTAAGTAATCGGAGCTTAAGATTGATTAGATTTTATGATAAACTTAAACAAATAATATTTGGGTCACAAATTTAATTTTGAGGGATTGAATGTAGCTCTTTGTTCTACCTTGTTTGCAACAATATTTCTTGTCCCACATGGCCAATGATTGATCCCTTTATCTGACAAAATGAAAATTCAGCATTCCAATTTATTTTTAATGCATAGTTAGCTCATTTGGGAGAATATGAAAGAAGAAGGTTTGAGATATTTTAATAAGGTTATATGGAAATGTATTACATTCAACTGCAAATATACCTATAAAAATGCATTTACATTTCCACTGACTCACTTTATCATAGTTCTTTGTATATCTATTCTGTGAACATTTAAGTCCCTCGAAGAAAATCTCTCAAAGTCGATAGTTTTATATGACTGCTTAATTTGTAGTTTTTTTTATAACATCAAATAATGAGAGATGAATCAGAAATCTACTTTTTTTAAGTTGTCTTTTTTCACTTGCTTGAGTGTTAAAGGAACTATGAATTAAACAAGAAAAACAATTTATCAATCTTGGCTACAGAAAAACTCCCACAGGCCTTGAAATACTTTTGTGTAGGAGATAAATAATACATCTGACTAATGATCTCACAATTCTAAATTTAGTAGATGAGTCTAAGAAATCCATAGGTTTCCTCCTGTCTCAAAGCACTATTAAGGAGTTCACTTCTTGAAAAGACAGAGCGATATTTACACTCCATTAATTCGGGTCTATTTTTTCTAATATTAATTTATTCTGATCTTAATTTTATTGATGCCACAATTTATTTTTTAAATGCATAGTTAAATCATTTTGGAGAACATTAAACTCTTAATCTTGGGCTCATGGGCTTTTGGACATTTTATTTTACTCAATATTAACAACAAAGGGATCTACCATTTCCCTGAGGCATGGATCTAGAACATGATGGAAACTTCCTAGGAAGTTGTTTTATTGAACTTGATGACTACTAATGACTACTATCCCCTTATAGTAGTACAGATAGACACAAATGGTAGAGCCAGAAGGAACCTATAAAAATTGTGAAAGAGTATAAAGTCTTTGGCTAGGAAGGGAAGATCCTAGTGGAAACAGGTATTATTTGCATCACTGCTTCCAAAAGAAGAATTGTGCCTTATGATAAATAATTAATAAGTTCTTAATAAATGTTTGCCAGATTGAATGGAAGGAAAAGAAGGAAAATTCGGAAAGTGAATAGCTACTTAAGAAGATGATGCTTGAATTCAATGCCATGCATTCTCTGTGTAACCTCCATTGCAGGGACATATCCCTACCACTTAGATATGGTCAGCAGCACAACCTGCTTTACTACCTACTAAAATTCTTGAATTCATTTTTAGGATCCTTTACCAAAAACATAATGATTACCTAGTTCCCTGCCCTTCTTGCCAAATCACCACCACAGCTAGGGCCTCTTGACTCCACCTACAGGTTTTAGCCCTTTAGTTTGATCTATAGGACTTATAGGCAGAAAAAATATAGGTATGTAGATAAATCAAGAGGCTCAAGTATCCTAAGTCTTATAGCTGATCCTACTATGATGTGTTACCTTAGAGCTGGTAACTGTACTTTTACCTTATTCCTTGTAGCCAAGCTCCCTTGCTATACACTAAATCTTGTTCACTAAGTCTGAGCCTCTTCTTTGGTATTATCCCTGTATCAAACTTTCTGTTGGATTGGGATACAGATTTATTTCACCATTCCTTCCCCTGAATCCCAGGTCTGGTTTTGGTTTTCTTATACCTTCTGCCAGACTTTCCCATATGCTTTCTTAGATAGATGAAGTTTGTCTCCAGACCCCACAGACTAATTTGTTCAAAAAGAAGTATTTATTAAGCACCTATTCCATGAGAGATATGAGGTGTGATGGAGGTACAAATATAAATAAGATAGGGTTTCCGCCCTCAAGTCATGGTGATTATATGGATTGGAGCATGAGCAAAGTATTCAAAATGTATACAAATAAATATGGGACACAGAATATGGTGTGTATAAGACCAGAAAAAAATACTATGAGATCTGAGATGGTGGGGAAAACACTCTCACTTGTGGACATCAAGGAATGGAATTGGCATTTTGGATCATAGAACTTAGAGTTGGGAAAGACCTTCAAACTAGGATATGAAGGATATCAACAGGCTAAGATAGCAGGGAAGGAGAAATAGAATGAACAAAGTTGCAAAAGCAGGAAGGAATGGAATGTATATGGCCATGAGTGGTATGAAATAAAGTTGACAATTTAAATGAGTATGGAAGTAGAACAACACCAATACCAGGCTAAGAAGACTGGACTTGTCAGTAGGTCAGTATGTTATATATAGCAATCAAATGTTTTTGAGCAATGGAACAACATGATCTGACCCGTGCATGGAATTAATCTGTCAGCAGTGTGTGAGAGTGGACTAGAAGGTAGACAAACTACAAATGGAAACGTCAATTAGGAAATGCAGTGATATGACTAATAGTCACCAAATGTTGTTAATCACATATCTGTATCAGTAAAAAAATTTGCGTGTAAACTCCCAATATTTATGTTACAGAAATATAGTCCTGTGCTAATAATTATATACATTATAAAACTTATACAAAAACATAGTATAAAGGGAATGAGATACAGATTAATTTATAATTGATCCTAGAGGGAGGCAGTGTACTTTTTTGAGTAGGAGAATGACAAGGTCAGATTTGCATTTCAGGAAAATACCTTTAGCAATTGTGTGGAGAATTCACTGGAGAAGAGAGAGACTTAAGTCACCGAGATCAATTAGGAAGCTATTGTGATTTTCCAGGCAAGAAGTGATGTAGGCATGTTCTAGAATTGTGGGTGAGTAAGTAGAAAGAAGGGAATACTTGCCAAAGATGTTTGAAGTAGAAAGGATGATATTTGATGATCAGATATACAGAGTTTAAGATGTACAGATTGTGAATATGGAGAACTAGAATGATGGTGGTAACAGGAATAGGAATAGAGAAATGCAGAAGAGGGCTGGGTTTGGGGGCAAAGATGATGTAATGATATCTTTGTAAGTGCATTTGCTCACGTAAGAGGTGTATATCTACATGAGTTGTCTAAACATATAGAAAAGTATCTTGAAGTGAGGTATGGATAGATATCTCTATAGTCTTGCTGACCCCTTTCCTAGGGAAACTGTGATTTCTACCTTGAGGGGAGCAGGAAAAAAGCTACAAGGTTGACCTCTCTGTTATCCTCTCAGAGAAGGATTCTGAACTAAAATTATCCCTATCTGTCCCCTTAAATATTGCTGGCCAGGGGGTTCATTTGGCTCAGAACAAAAAGCTGCTAGCTTCCCTGGGCACTATATCTTAAAGAGAGGAGGCTACTTAGGCTACACTCACTGGCTTCTTCCAATGCAAGTTACACAGAAAAAGATTGTCACAAATAGAGAATAGCAAGTAAACCAATCTATCCAAGCAAATGACAAATAGAAATCAGAATACGCTAGACAATACACTGAGTGAAAGAATTCTCCCTCTGGGAATGAGATATCTGACTATCAACTAAGAGAGAAGCCCCAGCCTCTCACCCAAGAGGAAATTCCCCCAAGTCTTTAGGGAAGTAAGTTGGAAATCAGGGACATGTTGAGGAGCCAGTGAGACATATGTGAGAGAAAGAATTCTTTCATAGTATCTAGAGGACTTGGATGTGGTAGACAAAAGAGAGGTAGAAATCAAAGATGATTAGGTTTAAAAATATGGATAAATGGTGAGCAATGATTCTATTGACAAAGCAACGACAGTAGAAGAACAGGTTTGTAGGGCAAGGTTATGAACTCATATAACTAACTGACAGGACACCCACCTCTAGATCTCCCAGATGTGACTGTGCAGTTGAATAGGCATCTCTTACTCCACCCACATATATTAATGTCCTCTAATTAAATATGACTGGGACCTTGTCAGTTTTCCTATTCCATCAAAGCAGGTTTGCCTAGTCTCCCGTCTCAGTCATCCATGGACCATCCTATTCTTAATTAAACCCTGGAACTGATAACAAAATTCCTACATAATTATTTCTAACTCCAGAGAAACCTACTTATTGGTGGGAATGTTCATTTCAATAGTCTAAAAGAAATATTTGTTTTTAACATAAATAAATCTTATTGCTATAAACTATGTCAAATGAGTGATATTAGTGAAAAGCTAATGACCTTTGATCCATGAATACAAATAGTAATAATATAATGAAAGGCCCGTATTGAGTGAGGATAGCTAGTACAACTAAAGATAGCATATTGAAGGTATTTAAACAAAGCAAAATAATCACATCCAAATGCTGTCCCCTCACTGACAAGAAGGATCAACCACAGTCAATTCTTGACCTATTCCCCATACTTAAAAAAAAATTTAACAAAAGTCATTTTACTTCTCAAGGTAGAAACAAAACCAGGATTTTGGAGCCAGGTCTATGCAGAAGTATTGTAAAATGGAAAGAACAATAGCTCTGGAGATAGAGATCCTGAGTCCAAATCCCAACCAACTCTGATACTATCTATGTGATCCCGGGTAAGTCACAACCTCTCTGAACCTCAACTTCCTCAACTGTAAATGGAGAATTTTGGACTCTGACATCTGTTGGCCTCTGACATCTCTTCCAGGGTTAGATCAGTGATTTTCTTCCTCAAAAAAGCTGTCCGATCACCATCACCAAAGTTAAGAATAGAGTCTATAGGATTTTCTTAAAAGTACTTATAGGATCAGATAACTTGGCAGGGAACCTGCAGCTATTTGATTTCACCTCCCTTCTTCATTTTAGAGATGAGGAAACTGAAGCCAAGGGAGACAATGACTTATTCAAGAGCATATAGCAATCTTATGGGAGAGATGAGTACTACAGATCACTAATATTTACTTAAGGATGTAAAGTCTTATGAAGAATACATACATATATACTCATATATGTGTGTACACATATATTTCTAAAATTTAAAACATCAAACCATTAACTTTCCTTTATCTCTTTTTTCAGAAAAAAAACTATTGTGACTCCAAGGTTTTGTTATTTTTAAACATTCTTTTCCAATAAATCAGTAAGGCCTGTTACATAGATTTGAAGGTTTAAAAAACAATGTTCCTACTGGACTGTAGAGTTATGCTAGGTACTAGGAATACAAAAAAAAATATAAAACAGTTCTTGTTCTTAGGGATGTTATATTTTACTGCAGCATTTTATATGTATATATATGTGTATATGCATTCATGCATGTTTGTATATGTGTATATACACACATATATTTACATATATACACAATTAATATGAAATAAGTATGAAGCAGTTTAGAGAAGGGGAGTACTAGCAGTTGGAGGCATAAGAAAAGACTTCAGAGAAGGAAGCAATTAATCTGAAACTTGAAAGAAGCAAAAGATTATATGAGGCAGATTTGAGGAAGGAGTGCATTCCAGAAAAGGGTGATGACCAGCACAAATATATGAAGACAAGAGGTGGAGTGTCCTGTGTGGGGAACAAGAAGGAGGCAGTTTGGCCGGACTATAGAGCACAAGAAGAAGAATGACATAAAACAGAGAGGTCTGTCCTAATCACTCCCAAGTGAATGAAACCAAATTAAAATGGAATTAAGAAATATTTAACAAGATAAATATAAAAATGCAGTAGAATATAGATAATGTTAATATGCCATTTTCTAAGTTAATATGTGGCCTACAGGGATAAATGCTACAAAAAGTAGCTTGGGGGAAGGCTCTAAAGATCTTTAAAAGCCAAACTGAAGAACTGATATCTGATCTCAAAAGCAATAGGATGCCGCTGGAGTTTATGGAGCACGGGAGTAACATGATTAAAGCAGCACATAAGTACAATCACTTTGGCAGAAGTATAGAGAATGGATAACACTGAGAGAGACATAAGATGAGACAACCAATTAGAAATCCAGTGCAACAATCCAGATGAAAGTGATGAGGGACTAAAGCAAATTTTTACAGTGATGAAAAACACACTTAGTCTGATACTCTGATACATGTATTCTTAATTGGCTACTTCCTTCACTAATACAGATTACAACCTTTCTACACTTTCTCAGAACCTGCAATTATTATGGCTTCCCATTGATCATCCATAAGTATAGTAGCCTCATAGTAGTCATCCAGTGTGCTAGAAGAGGCCTTCTAATGGTAACTCAGATACCAAAGTACTATTTCAGTTCTCATTTTAAAGAGATGAGCATCCCACAACCATTTTTAGTTATGTTCTCAAGATTTTCTTTCGCATCAGTTTTTGCGCACATCATAAAATTTTAGTACTCCTTACCATCACTGTATTTTTAATATATGTCCTATATTTATCTATGAATATGTTTACTCCCTTTAGCAGCTCCTTAAGTATGGTGGTTTCACTTTTGAATTTACATTCTCAATGCCTGGTCAATAGAATAAAATAGATGCATGTTTGATTGAACAAAAATATGCTGCAACCTACTAATACCCATCATTTATCTTCCCATTGTACTTTGTATAATGTACCATGAAGGGGAGGAATGGCCCCCACATGTGTAGTGAGGCCCACTTGTGGCAAGACCTTTTGTTGTGCATGGCTCAAAAGGAGGCAGAATAGACATCTCTAGCTTCTTCTCCCCTGACCCTTCTCCAAGAAAGATTTTCATTTCTGCCAAGAGAAGAAATAGAAAGTTGGGCTGGAGGCCACTTTGCTCTCCTCAGAGACAAGTACTGGGCTAGAATTATCTCCATCTCCTTTCTTAAATATTGTTCATCTAAGCATATGATCAGGTTCTATCTAACTTCTGATCACTTTGTCATTTCATTGCAGGTTGGAGGGACTTTTAAGATTTATAGCCAAGGAATGACCCTAATACCAGTTCCACAAGGAACACATTTAGCAAATAGAAAGAAATCCATTTATCCAAATCATAGCAAAACAGATATCAGAGAAGGCATACATGGAAGAATATATGCCAGATAATAGAGAGTGAAAGGGCTCTTTTGGAAGCAAGGTAACAGTTCGAGATCGGGTCCTAAATCTCACTCAAGGAAAAACTCCCCAAAGAATCTAGAATAGCAAACTAGGAAAAAAAATATAATGGAGACTTCCAGCTCCTTTCATGTCTGCTTCTTCAGTCTTTTCTTTAAGCAACCTGAAGTGGGTTGGTCTTTTCCATCTTCTCTCTTAAAGCTGGAAGGAATGCTACACTAGAATGCTGGTTTGGAGAATCCCGAAAGGGATTCCGAAAGGGAAACAAGAACTTAAAGGGTGCTCTGCACAAAAGTGACTAGCCTTTGGAGAGTCCCAAAAGGGAGTGGCTGAGAGCAGTCCTTGCCTAAATCAACACCAGAAAAGAGAGAGGTCAGTCCATCCAGTTAATTCCTTTTGTATGTACAGTCAGTCCTGGCCCAGTAGCCAACAAAAAGTCCTCTTCTTCACCACACAATAAACAAACTGGAAATGTAATGAGGTACTTGGGCATTCTCTGAAGTGGAAAGCTAGATCTTTCCATTCCATCCATGTCATTACAGATTTCCAGAAACAGCTTCTGTATGAAGGATTCTATCATGTGGAGCACACTGTCTATGCTCCTAAGGATTGGCTCTCATTGGCCAGATCTTCAATTGCATCACAATTTAGCCATTTCCCAATTAATGGATACCTTCTTTGTTTACAGTTATTTGTTACAACAAGACCTGTTATGAATATTTTTTGTATATATAAGTCCTTTCCCTCCTCTCCTTCTTTCCTCCTTAACACCCCCTCTCCCCAGCTTTTTCCTCTTCAGGATAAACAATTCTAATTCGTCTTATCCCATTTGGGTATAGACTACTTTTTTTCAAGGCTTTTGATGGTAAAACAGAAGATAGTTATGTAGTGATATCTAGATTGGGTAGAATAGTGAAAGGAAGGTTTAGAACTGAAAAGACTAGAGAATGTTTTTACATAAATGGGAAGAAATCAATGGAGGGAGTAAAATGGAAGATTTGCAATTTACTTATACATGAGTCTTGCCTGTATTACAGAAGGGTAAGTGCAGCTTCACAGAAGCCTAAGGAGGAAAGGGTATAAAAAGAGAGGATGAGGTCAATGGGGTCAAATGATGCAGAGAGATTAAGAAGGATGAGGCCCATGGATACATGGGAAAACAGGCACACTAATACACTATAGATGGAGGGGAAGGTGCCTTGGGAGTAGTTAAGGTTCGAAATGGAAATGATGGAGAAAGATCCTGGGGGAAAAGGAAAAAGAATGGATTAAGGATACAAGTAAATGGATTAGCCTTGGAAAGGAGGGCTAATTCTTTTTCTGAGTCTAGAGGAAATAAGGAGAGAATAGATGACGACAAAGAATGGTTTAAAAGAGAGGAGAATGGATATAAGTAGGAGGTGAGGTAATCCACTAAAGATAAAGGGGAGGAAGGCGATTTGGGGCTTTAGAATAGAAAAGCTTTGTAATAGCTATTGTAAAAAGTGTGCAGAGAGGGGTGGCCAGGTGGCTCAGTGAGTAAGAGCACCGGCTCCAGTGTTGGGATGACCTGGATCAAATCCGGGCTCAGATACTCAGCACCACACCCAGAAATAACTGGCCATGTAACCTTGAGCAAGTTACTTAACCCTTATTGCTTTAAAAAAAAAAGTGTGCAGAGTAATCAATCAGATATAAAAAAAAAGAATCATTATGTAATAATGAAGACCAGTTGAGGTTGGATAAAATGAATTTTTACTGGGACAAGTCACAATGACTTTAATACTCAAAATTTTTTCAGGCTGAGTGGGATCTGTTAGAGTTTATGTGATCTATTGATATAGCCTTCAAGACCCCAGTGTCAATTTCATGCCACGATGAGGCATCAGAGTAGTATTTTGATACTCCAACGTATGGCATTTGTATACACATTTGTATGCATTTTTAAACTGAATTTTGACATTATTGGCCTAAAATAATTTGAATTGGAAGTTTGCGTTTGGGTAGTTTAGATACCACTTAAAGAATCAGCCTTTATCCCCATCTTCTAGAGTTCCACATATACTTTCTGTGTCTATTTTTTCATAATCTAATCATAATGTGACACCTGCCATATTTCAAAAGCAGGCCATTGACCTTAAAACTCTTTCTCAGTTTAAGGTGATGAGCTGTTGATGTGTACATTATAGGCAATATTTTCTATTACTATAATTATATAATTACTCTAATTATTCTCATTGTTTTGCTACCTTCCTCCAGATATCAGGTGGTATAAAGCTAATCAGTATTACTACACTATTATCAGTCATTTACTTTAAGGATCTTGTTATTCTGTGAGAATTACTATAAAAAAATGTGACCTAGTTCCTTAACATAACTGCACCATTTGTTTGCTGGGAAAATATATACTGCTGTGGAGTATCATAAGTCTAAACCATAATTCTCAAAGCTATTAGGTTGGATCACTATCTTCAAAGTAATCAGCATTTTGAGAGGTTTTTTTTTTGCTTTTTTTTTTTTGGAGGTAGAGCAATCGGGGTTAAGTGACTCACTCAAGGTCACATGGCTAGTTTTTGTATTAAGTATCTGAGAATGGATTTGAACTCAGGTCCTTCTGACTCCAGGGTCAGTACTCTATTCACTTATTCACTACACCACCAACCTGCCCCTAGTGGGATCTTTCAAAGCATTCATTATCTTTCTCCCTAAACCAATCCTTTCTAATAATCTAGTTTCCTAATTTTAAAGTCATCTTCTACTATTCTATCTCCCATACCACCATAACTAATAAGTTGCTACTCTTTCACAAAATGTATACTATTTCTCTCCATTCTTGAACAAAGCAACAAAACCCACCACACTAATTCAGGCCCTCATCAGTTCTCTCATTATGCTTATTACAATACTGTAGTTGGTTTTCCTGTTTCCCTTTTCTCCCCCTCTCCGATTTATTATCCACACAACTGTCAATTGATTTTTCTATAATGGTTCTGACCATATCATTTCCCTGCATGAGATGAATGTTATTTTCCTGCTCAAGTTTCAGTGGCTCCCTAAGAGGAAATGCAAAATCCTCAAGCTGAGCTTTGAGGCCCTTTATAGTCTAGCTTCAACCTATCTTCAAAATTATTTCAAATTACTCCCCTTCAAGCACTTTTTTTTGAGCCAAAGGAACTAAATTGCTGTTCCCTACACATATAGTCCCCTGGTTAGTTCCTGTTCTTTTCCTTTGTATAGGCTGTCCACATTCCGGGGACTCTCTGTTCACCTCTTCCTCTCAGATCTCTTGGCTCCCTTCAAGGCTCAACTTAACTGATGTCTCCAACATGAGTTATTTCTTGATAACTTCTTTCCTAATAGTATTAATGATCTTCCCATTCCTCCACTGAAATTAGTTTGTATTTATCTGTATATATATTGTATTTCTCCCCTCCCTTGAGTAGGATGTAAGCTTCTTGGGAGTAGGGACTGTTTCATCCCTAGTGCCTAGCACAGACCCATGTACATAGAAGGTGCTTCAAAAATACTTGTGGGGTTGAAGGTAAATTTCTATTTTTTCTATTTTCTTCTTTGGAACTTTTTTAAATTTTATTTTTAATGTATAGAATAAACAAGCATTTCCATAACACAGTACAATAAAAAGATGATTGTAGGGGTGGCTAGGTGGCCCAGTGAGTTGAGTGCTGGCCCTGGAGTCAGGAGTTCCTGAGTTTGTGTGACCTAGTTGTGTGACCTTGGGCAAGTTACTTAACCCCAATTGTCCTCCAAAAAGCAAAAAAAAAAAAAGAAAGAAAAAGATGATTGTATATGAAACTGCAAATCTTATATCATCTTTTAAAATGAATGTTTACTTTATTTTAATTTTTTTACATTTTAGTTCTAAGCTGTTTCTCTCCCTCTCTCCCATTCAGCACTAGAGAAGGTCAACATTTCACACACACACACACACACACACACACACACACACACTAAACTATACATATATCAATCCTTTCTCTGGAGGTGGACAGCATCTTCCTTCATAGGTCCTTTGTCGCTGATTTGAATATTCATGTAAGTCAGAATAGCTTAGTTATTCACATATATTCTTTGAACAATATTGCTATTAGTGTATATAATGTTCTCTTGGTTCTACACATTTCACTCTTCACTCTTTCATCTAAGTGTTTCCATGCTTTCCTAAAGTCAGCTTGCTCATCATTTCTTATAGCACAGTAGTATTCCATCATAATTACACAGCATAACTTAGTCAGCCATTTCCCACTGATAAGCATCCCTTCAATTTCCAGTTCTTTGCTATCACAAAGAGAACTGCTATAAATATTTTATATATAGTTACCTACAAATACTTATATAAACATATAGGTTCTTTTCCATTTTTTCTCATCACCTTGGGAAACAAACCTATAGTGGTATTGCTGGATCAAAGGGTACACACAGTTTTATAGCACTTTGGACATAATTCCATATTGCTCTTCAAAATGGTTAGAATAGTTCACAGTTCCACCAGCAGTATATTAGTGTCCCAAATTTTCCACATCCCCTCCAACATTTTTCATTTTCCCTTTCTATATTTTAGCCAGTCTCATAGGATATGTGAGATGGCAACACAAAGTTTTTTTTTAATTTGTATTTCTCTAACCAATAATAATTTTTGTGCATTTAAAAATGCAATTTTTGTGCATTTTAAAGTGCATTTTTTTCATATGACTAAATATATATATATATATAGCTTTAATTTCTTCTTCTGAAAACTATTTGTTCATATACTTTGACCATTTATCAATTGAGGAATGACCCATATTCTTATAAATTTGACAAAGTTCTCTATATATTTGAGATATGATAACTTTGTCAGAGAAATTGTGTATAATTACCCCTAGTTTTCTGCTTTCTTTCTAATCTTGGCTACACTTGTTTTATCTATACAAAACCTTTTAAAGTTAATATAATCAAATTATGTTTCACAATGTTCTCTCTTACTTATTAACAAATTCTTCTTCTATCCACAAATCTGATAAGTAATATGTTCCATGTTCTTCTAATTTACTTATGATATCTCCCTTTATGACTAGGTCATGTATCCATTTTTACTTTATCTTGTTAAATGGTGTAAGATATTGGTCTACACATAGTTTCTGCCAGACTGTTTTCTAGCTTTCCCAACAATTTTTTTTACCAAACAGTGGATTCTTATCCCAAGAGCTTAAATCTTTACATGTATCATAGACAAGATTACTATAATATTTTAGTACTGTGTGTTGTACATCCATTCTATTCCCCTGATCTTCCATAATTACTACCTTAAAATATAGTTAAAGATCTGGTACTCCTAGACCTCTTTCCTTTACATTCTTTTTCATTAATTTCTTTGATATTCCTGACCTTTTGTTCTTCTAACTGAATTTTGTTATTTTTTTCTAACTCAATAAAACAATTGTTTGGTAATTTAATTGGGATGGTATAGAATGCATAAATTAGTTCAGATAAAATTGTCTTTATTATATTGGTCCTGCCTACCCACGAACAATTAATATTTCTCTATTTAAATCTGACTTTTTGTATAAAAAGTGTTTTATAATCATGTTCATATAGTTCCTGGGTTTTTCTTGGCAGGTATTTAACGTTCAGTCATTTAAGTCTGATACAACTCTTTATGAACTTGGAGTTTTCTTGGCAAAGACACTGGAGCAGTTTGGATTTCCTTCTCTACTTCATTTTACAGAAGAGTAAGCTGAAGCAAACAGGGTTAAGGGACCTGCCCAGAGTCACACAGCTAAAAAGTGTTGGAGGCCAGATTTAAACTCAGGTCCTCTTGACTTCAGGCCTGGCACTCTATCCATTATAACACCTAGCTGCAGGTATACTCCCAGGTATTTCATGTCGTCCATGGTTATTTTAAATGAACTATTTTTTACTATCTATTCTTGCTGGGGTTTGTTGGTGGTATATGGAAATACCAATGATTTTTTGTGGGTATATTTTATATCCTACTTTGCTAAAAGCATTAATTGTTGCAATCAAACTGTGCATACCCCTTGATCTAGCAATTCTACTACTTGGTCTGTATCCCAAAGAGATCATTAAAAAATGGAAACGGACCTACATGTACAAAAATATGTATAGCCACTTTTTTTTTGTGGGCAAAAAAATTGCAAATTGAGGGGATGTCCATTAATGGAATGACTGAACAAGTTGTGGTATATGAATGTAATGGAACACTATTGTGCTATAAGAAATGACAGGCAGGTAGATTTCAGAAAAACCTGGAAAAACTTGCATTAATTGCTGCAAACTGAAGTGAGCAGAACCAGGAGAACATTGTACACAGTAACAGCAACATTGTGCAATGATCAACTATGACTGACTTAGCTCTTCTCAGCAATACAATGATCTAAGACAATTCCAAAAGACTCATGACAGAAGATGCTATCCACATTCAAAGAAGAACTGATGGACCCTGAATGCTGATCAAAGCATACTATTTTCACTTTATTTGTGTGTGTGTGGGGGGGGGTGTACTTTTTTCCTTTTGTATTGTTTCTTCTTTCACAACATGACTAATATGAAAATATGTTTTACGTGATCACACATATATAACCTATAACAAATTGCTTACCATTGTAGGGAGGAGGAGGGGAGGGAGAGAAAATTTGGAATTCAAAATTTTGTTTTAAAAATCAATGTTAAAAATTATCTTTACATAATTGGGAAAAGATACTATTTAAAAGAAAAATATTGTTTAAACTAGTTTTTGCTGTTGTTGCTGTTGTTGATGTTTGGAGGGGGGAAGGCAAGGCAATTAGGGTCAAGTGATTTGCTCAAGATCACATAGCTAGTAAGGGTCAAGTGTCTGAGGCTGGATTCCAACTCAAGTCCTCCTGACTCCAGGGTCAGCGTTCTATTCATTGAGCCACCTAGCTGCCCCTCAGCTAGCTTTTTAGTTGAATCTCTAAGG
This sequence comes from Petaurus breviceps papuanus, assembly GCF_028583685.1. NCBI lineage: Eukaryota > Metazoa > Chordata > Mammalia > Diprotodontia > Petauridae > Petaurus > Petaurus breviceps. Next base: position 7,094,810 of record NW_027187289.1, read on the forward strand.
TTTTCCAAGTATACTATCATATTATCTATAAAAAAAAGTTTTATAACCTCATTTCCTGTTCTGATTCCTTCAATTTTTTTTTTCTGTTATTGCTATTACTATCATTTTTAATAATGAATAATAGTGGTGATAATGGGCATCCTTGTTTCACTCCTGGTCTTATTTGGAAGGTTTCTAGCTTAACCCTGTTATAGATAATGTTTGCTGATGGTTTTAAACAGGTGCTCCATAACATTTTAATGAAAAATCCATTTACGCTTCCAAGTGATTTTTTAATAGAAATAAGTATGGTATCAAGGTTTTTATATAATCATGTGATTTTTATTATTGATAAAATCAATTGTATCAATAGTTTTCCTTATACTGAACCAGTCCTACATTCCTGGTACAAATCCCACTTGATCATCTTTTTGTTATATTGTTGTAGTCTGCTTGCTACTATTCTATTTGAGATTTTTGAACATCGATGAATATCAAAATTCATTAGTGTATATTAATTTCTTCCTCTGTTTTTGTCTTTCTAGTTTACATATCAGCAATATTTATAGTTTGGTAAAGTTCCTTCTTTGCCTATTATTCCAAATAATTTAATTTTGGAATTGATTTTTAAATGATTGTTAGAATATACTTGTAAATCCATGCCCTCCTCCCCTTCTTAGGAAACTCATATATCATCTGCTCAATTTCTTTTTCTAAAATGGGTTTTTTTAGATATTCTATTTCTTCTTCTGTTACTCTGGGAAGTTTATGCTTTTTTGAAAGTATTCTTCCATTTCACTTAAAATGTTAAATTGATTAACATATAACTGAGCAAAATAACTCCTCATAATTGTTTTAATTTTGTCCTCATTAATGGTGTATTCACTTTTTTTCATTTTTGATACTAGTTATTTGGTTTTCTTCTATTTTTAAAAATAATATTAACCAATGGTTTGTCTTTTATATTGTTTTTTCCCATAAAACCAACTCCTAGTTTTATTTATTATTATTATTATTCATTCAATGTTTTTTTTACATTGTTTTATTAATCTCACTTTTAATTTTTAGGATTTGTAATTTGGTATATAATTGGGGATTTTTAATTTGTTCTTTTTTCTAGTTTTTAAAAAAATTGTATATAAAATTCATTGATCTGCTCTGTTTTATTGATATATGCATTTAGAAATATAAATGGTACTGTCCTTACTGTTTTTGCTACATCCCATAAGTTTGACATGTTGTCTTATTATCTTTCTCTTTAATAAAATTATTGTTTCTATGACTTGTTCTTTAACCCACTCATTCTTCAAGGTTAGATTATTTAGTCTCCAATTAATTTTTAATCTGTGTTTCCATGGTCCTTTATTAAATGTAAGTTTTATTGCATTATCATCTGAAAAGGATGCATTTAATATTTCTGCTTTTCTGTATTTAACTATAAAGTTTTTATGGCCTAATATAAGGTCAGTTTTTGTAAAGGCACCATATGCCACTGAGAAAAAAGGTATATTCCTTTCTATTCCCATTCAATTCTCTCCAGATGTCTAATATTATCTAAGATACTATTAATTTCCTTGACTTCTTTCTTATTTTTTGCTTAGATTTATCTAATTATGAGATGGAAAGGTTGAAATTTTCCACTATTATAGTTTTGCTCTCTATTTCCATCCTTAAATCGTTTACCTTTCCCTTTAAAAATTTAAGTGCTATAGGATTTGGCGTATATATGTTTAATAATGATATTCATTATCTGTGGTATCTTTTAACATATTATAGTTTCCCTACTTGTCTCTTTTAATTAAATCTATTTTAGCTTTGACTTTGATATCATGATCACTACCCCTGCTTTTTTTTTCACATATGCTGAAGCATAATAAATTTTACTCCAGCCCTTTATCTTTAATCTACATCTGCCTCTCATTTTTTATGATGTTTCTTAAAAACAACAAATTGTTGGGTTCTGTTGATCCATTCTATCCATTTCTGTTTTATGGGCAAATTCATCTCATTCACGTTCAAAGTTATAATTACTAGTTGTGTATTTCCCTCCATCCTATTTGTCTCACTGTTTATCCTTCTATCTCTTTTTACTCTATCCCTCCTCAAAATATCTAATTTACTTCTGACCACTGCCTCCCTAATCTACATATCCTAAAAGTCTCTTCCTTATCCTATCCTCCTGTCCCTGTATCTCTATAAGCTAAGAATACTTTTATACCATACTAAATGTATGTTATTTCCTCTTAAACACAGTTCCAGTGAAAATAAGGTTCCTGCACTACGTGTCCTTCCCTCTACTATAACAGTTCTTCCAGTTGTACCTCTTTTGTATGAGATAATTTGTTCCATTTTACCTCTGGTTACCCAATTTTTGTTGTTGTTGTTTTTTAGGATTATTCCATCATAATCAACTCAACCCCAAGCCTTCTATGTATACTCTTTTTGAACTACCCTAGTCACAATAACATTCTTAAGAGTTAACAGTATGGGGTGGCCAGGTAGCACAGCCAGTAAGACCACTAGCTCTAGTGTCAGGATGACCTGGTGTATCAGCAATGCCATATTCACAATGCCTATAGAGATTACAAATAT
>NW_027187289.1:7097390-7224158 GCF_028583685.1 Petaurus breviceps papuanus
CAAGTCCAACGGGGCATGGAAGATCTTTAAATCCCATAACCCTTACACCTGGGGATCAAATCCGGGCTCCAATACTTAGCACCCACCCAGAAACACCTGGCTGTGTAACCTTGAGCAAGTTACTTAACCCCGATTGCTTTTAAAATAAAAGTTTTCTTTTTTTTTCTAGTTGCTAATTTCTTTCTAGTTGCTAATATTTTCTCCTTGATAGGGGAGCTTTGAAATTTAGTTATAATGTTCCTATGAGTTTTCATTTGAGGATCTCTTTTCAGGTGGTGATTGGTGGATTTTTTTTTTCAATTTTTATTTCACCCAGTAATTCCAGAACTTTAGAGCAATTTTCCTTAATAACTTCTTCAAGTATAGTGTCTAGATTATTTTATTGATCATAACTTTCAGTTAGTCCGATAATTCTTATCTCTCCTTGATCTGTTTTCCAGGTCAGTTGTTTTTCTAATAACATTTCGCATTCTCGTCTACTTTTTCATTCTTTTGCTTTTGCCTTACTAATTCTTGATGTCTCATGAAGTCATTATCTTTCCCTTGCCTGATTCTAATATTTAAAGTGTGTTGCTTAATATCTCAGGCTTCAGGTTTTGGACACTTTTTTTCGGAGCTGTACCTGGGGGTTTTTCACCTCTTGGTTCTCTCAGTGTTTCATAACCCAAGGCCAGGTGTAGCCACTGCTCCTCCAGCTCAGACCTCATCTATAAATGACCTCAGGTACTTCTTTCTACCCCTGAACTATGACCAGGGCCCCAGCACAGCTGCCACTGGAAACACACTTGTTCCCTGTGGAACCTCAGGCTGAAAGCTCAGCTCACCCCTCTTCCATCAAACTAGAAGCAAGGACTCAGCTCTTTTGTGAATGACCACAACCACCAGGGCCCCACCCCTCTGCCACTACATTCACCAACAGCTGTGTGCTCACTCCTACTCACCTACAGTCACAGCCTGAGAGTCCATCTGGTTGGGGAGCCTGGGCCCCCACATCCAGCACCAGTGGAGAGCCCCCACAATCTTCCCTTGATAAGTCATCCAACTGCCACACTGTGCGGCAAAAAGTCCTGAAGCTAAGGCTGCCCCGGATACAACTGCTCCCAGGGCTTGTTGTTGGTTGGCTCAGTGGTCTATGCCCAGAGCCATGTGCATTTCAGTCAGGTTTCTGACCACTACCCCAGGAGATCTTTTTAAAGTCCTCCCAAAATTGTCTTAGGCTGGACCACCACTTTATTCCAACTTTTAATTATTTTTACTGCTCTAAAATTTACTTTGAGACATAATTTTAAGTTATTTGTGGGGAGGGCAGGGCAATTGGGGTTAAGCGACTTACCCAAGGTCACAAGATTGCATTAAGGTTTTTTTTCGTTCATTTATTTTGACTGTTACATCATGTTGCTGACTCATACTGAGTTTGCAAAACACTCAGACCTCTAGATTTTCTTCAGAACAACTAATATCTAACCATACCTCCCCCATCTTGCACTTGGATAGCTGATTTCTTTTGTACCCAAATGTAAGACTTTAGATTTATCCCTATTGAATTTAATTTTACTAGTTTCAGCCCAATATTCTCACTAGCCTCTAAATCTAATTTTGGATCGCAGTGGTCATTCAAAGTGTTAGCTATCCCTCCCAACTTTGTGCCTTCTGCAACATATGATAAGCTTTTATCCAAGTCATTCAGAACTTCCTCTATGAAGACTTCCAAACCAGTACTACCATTTCCAATCATCACATTTACTATAACAGTCCCTTTAACATGTATATATGTGAATATATGTCTATATATCATCTATTGTTAGAAATCTAATTAGCATTTGAAAGTCTCCATGGCAAGAAGCTGTCTTTATTAACACCTTAATGCTAACTTACCACAATGTGCTATTATTCACTGTGTATTTAATAAGTATTTAACTAACAAAAGTCATTAGCAACACAAACATGGAGGTCTTTGGGATGAAGCTCCTTATTGCAACATGAGTTGTCTGAATCACCATCAGGTGAAGGGAAATTACCTCAAACAACTCATTACACTTCAAAGTAGCAAAGCTGAATAGTTGACTATATAGAAAGAATTTAAGTGGTGAGTGGGTCTTTCTGCTTTTTATTTTGTTCTTTTTTGAAAAATAAATTTTCAGGGACGGCTAGGTGGCACAGTGAATGGAGCACTGGCCCTGGAGTCAGGAGGACCTGAGTTCAAATTTGCCCTCAGACACTTAACACTTACTAGCCATGTGACCTTGGAAAAGATAAATGTGTGTGTGTGTGTGTATGTATGTATGTATATAGTTTTATGCTTCACCTCATGTTTTTGATCAGTTAATGAACAAAGTAATTTCTATTCTTATATATTTCAAAGAATCTTGAGCAGTTTTAATGTATGGATGGGAGAAACCTTGTTGGATGAAAGTCATGAAGACAGCATATGCTTTTTCAAAATCAGAAACAATATGGGGCAGCTAAGTGGCTCAGTGAATAGAGCACCGGCCCTGTAGGCAGGAGGATCTGAGTTCAAATTCAGCCTCAGACACTTAACACACACCAAAAAAACTAGCCATGTGACCTTGGGCAAGTCACTTAACCTCAATTGCCCTGCTTTCCCCCCTCCAAAAAGCAAAAAAAAAAATCAGAAATAATAAGCACAGTGGGATTTAATATTTTCTACATGGGTTGGATAGTTGGGAAATAGGACTGCTGACGACAGCAAATTCTTGTGGTATAAACAAGCCTTGGCCTGAACCTACAGAAATTTCCTCTTGTTGGACTAGGCTTAGACACAAGGAATTATTACAGAGTCTCTCTTTGATGTTTCTGAGAGCTGGGAAATTGAGGGCACGGCACATAGTTATTTGCTTGATCTTCTGTACAATGCAAAGGTAGGCATTTAATTAGTGCTGGTGATGAGTGTTTGTTAACACCATATTATGCTGATCAACAAGTACTTGGGATAGGATGGCATACAGTAATCATAAGGTGTCAGATATGTGTGTCATATTGGCAAAATGTACTTTGATAGCAATGAATCTATCAATAATGCCAAGAGTTTGACAGGATTTTTGAACCATTCTGGAGTTGTTCTTTTTCCATGCCTTCTAGCAAGTCCATAGGAGTCTTTCTTAGAGCTTTACTGTGGCTCATTTTCCTTCATATTTTATTTAAATAAGTTTTTAATTCTCTTCAAAGTTTTACTCATTTTTGTGTTTAAGGTTCATTCTGGTGTTTTATCTACTTTTTTCTCTTATCTTTGGTATCTTACTTTTTTTTCTTGAGTCCTGTCAAATCTCTAGTCTTTCCTGCACCTCTTTTATGGAGACCATCAATTTTGTATTGCAGGGCTGCTTCAGCTTCTTTGCCTTAACCTCTGGGGAATTGGACTAGCCCCAACTGATTTTCCAGTTCCCTTTTCCTCAGGCTTGATGTCTGGGCATGGGCATTTTGAATTTGCTGACTGATTCTTCCTTCTGCTCTCTATATTTCCTTCACTGTGCTGATGTGTAATTATCATTTACTACTTTCTTCTGGTGATAAGGCGGGGTATTGCTTAAGCACATCAACTGAGTTATCCCCTCCGAATTAAATGTTAAGATGCTCTAAAACCTAAAGGTGTTGAGGCTGTCTTAAGCAATCTTAACCATAAGCTTTAATTAGGTTCTAGATGAAGTGAAAAAAGGTTTTGGAGCTAAAGTGACATTACATAGGAATCAATTCAGATGGGCTAAGGAAACTTGGTCATATTCAAGGAAGGGTTCATCCATGAAATATCAAGCTAATTTAGAAATAGGATTATTACAGAGATTTGAGTATGGCATTTCAGTAAAACCATTGAAGTATTGTTTTGAGAGTGAAGGAGAGGCCTTGGCCTAAGTTTCTGTCGTCTCCCTTCTTTCCTTTGGCAGGAAGACCTTGCAAGCTTTAAAGGTTCATAGGATTTTGGACTTACTATCTTCCCACAGGTGTCCTAGCAGCATCTCCACATCAGCTGATAGCAGTGTCTTCATTGGGAGTCAAGCCTGGACATATTAGATTCATGACCCCCAAGGCACCCAGCAAAGAAACTATACTGTATCTAAGGGGAATTTATTGAGCACCCCCCCAAAGAGGAAAAAGGAGTTCTGGCAACTAGGAGCTTTGAATTACACCTTTGCCACATATGCTCAGCTTGTTCCCACATTCCCTGAACTCTGTACTTACTGGTAGGACAGTGTATAATAGACTTTTGGGGTAGGGAATCTTTTGTACCAACTATTTTTGCTATGCCACCTTAGTAAAGTTCTTTCTTCTGAAAAAGCCACTGAAATCTGGCTGACAAAATTGATTCTCAACTGATAATAGTAGGAGCTTTTGGGATATAGCACCAGGGCTGGAAAAATTCCTCAAGGATACCCTAGTCCACTTAGAGGATGTAGCCAAGCTCTAAGGACATGACTAATGAGAGGGAGAAGCTGGGCTAGTAGCCTCTGAGCATACACTAGCATACACCATACACCAGGATGCATTATGGGAAGTGTTCAGGAAGTCACTTAGCTACAAAAAAGCCTACCCTAGAGTCTGGCACTGGGCACAATGACTGTCATCAGCCTTTAGAAGTGGGGGCAGGGGAAGAGGGGAGAGGAATGCCAAGTGATTTCTACAGCTACACACACACACACACACACACACACACACACACTCTACTGGGGGAAAGAAGAAGTTCTATTTTCTTAAGGATTGAGTTTTAATTACTCTACTTTGGGTACTTAGTTTGGAACATGATTTTTGGCACTGAAGAGATATAGAGAAAGTGATTAATCTGCCATCTTGCTCGTCAAATGGCCCCTAACATTTTAAAGCTGTACTTTTTAAGAAACAATAAAGTATTTTCAGCTCTACAAACAAGTTGGGAGTAGGGTTTTTTTGTTGTTTTCTAGTTGGTTGTTGGGTTGGTTTTTTTTTTGTGGCATTCCTGTCTTTCTGTGCAGCTAAGAGGGTGACTGCTAACCTTTTATGCTATCATTTCTGTGAAAGCTGAAGAAAGAAGAAAGTATATGAGAGTGCCTGCACAATAAGTAATCCCAATTGATAGGGATTTTAGTCCAATAAATATTTATTGAAAACTAGCTATGTGTTAGAAGGGGTTTCCTTGAAAGGATATAAATAAGTACTGTATAAAACTTTTTAAGTGGTATTAAGTATATAAGACTGTATAAGTGGTTTCAAAATCAAATCGAAATGGCAGCCACTAAACCATATATAAGGATCCTTATGGGCTGCACATTAAATAGAAAGCCACATTGTCTCTATTTTATTTTGTTAAATATTTCCTACTTACATTTTAATCTGGCATGAGTACAGTGGATCACATGGCTGCATGCTCAATAGTCTATGGGGGGAGAAAAAAATTTACACACAAAAATGACTAGTTCAAGGCAGTGTAAATACCAAATGAGTAGTGCAATTAATGTCATGCTAGTTCAGACAAGAGAGAAATAGGATACTCAGGGAGCATTTAAAGAAGGCAGTAGAACTTGAAGGACAGATACAATCTGAATAGGCAAAGCAGCACTAGGAGGAAATAGGGTGAGGGAGTAATATATTAAAGGAATGTGCAAGGTATGTTATGATGCAAGATGATACGATAGTCAAAGCAGAAGAAATAGGATGAGATAATTTTAGATCCTGGAGGTGGGGGACAGATTACAGAGGTCCCTGAATATCAGTCTAAGGTGTCTGAACTTTATCATGCCAGAAAAGAGGAACCATTAAAAATTCTTATAATGGGAGAAACATAGGTATAACGGAAAGAACCCTGGACTTTTTGACTAGAATCCTGGTTTTGGCTCTGCCACCAATTAGCTGTATACCTTTGGACAAATAACTTCACTTTTCTAAAATAAGGGCAGGGGTTGGATTAGATTATCATTGGGTTACCTTCCATCTCTATCAAGACAACAGAAACTTGGACTGAAAACTGAAGAAATCAAGTCATTTAGGAAGCTACTGCACCAGTCTAGGCATGAAGTATAAAGATTTGACCTTAATTAATGGCAGTGGAAACACAATGGAGAATGATATCAAATTGGCAAAGAGAGTTACAAATGAAAGATATATTTGTGTATACACACATGCATGCATTCATTAATTTAATGCTCAGGAAAGCATACTATTTATACAAGGGGTAAAATTATAAAGTGAATTAATCTTTTTTTGTGAAGCAATCTGAAAATAAATGTTAGAAAACTGATGATGATCTTTGACCTAGTGATCCTAGTAATCAGATTATAGCTAAAGATGTTAACAAGAGTTAAAAAAGACCTTCCTATGCAAAAAAAAGTTTATAGAGGTTTTATATTCTAATGAAAAACTAGAACAACTCATATGCTCCAATGACTGGAAATGGATAAATAAATAGGGGAATACTGATAAGAAATCTTATGGTAGCATAAGAAATGTCAAATATGAAAAATATAAGGAAATATGGAACTACTTTTATTAAGTGGTACAGAAGCAGAAGTAGAGGCAATGCATAAAACTATGTAAAAAATGGGAAAATATATGAAAATAGTAACAAAATCTAATAAAAATATACATGCAAATAAGACATTAGCATTACAGATTTAGTGCTGGAAGAACCTGAGGTCAACTTAGTCTTAATTGTCTCATTTTATAGATGAAGAAATGGAGACCCAGAAAGAAGTAACTTTCCCAAGACCACACAGGTAAAAGAGAGTAGACTTTTGAAGACCTCTGACTTCAGATCCTGTACTCTAGAAATCATTACAAGTATGTAAGAAGATTTCTTATACTTTATAGAAGTCCTGAAGTTCAGGGGAAAAAAGGTACATACATAAGTAAGTTAGTATTACAGAGAGGCAAATATGACATTGTTATTTTTTTTTTGTTAAAGATATACTTTTTTTGTTAAACTGTAAGTTTGAAGTTTAAGGTTTCATGTATTGTTTTATTTGAATGTTTGGGTTTAGTGATATTTATTAAGCTTAAATATACTTATACATTTTTGAGGATGAGGCTTTTCTTGGTCTTTTTTTTTTTTGGAGGGGACAAGGCAGGGTAATTGGGGTTAAGTGACTTGTCCAAGGTCACACAGCCAGTGTTAAGTGTCTGAGTCCATATTTGAACTCGGGTCTTCCTGTTACCAGGGCTGGTACTCTATTTACTGCACCACCTAGCTGCCCCGGATGAGGCATTTTGAAAGAAGAATCCACATGATGTGGTGACTGGTAAATTGGAGGGATAGGGAAGAGGCAAAGAAGACTGGAGGTTTCAATACTGGGTGAATGGGAAAATAAAAGAACCACAACATTAAACAGAGATGTCAGAAAAAGGAATTGACTTGGAAGGGAAGAGGATGAATATCATTTTTTGATGTATTAGATTAGAAGTGATGGTACAAAATACAAATTGAAATATCAAGAAGGCATTTGGCAATGTGACACTACAAGGGACCTTAGGAATCTACTATATAGTCTAATGCTCTCCTTCTGTAGATGAGAAAACTGAAAGGAAAGGAGTTTAACTAGGTTCATATAAGCAGCAGCAAAGCTGGGACTCTCAAATCTAGGTTATACACAATGGTGAAAAGGGAGCAAGTGTTTATTAAGTGTCTACTGTATGCCTAGTACTGTGCTGAATGCTTTACAAATATGATCTCAGTGATGATCCTCACAACCCTGGTTGATACGTGCTATTATTTGTATGTTGATTGTATATATGTTTACTATCATCAGGCACATCATCATCTTTATCATCATCAAGATAATGAAAGTGTGACAAATGCTGTCAAATATTAGTATAGTTTTTACCCAACCTTAAAATGAGAGGACTGGATTAGATTGTAAGATCATTGTAGGATCAGATTAGAGGAACTCCTGTTTCTCCTCCTACCCAGGAAGGAACCTCAAGGGCCATCTAGTCCAAATCCCTCATTTTAAAGATGAAAGGCCCAGGACAGAGGTGTGGGGAACTTTTGGCCTCGAGGCCAAGTTTTACAGAACAAATCCTTTTATTAAGGGTATTTGTTCTGTGAAGTTTGGATTCAGTTCAAAGGGCTACACTTCAGGACCTAGAGGGCAGAAGGTTCCCTACTCCAGGTCCAGGAGGTTAAATAAAGAATGCAAAGTCACACATGTAGTTAGCATCAAAGGTAGAATTTGAACCCAGGTCCTCTGACTCCAGAAACTTCAGAGTCCTTTCTAACTCATATATCCTATGGTACTGTATAAGAACCCTTCATAACTGATTTTGAATCTAAGACTGATGTAAATATGTATGTAAATGTACAGGACAGAATATACCAACAAAGCATAGAATATGGATTTTGAAATATTAAAAACTAGTAAATTAGTTTTTCTCTGCAATAGTTTTAGGCTATTTTTCACCCTTCTTGTTAATCATGTGTTCAAACATATTTGTTCTGCTAATAATGACTTTAAAAAACAAAAGCAGAAAAATACTGAAAAAAAAATGATAATTTATTGTGCAAACTCAAGCCTAATAAACAAAAGATATCAAATCAAAGCCCACATGATGGATGTCAGTTTTAAACTGAGTCGCAGAACTGTTAAGATTTGGCCTTAAAATAGAAGCTAATTCATTATTCCTTTTTTTTTTCTAATCCTCTAATATCAGTAGTAGAATTTCAAAGGACCCTTAACCACTCCACAACAAACTTAAGTGTTTAGAAACAATCTATATATATATATAAATTATTCATAGCACACAAATTCATATTTACTGAAGAAATGTTTCATAAAATATTGGAGAAATATATGTAAAAGCTTTGAAAATTTGTCAACTGTATTGGTTTTTGAGGTGAGCTAGCAGCCTTGATAGAATTAGAAGTACTAGAAGACCAGGAAGTCTGACTCAGTGCTTCCTGCTCTGAACATCAGTGTGGTAACAACCTATATGTGGAGGTTCTTTCCCTCTATCACATCTCTGAACCTTACTCCCTTTAGAATGATAGCTATGGTAACTATCCCTACCCTCTTCTGTCCTTCCCTTCCTCTGGGTCTGCTGTAGTTTCTAAGTTTCCTGTGAATTTCTGCATTCCCTTTCTTGAGGTACTTCTTTGCTGCACTATAATGTCACACATCTTCTTCACCTTTCCTATAATCTTCAATTATTTGAGTTAGTTTTTTCTTTTTTTGAGGCAAGCCGCATTAAGTGACTTGCTAGTAGGTGTCTGAGGCCAGGTTTATACTCAGGTCTTGACTGTAGGGCCCTAGCTACTCCTCCTCCATTGCTTTTTAAAATTTTCAGTCATTATTAAACTTCTTTAATAGTAGGCCTATAACATAAAACAATATAGATTACCATTCAACATAAACTTGGCTAAATATTTATAGGTTCTCCTTAGGTTGTCCCAAATATATATATACATATATATGTGTGTGTGTGTGTGTGTGTGTGTGTGTGTGTGTGTGTGTGTAGTTTATATGTGTACACACACACAATACCACCACTTCCTTTCCTTTCACTCTTAACTCCGTCCAATCTAGCAGCTCTGTCCTCATCATGCAATCTAAGTGCTCTCTCCAAAACTATTAACAATTTCTTAACTGCTAATTCTAATACCCTTTTCTTAATCCATATCCTTCTTGACTCTGACACTGTAAACCACCCTTTTCAGCTACCTTGGGATTTGGGGGTGGGGAATATCTGGGTGCTCTTCTTTTCTCCCTCTACACTATTTCACTTGGTGATCATATCAGCTCCTATGGATTCAATTATTAACCCTATGCTAATAAGTCTCAAATCTACTTAGCCCTTAATCTCTCTGCCAGCATCCAGTCTCTAATCTCCATTGTCTAATAGGCATCTCAACTAGATGTGTTGTAGACATCTTAAACACATGTCTAAAAATGAATTTATCCTTTCACCTTAAACTCTCACCTCTTCCTAACTTATCTATTAATGTCAAAGGTAACACCATCCAGTCACACAAGCTCACAACCTAGGAGTAATCCTTGATTCCTTAATCTCTTAACTCTCCATCCTCATATTTTACCAAGACCTGTAGATTTTACCTTTGTAAAATCTCTCATATACATCCCCTTCTTTTTCTTTGACACTACCACCAACCAGGTCCTCATCATATCACACCTGATCTATTGCAAAACCTGTTGGTTGATCTGCCCATCACAATTTTCAATTCTAGTCCATCTTCCATTCAGTTGTCAGCACAAGCCTGACCATGCTGCCCCTCTGACTCCCTATCCCTATCTCCTCCAGGAGCAAATATAAAATCCTCTGGTTCGCATTCAAATCCCTCCATAACTTCTTTCCATCCCCATTATTCTTATACCTTAGCCCCACTATCACTGCCCAATTTACTCTGATACAGCAACACTGATCTCCTTCATAAGACATTCTATCTCCTAACTGGGCATTTTCACTGGCTGTTCTCCATGCTTTGTAATTCTCTTTCTTATTTCTAACTTCTGACTTCAAAACCTGGTTAAAATCTCACCTTCTACAGGAAGAATTTCCCCATCCCCCTTAATTCTAGTTCCTCTCTTCTGTTGATTATCTCCAATTTATCTTGTATTTATCTTGTTTTAGATGTTTACATGTCCCCTGCCCCTGAACCTGTGAGCTGCTTGAGAGCAGGGACTAGCATTCTTTGACTTTCTTTGAATCCCCAGTGCTTAGCACTATGCTTGGCACATGGCAGTCATTCAATGTACATTACTGACTTGACTGGACTTGTAGTTAGGAAGATCTATGTTAAAATTCTGCTAGATATGTGATCTTTGGAAAATCACTTAAAACTTTGGTGGTTCTTACCAACTCACAGTTGTGAGGACAAAATGAGATGATATATGTAAAGTACTTTGAAAACCTTAAAGTACTATATAGCTGCTAAGACCTCTAAAGTTTTTCCAGCTCTAAAGTTCAAGGATTCTCTCTATCTTACAGATGAGAAAACCAAGGATTCCAGAAGTTAAGTAGGTTTCCCCAAGGTCTCTCATTTAGTCATGACAGAGCCAAGACAAAGCCTTTTTTCCCCCATCATACCACACTACCTCTCTATTAACTTGTGTTCTCTTCATGCTTTAATGATTCGTAAAGTCTCTTGTCAATTGCTTTCCAACTCAATTCAAAAAATGAAGTGTCTATTAAAAACTAGATGTTAAGAGAATATAAACAAAATTAGAACACACACACAGTCTCTGACCAAAAGGAATTCACATTCTGATCATGTCACTCCCCCTCTACTCAATAAACTCCATTGGCTTCCTATTGCCTTCAGGAGCAGACAAAATGTTCTGTTTGGCATTCAAAGTATAATCTAGTCCCCTCCTCATACCTTACTTCCCAACACATACTTTTGGATCCAGAACTAAACCTTCTCTCTCTCAGCTCTGGAGAATTTTCTCTGGGTAGAATTTCTCCATACCTACAACACTCTCCCTTCTCCTCCTCACAGACAACTAACTTTCCTTTAAGTCTCAACTAAAAATCTACCTTTTACAAGACGCCTTCCCTAAACGCTCTTAATTCCAGTGCTTTCCTTTTAAAAAAAAATTATTTCCCATTTTTCCTGCATATAGTTTGCTTTGTATGTATGTGTTTGCATGCTGTCTCCACCATTAGTTTGCCAACTCCTTGAAGTCAGGGACTGTCTTTTGCCTCTTCTTGTATCCTCAGCGCTTGGCACAATGCCTGGCACAGGGCAGGTACTTAATAAGGTTGAGGGAATGAATGAATGACTTGCAGAAGCAAGCTTTGAACCCAAATCTTCTGATACTAGAGCCAGTGTTCTTACCATACACACACCTTACAAAAGAGGGCTTGCCTTGGTTCTCTGACACCAAAAGTTCGTGTTCTTCACACACACACACACACACACACACACACACACCTTCATTTTACAAATGACAAGGCGGTGCTATTTGCACACGTGCCTTCACACGTACACCACCTTAATTTTACAACGGCGATAACTGAGGCTCAGAGACTCTCTCCCTGCTTTAGGAACACGAGGTTTTAAGGCTAGTGGATTTGAAGACTGTCCTAGGAGTGCAGGGCCTCCTCGAGAGAAGCTCGGTTGTGGCATAATTGTGGGGTGGCAGGAAGACACGGACAGACAGGGACGCACAGACTCGCGCTCACGCGCACCTAGGCTGGGGGCCTGTTCTATTCTCTCCGGACTCCAGCGGCTGAGGACGGAGGTTTTGGCCCCGAAAGCCACCCTCACCGTCCCCGGGATGGTGAAACCCAATTCTAGCCTTTAGAGAGTGGACAGTACGCCCCACCGGAAATTAGCTCCCAGCCAATCCGTTAGCTCACGCCGAAGCCATCCGCCTCGGAACTTCAAAGGCTCTCCTTGGCCTGCACTTTCCCAGGTGACCAAGTCCCCAGACAGGCCCTTGAACTTCAATCTGGCCCCCGGGGTGGAAGGTTCGGAGACTCTTCTCCTCTTCCTACTCTGCCGTAGGCATGGAAACGCTCCAGCTGACGTCACACGCCAACTCGCGGCGCTCCTTGCTTGCGTTGCTGCCGATGATTGGCTGGCTCGGAGGCGCGGTCCCTCCTTTTGGCGGCGCGGCAGTCTCGCGCTCCGCCGCGCGCGCCCCTGCATGGAAGGGACTGGCTGGCCAGCTGGGGGCCTCGGACTCCCCGCCTCCTCTCTCCGCCTCCTCTCTCCGCCTCCATCCCCAGTCGCAGGGTGTCCTCGAGCTCCTCCGCGCGCTGCCTGGCAGTTTGCCTTGTCCTCGTCCTCGCGCCTCCTATCCATGGCCACCGCAGCGACCGAGGAACCGTTTCCCTTTCATGGGCTGCTCCCGAAAAAGGAGACTGGGGCCGCCTCGTTTCTCGCCCGCTACCCGGACTACGATGGGCGAGGGGTGCTCATCGCTGTGTTGGACACCGGGGTAGACCCGGGGGCACAGGGCATGCAGGTGAGGGAGTCCTGGAGGCCGCAGCTCCGGGGGTGGAGATCCGTTGCTCTGGAGGCCCGGCGCAACGAGGGAGGGGCTGTCGGGGAAGGGGAGACGGGGACTCGGCCTCTCGGGCGCCGCCGAGGCTGCTGGGGTCGCGGTCGCTGTATGCGGAAGGAGGGGAAGACTATCGCGCGCAGGGCCGTGCATGGGGACTGGTACTCGCGCGCCCACCGTGGTCTCGGGGGATGTCCGGGGCTCCCAGGTGGTGAGGACTGGAGGGTGCACTTGAAACAGACAATAGCGGCGTGGAGGGCCGTGCAGGTTGTCGGGAGGGAACTTGTGCCCAAGGGCCACCATCCCTCGTTGCCTGGTGAGCCTGCCTCGCCTGAAGCCCCTGGACACCACAAATAGTCGGGGTTTCCATTTTTTTCAGGGTCTTACTGGTGGGGGTGGGGAGGAGTGTGTTTAATAGGTAATCCAAATAAAGAAGTTTTTCTTTGAAGATACCGGTTTTTATTTGTGTGGCTTTGTTGGGGTGAGGGGGTGCGTTATTGGGGAAGGTTTTGCATTTAATGTGAAAATGAGGTTTTCTTTAGAGGAAGCTGTCAGCTTCCGGGAACCCTTCCAGTAGTTTTGTCCATTCTGGCTTTTTTGTTTGTTTCGTTTTGTTTTGTTTTAAATTATAAGCTAGTGCTTTCCTTTTTCTATGGTCTGTTTTGGGTCTGTGTTGCATAAGATAAAATGGCGAAATAAAATACATGTTAATATGTACGTGGAAAATAAAATATTTAACATGTACAGAGTAATTAATGTGGTGGGCTTTCAGGCTATTTATTAAAAATAAATTTTACTTATTATAGTTACATACATCCTGACTAAAAAAAGCATTTAAAGTTTACAGATAGCTATGGAATTTGCTGCTCAGTAACAATATTCAGAGAACTCAGGCTTTGGGATAGCTAGCTTTTTTCTTTCAGTACACTAGGAAAATAAGCCTCCCTAAAAGAAAACATCTCTGACAAAACCCACTGCATTTGATCATTCTGTTACTTGACATTCCCTCCAGACTTTGTGTTCTTCTTGCTACTTTCTATCGTTTACTTACTTTTCTTCCAGTTGTTATGTGTACTTCTTGTTTCCCCAACCAGTTCTTAAGGACTCAACACTAATACTTGTTTTGTATGGGCTGCTAAACACACTGTCAGGTTGGGTGATTTGCAGTAGAAGAGTCTCTTTAAAAGTTCAGTCCAGAATTTTTGTTTTTGTTTTTTAGAAGGGAGGGAAGTGACTTTGTAGCTAAATATTGTTCCTCCAGAAGTTTTCTAGCATTTTGACAATGGTATCCTTAGTGAGAGTAGAGTGAAGATTTAGGTAAGCAGCAGCATTGCTGTTAGTGAGCTTCCTCACTAGGATGCAATGAGATTCACTGGACTACATATCCCATCCAAAAAAAGAAACACCTGAGTTCAAATCCATCCTGAGACATTTACTAACAGTGTGACCTTGGGCAATTTACTTAACCTCAGTTTCCTCACCTGTAAAAATGAGGTTAATATTGCCTACCTCTCACAGTTGTGGTTAGGATAAATGAAGCAATATTTGTAAAATGCTTTGCAATCCTTAAAGCTCTGGATTTAGAAACAAAGAATTCTAAAACCTTGCTATCTGTGTGATTTCTCCTATTTCTAGGTTCTCAGGTGCCTCAATTATATAATGCAAGATTTTAAACTAGATTTTACCTCGGTTTCCTTTCAGATGTAAATCTTTACAATACGGTGATCCTTATGACTCTCATAGTATAATGATAGGAATAAACTGTTAATATCTATGAGTCCTCCAGATTATTTGCAGGGTCTGTTAAAGTATTTAACATTTCACAGTTGCCTTAACACTAATTTAAAAAAAAATATTTTTTTCAGAAATCACCTCTGTAGTATTCTCATTGAGAATGCCAGTCTTCCCATTAGCTTTTGTGAATTTTATTAAGGGCTAAGTAGTTCACCCCTTTCAGTTATAAGTGGATCAAAAAAGTTTAAGAAATGAAGACCTTTAGAAGCCATTGTATTTTTTTTTTCTAATCCCTTAGAATGTAAGATCCTTAAGGGCAAAGAATTGAATTTTTTTCCTTGCTTTTTGGAGGGAGAAAGGTAGGGCAGTTGGGGTTAAGTGACTTGCCCAAGGTCACACTGCTAGTATATATTAAGTTTCTGAGGCAGGATTTGAACTCAAGTCCTCCTGACTCCAGGGCCCATGCTCTATTCACTGTGCCACCTAGCCACCCCGGAATTGAATGTTTTTTTATCCCCAAACAATGCTTTGCACTTTGTCAGTGCTTAATAAATGTTTGTTGACTTGAATGAATACAGAAATGAATCTGTCCATCAAATTGTTTCCTTGTTCTTTTTCCCTTCCCATAAAGCAACAGCGTTTGCTTTGCTAGGTTTGCTTTGAAAATTAATTATAGGTGAAGATTAATTATCTATGAGCCTTTAAAGTGCTCATGAAAAGTAGTGTTACATAATCACTAATTTTAAAAGTAGTAGTATTTATTGGCAGGCACTTGCTGTGGGTCTTAAACATCCTCAGTGTTAGTCCTTATTGGATTATACCCTGGGTGTATTAATATAGTAGATAAATAAAATATGATAGATAAAATGATGAAATCAAATGAAAATCTAGACTTCATCTTCTAGGAACATTCATTCTGTGGTATTTAAAGGTACGTAAAAGGGACAATTCAGTCAGTTCAAAAGACATTTACTAAATGCCTATGTGCTCTACTCTGATAAAAAGACAAATATGAAACAGTTCTTGTTTTAAAGGTGATTTCTGTGGTTAATATGTACATGGAAAATAAAATATAAAACATGTACTGAGTAATTTCTGGGGTGGGCTTTCAGGCTAGGCATTCTATAGGAGATGAACATTGAAGGAAGGTAGGAATTCTTTTATGTGTTGGGGAGTGAATTCCAGTCATGGGTGGCAGCTTGTATAAAAGGACTGAGAAAGAATATCACCTGTGAGGAAAAAAAGTAGACTAATTTGGTTGGAACATGGAGTGTTTAAAGGTGAGTTAAATGTGATGAGCCCAAGAAAGTAGACTTAGAGCTGCAAGACTGTGAAGGACTTTAAAATTGAAACTGGAATTTACATTCTGTCTTTGAATCATGAGGAAATCACTGGAGCTTCTTGAGCAGCATGTGATATGGTCAGAATTGTGCAGTTTGGCAGCTCTGTGGTATGTGGATTGGAGAGGGCAATGGGGAAGCAAGAGTTCAAGGTGATGAGGTCCTGACTAGATCAGTAGCTTATGAGTAGAAAGAAGAAAGAGAGGTGAGAAAAGGTTGTGGAGTTTGAGATGCCTTAAGACATGCAGTTTGAAATGTCAAATAGGGAGTTCACAATATATTCTTGACCTAGATTTCAGGAGAGATTATGCAGATTATAGTTCAGTTCATGAAACCTGGTACAGTCATCATCAAAAGAAGTAATGTGCAACAAGTTAACTTCCAAATATGAAAGTTTTGCTTTTTAGACATTTTAAAAGCTTTTTCTTTGTTTGGCTTTTTTGGACACTAAATTAAAAGTATAAGGAAATGTATTGCAATTGGGAACAAGAAAATAGGCAAGGAAGTGGTATATTCAGGGAGGACCAAAAAGGACAAATTGGGGGACAAAGAATCTTTTAAAAAGCATAAGTAATACCATTTGATGGAAATGAAAACCTAGTGTTAACATTTTGTTGCTTCTCTGGGGCACAGTTTTCCTACTTTGGTGTCTCTTCTGACATTTTCAGGGGGAAAGGGAAGAGTAGAATGACTAAAGAGAGGAAAAAAAATATAGTTTTTTAAATATATCATCAAATATTTGAACATTCCCAGTTTCTATTATGTAGTCTTGTCAATAAACATTTATTAAACACATCCTATGTGCCAGCCTCTGTTAGATACTGTGTATATGAAGATAAAAGCAAAACACTTCTGTCTCAAGAAGCTTGCATTTTATATTTTATATTTGATACAGGATTAAATTGTTTGGTTTTTAAACTACTTCATAATCTGATTCCTTCCTGCCATTCCAGTCTTCTTGCACCTTAGTCCCCTCTTCTTTCAATCCAGTGATACAGGCCTTCTTGCTGTTCCTCATAAAGTACATTCCATCTCTTGACTGGGCATTTTCATAGATCTCTGTCTCTGATTTCCCTGACTTTTATTAGTCCCAACTAAAATTCTTCCTTCTACAAAAAGCCATTAGAAATCACCCCAAATGCTTTTCCTCTATGATTTTCTCTTTCACTAGCCTATGAGCAACTCCTTGACAGCTCCTTTGTTTTCCCGGTGCTCACTGTGTCTGGCATATAGTAGATGCTCAAAAAATGTTTGCTGACTAGATTTGATGATCCTTTGGAGGAGACATTTGCATAAATAGATAAATTCAAAACCACACACAAAACAGATTGTATCTACTGTAAATGTAGACTTTCAGAGTCTGTGAAGACTAATAAGTTATTAGAGACTTCCAGAAGGAAGTGTGACCTGAGTTAGGATTTGGATAGAGGAACAGAGATTATATTCCAGGATAGAGGAACATCACTGTTCTAAAGTAAGGAAGCAAAAGTGGTACGTAATTGGAACTGGGAGACCAGCCTGATTAAAGTGCAGGGTATATAGAGAAGTAGTGGTTAGATAGGTTAGGGTGGAGATCCACTGTGACAGGCATTTATTATTTCCTTTTAAATGTTTCTTTGGATTTGTAAACCTGGATATCAGTATTAGTTGACTAGTATTAAAATTGATCAGAAAAGTCTAGATGACAATCTTAGGGAAGAAAAAAAGTTCTGCTTTTTGGGTGGTCAAGAATCACTAATAACTGCTTGTCATTAATGGAGGTAATTTAATGATCATTGTGACAAATGTATTGTTTTCAAGATTTGCCAGAATTTCTGAGATTTGGTATTTAGTGTGATGCTATTTTTTTAAGTTGAAAGTAAAACTTACTAAGTACAGCATGTTATTAAACTTAAGAGAAATATTTCTTAAAGCACTTTAAAATATTTGCCAGTGGCGAAGTAGAAAGAGAACTGGCGTTGGAGTCAGAACACTCAGTTTTATATTTTACCTGTATCACTTGTTATATGTTTTTGCCTAAGTCACCTAGACAAAATGATTAACTTCTTTGGTCTTTCAATTCTAAATCTAGAAATTTTTGTGGAGCCTAGGTAGCAAGTGAATGTTTGATCTTTTTCTTTCACAGGTATTGAAAACTTGTGAAAGAATTCAGCAATGACTTAGGAGGAAAAAAAACAATATAGTATCACCTCACTTATGTGGGGTCACTAATCCAGTTTACCTTGACAAAAACTTGAAGGCAAGTTTATAAAAGGGCCTGAGAAATGAAAATAGATAACCTCAAAATATAGGTACTAAAGCTTAGGTGCTTGATTCAAAAGAGAATCTCTCAAGACTTATCAGTGAGAGCTAATTTATTTGTATTTTTTTAGACATAATTCTGAATAAAGTTGTTAGAATTATATTAGAATTCAGACAGTTCATTAAATCTTTAAATCTTTTTTTTTTTTTTTTTTTGCGTTATGGAGGGGGAAAGGCAGGGCAATTGGGGTTAAGTAACTTGCCCAAGGTTACATGGCTAGTAAGTATTAAGTGTCTGTGGCCAGTCTTGAACTCGGGTCCTCCTGGCTCCAGGGCCAGTGCTCTATTCACTGTGCCACCTAGCCGCCCCCTGTTCATTAAATTTTTCAACTGGCTTCTCAGGTAATGAATTCGAAAGTGCTAAAAAACTATTTTCAACTTCTCAAAATAAACATAAGTAAACTCAAAACTAAATTACCTAGGGAAATGAATCCATTTATAGGAAGTTAGATTACCCACAACTTTTCAGGAATTCCTTTATTTGCATCGTAATAGTTATATGATTTTTAAGATTTGCATAGCACTTAATTTTGTTTATCCTTAAAACAATATTGTAAAATAGATACTAACAGTATTATACCCATTTGACAGTTGAGGAAACAAGCTCAGAAAGATTGTGCCATGCCTGTGGTCAAAAAAATGTAGACTTGGGACCTAGGATTCTTCTGACTTCAAGTCTGATGCCCATTCCACATACTGGTGCTGCCTCTCATAATTAAGATATACCCATGAGGATTTACAGTGACATTATTTTATAAATAAAATGAATTGAAATAAGAGTATGTAGAAAAGCAATCACTAAATTAAAGTAAGCTTCATTCATATCACTGCTTATAAGCTTATCTTATTGGAAATATCTGCTTTGTCAGTGAAGCATTTTCTGATTTCTAGCTCAGCTAGGGCACTGGAAGGGACTTTGTGTGACTCATAAGCATTTTTTAATAGTTGTAATGCCTCCTTTTTCCATATTACATTTAAAACAAGCATATAGTTTTTACCATGTTTATTTAGTATGTGCTGTAATTGGACTTTGTGAATTTGCTGGAAACTGTCAAATATTGTTTTCATTTCCCATCTCTCCTTGCTGCCTTTCCCCACCCATTTCTAATCTCTTCAAAACATACAAATATAAGATATTCCATAATGGTAGCATGCTGTGTATGGATTGGATACTATTTCCTCTATGATTTATTAATTTTTTCCAGCTGGTTCTGGTTTTCACCATATTGGCTGATTGTTTTTATTTGTGGATTATTATTGTTTTGGTCCACTAAGGATAGTGTACAACCTCTGCACCATTAAATTATTGCTAGCAAAGGCAGTCTAAGAAACTAAAATATATCTTAAATATAAACAGATGTCAGGGCAGGATTGTCTTCCTACTGAAGCTCAGCATCACCTTCTAGACGCTTGATTGCCATAGCTCCTCTGCCACAGTAAGAAACTTGCCTATCAACAATGGCTGGGATTGAGGTCTGGATGATACCTTCCTTCCCGCCAGCTACTAAGGGAGGAGGAATTCTTGAGGAAGAAGAGAATTCCCTTCATCCAGTCATTGGTTGGGATTGTCCCCTAATATCTCAAGTTCCCAGATTGAAACTCAGATCAGGTTTTCTCCTAGAACCAATGGATAAATATATTTAGCTATCTTCTATTGCATTGTTTCTGTTGGGGAAAATACATTCTTAGCTTCAAACAGGAATTGAGGAGTAAACTTTTAGAAAACAATCTTTTTTGTAGGTCGAGGATCATATAATGGGGATTCTTCATTCATAGCCCTAGATAGTTAAAGATGTTTCTGGACTAATCCATTGTGTTCTTAATAAATTGCCTATTCTCTTTGATCCTGTCTTCCTTTTTTTGAAACTAATATTTTGTATTTTCTAATTACATGTAAAGACAATGTTTAACATTCATTTTTTTTATAAAATTTTGAGTTCCAAATTTTCTCCCTTTCTCTTCCCTCCTCTCTCCCTAAGACAGTAAGCAATTTAATATAAGTTATATACGTGCAATCATGTAAAACCTGTTTCTATGTTAGTCATGTAAAAGAAGAAACAGTTTGCAAAAAAATTACAGTGTCCTGTCTTTCACGTTGTACTAACCCAAAGTCTTAACACTGCTATGCAGTGAATCTATTCAGTAATGTTTTTATGATTGAATAGTCGTTGGGATTTGTCAATCTTTTTATTTATAGCATTTTTAAAAATTTTGATTACAAGAATCCTGGTTATTTGGGGTTTCTGTACAGCAATTTCTCAACTAAAAGTTTGAACTCGTAGAAGCAGGACTGCCCCTGGGCTCTGGCTTCCACCTTCCCCAATCCGTGTTAAAAGGGGACTCTAAACAAACTTTGGAGCTGCAGAACCCACAAAATGACACAGAGAAGCTAACCTACCACTGAGGACGGCCTGCCCGGCCGACAGGAATAGGCCATCCCAGTGCTCTGGGAGCAGAGTCCAGCCACTTTCTAGCCAAGGTTTTAGCCCCAGGGCGGGCCTCACCAGCCGCTGGCTGGAGGGACTCCAGATCACCAGCAACTGTGGCTGTTTTCAGATTTATCAACACATAGATGCAAAGGACAAAGTGAGAGGTCAGTTCAGTGTGGACTTTGGGACCAGTAGTGGGGATTGGATAGGCTTTTGCCCCCAGGGAGAGAAGCCGTTGAGACACCCGGCACAGCCAGCACCATGTGGCAACTTCAGCTCCTGGCATGCAGAGTGTAGGAGGACCAAGCGACCAGTCTGTAGGGTAATCGCTCTTGCTTTAACCTGCTTGGAACCAGATTGCGGTCTAGGGTGGAGATCCTGGGGTGCATGACCAGCTTGCAAGAGCGTGTGGAAGCCTCAGGGCACCCAACTAATACCTTGGGCAGTTGAGAAAACCCCAGCTTTTGGAAGGAAAGCTTCCCTGTCTGGTGGCAGAGTCCTACTGTGGCAAAAAGCCCAGGGGTTAAGTGACTGAGCAGCGACATGACCATACAAAGGAAGCAAAACAAACAGAAGACTCCAACGTTAGACTCCTATTTTGGGGACAAAAAGGAGCAAAGCGTGGAATAGGAGGAAGACAGTGAAGTCAGAATTCCTGCACCAAAAGCTTGGAAGGAAAATACGAGCTGACTACAGGCCATAGAAGACCTTAAGAAGCAGATAAGAGAAGTGGAGGAAAAATTGAGAAGAGAAATGAGAACGATGCAAGAAAATTACTAAATGAGAGTCAACAGTCTGAATGAGGAAAATCACACCTTAAAAAACAGATTGACTCAATTGGCAAAAGAGGTTCAAAAAGGCAATGAGGAGAAGAATGACTTGAAAAGCCAAATTTGCCAGATGGAAAAATAATCTCAAAAGCTCAATGAGGAGAATCGTTCTCTCGTATTTAGATTAGAGCAAAGGGAAGCTAGTGACTTTAAGAGAAATCAAGATGATGTTAAACAGATCCAAACAAATGAAAGAATAGAAGGCAATGTGAAATATCTCATGGGAAAAACCACTGACCTGGAAAATAGATCCAGGAGAGATAATTTAAAAATTATTGGACTACCTGAAAGCCATGATCAGGGAAAGAACCTAGAAATCATCCTCCAAGAAATTCTCAAGGAAAATTGCCCTGATGTTTTAGAACTAGAAGGCAAAATACAGATTGAAAGAATCCACCGATCACCTCCTGAAAAAAGATCCCAAAAAGAAAACTCCTAGGAATATTATAGCCAGGTTCCGGAATTCCCAGATCAAGGAGAGAATATTACAAGCAGCCAGGAAGAAACAATTTGAATATTTTGGAAACACAATCAGGAGAACACAGGATCTGGCAGCTTCTACACTGAGTGATCGAAGGGCCTGGAATAGGATATTCCAGAGGGCAGAGGAGCTGGGATTAAAACCAAGAATCACCTACCCAGCAAAACTGAGTCTCATCTTTCAGGGGAAAATATGGTCATTCAGTGAAATAGAGGACTTTCAAAAGCATTCTTAATGAAAAACCAGAGTTGAATAGAAAATTTGACATCCAGATACAGGAAGCAAGAGAAGCTTGAGAAGGTAAACAGGGAAAAGAAATCATAAGCCACTGATCAAAGTTGAACTATTAACATTCCTACATGGAAAAACGATAATTGTAACTGATAAAAGTTTTCTCAGTATAAAAATAGTTGAAGGGAAAATATATATATATATATATATATATATATATATATATATATATATATATATATATATATATATATCTGAGGGTATATGGGCATATGAATACATGTGTGATTATGTGTAAATTTGCTTACAGGTATACATAGATAGAGGGCACAGGACCAATTTAATAGGAAGGGATGATACTTAAAAGGTGAAATTAAGAGGTGAGAGAGGAATATAATGAGAGGAGATGGAGAGAGACAGAATGGGATAAACTATCTCATAAAGAAGAGGCAAGGGAAAATGCTTACAATGGAGGGGAAGAATAGGAAGGCAAAAGGGAATGGGTCAACCTTATTCTCACTGAATTTGTCTTGGGGAGGGAATGAAATACACACTAAATAGGGTATCACCCTACAGGAGAGTAGGGAGAAGGGGATAAGAAGGCGAGATGATGGAAGGGAGGGCAGGCTGTGGGGGAGGGATGTTGGAAGCACTCACTTTTGAAAAGGGATGGGATCAAAGTAGAGAATAGAACAAGTGGGTGGTGGGATAGGAGGGAGGGAAATAATAGTCAGTCTTTTACAATATATCTACTATGTTAATGTTTTGCATTAGCTACACATGTACAACCTATTCTGAACTGCTTATCTTCCCAGTAAGGGTGGGTGACAAGGGAGGAAGGGAATGAATCTGGAATTCAAAGTTTTAAAATCAAATGTTTAAAATTATATATACATGCATACTATTATTAATACTATCTTACATGTAATTGGGAAATAAGATATACAGGCACTGGGGCATAGAGATCCACCATGCCCTACTGAAAAGTCTAAGGGGGTATGGGAGAGAGCAGATTGGAGGAGGAGATATCCTGTGGAACTGCTATTCGGGGGTGGTGGGTAGGGGAAGAACAGGGAGAAAATTTGTAACTCAAAATCTGGCAGAAATTAATGATGTAAATCAGAAATTAATAAAGCATTTGAAAAATATAAATTAAAAAATCATTTCTTGTTTTTCAGTTTACTACTGATGGGAAACCTAAAATCGTTGATATCATAGATACAACAGGAAGTGGTGATGTGAATACTTCTACAATAGTAGAATCAAAAGATGGGGAAATTGTTGGACTTTCAGGAAGAACTCTTAAGGTAATAACTTATTTGTTGTTACTATTACTTTTCCATGTTATATTCTTAGTTCATTTATAATATCACTTCAGGCTATCTAATAATAGTTAGCATTTTTATAGCACTTTAAAGTTTGTAAAGTGCTTTGCAAATATCATCTCATTTTATCCTCACAACAACTCTGGAAAGATAGGTTCTATTATCATCTCTATTTTATAGATAAGGAAGCTAAAGCTGAGGTTAAGTAACTTGCCCAGTTTAGGATAGGCATCATGTAAAAAGATGGTGCTTGAGCTAGGTATTAAAGCAAGTTAGGGATTCTCTTAGATGACGTGGGAGGGAGTTAACATGGAGGTAGCCAGTGCAGAGGTAGAGAGAGTATATACATGTTGTGTTATATGTGAGGAATATAAGTCTAGTTTTGTTAAACCAGGGTAGGAAGGGAAGTAATAAAAAGTTAGGTTGGAAAGATAAGTTGGGGCCAAGTTGTGAAGGGCTTCGAAAGCACAACGGAGAGGTTTACATATTTTTTCCTTAGAGACAGTTGGGAACCACTGAAGTTTGAGTAGGGGAGAGAAATGGTTATTTTGGCGTCTATGTGGAGAATGACTTGGAGTAGGGAAGGCAGAGCATTGGCAGTAATCCAGGTGAGAGGTGAGGAGGGCCTGAACTGTGAAGTGGTAGCTGTGTGAATAAGGAGGAGGAGTTGGATATAACATAACATTTGTATGTAGAAAGAGCAAGATGGCATGAATAGTCAGAGCCATAGAGAAAGAATGAAGAGTCTAAGATATCACAAATTTAAGAGATGAATATACTAACGTAGAGACAGAATAATTTAAAAGAGAAAGAAAAATGTCAAGCAAAACTAGCACTAGAAAATTCTGACATTTTCTACAGTGTTTTGCATTTATAGACCCTCTATGAAGGCAGAAAATGATTTCTTTTTTCAAACAGTGCTCCACATTTCTAAATTTACTCCAGTCAGCCATATTATTCACTTAGGATTTTTATAACTTATGTTACTCATACGTTAATGTTCTTAATTGCTTGAGACTAGAGAGTAGTCTTTAAATGAGTTTTTTTTTAACAAAATTAGTTATTACTTGATATTTGATCATAGACTCTCCAAAGCCCCTTTTAACTCTAGCTATTTCTCTCTTAAATGATATGTTCATTGATTAGTTTTCTTGCATATAGTAGTTTAGAAGTAGCAAGCAGAGAGTAAGAAGGTTATAGCTAAGCTAAGACAGAAACTACAGGTAAACTAAAACTAAGGGGAAGAAGAGATATCAGGAAAAGACTAAACCATGTTCATTGTTTAAGAAGTAAGGAAAATTTAGGGCATGGCTTTTATAAAGTAATAAGATTGATTCTACAAATAACATTGATTTAACTTTATACCCAAAGAGTACTAGACATCTATCTACCTTATCACCATTCGTGGCCTAGTTTTGTTTGCTCAGGTTCTGAGAAATTGTACATAGGCATCTTGCTCTCTCTAGACTGGTTCCAGATAGCATGAAGGTCTTGGGATTTTTGGAACTTTAGATGAGATAGGAAAAAAGACCTGTAGCACCATAAAATGGTAAGCGAACCATACATACCTTTGAATGTACCCATTGTGAGTAGATCAGGTAAGATTGAAGAATCTTTTGGTGTCAGTATCTGAACTCGTATGTTAATCATTTACACCACTTGTCTTTATGTCTCCCCTTTTCCCTGTAAAGGAAGAGGCCTAATCTAACCAGCTTGTTGTCACATTAAGATCAGATTTGTCATTACAATAACGTTCTTCCTAATCTCAATTTCATAATAAGGTGTGTAACAGATAACATTTAATGAAAGGACAAATTATTTTTCCCCCCTTCATAGATTCCAACAAATTGGACAAATCCCTCAGGCAGATACCATATTGGTATAAAAAATGGTTATGACTTCTATCCTAAGGCTCTTAAAGAGAGGATGCAGGTAATGTATTATACTTGTCACATACATATTAAAAGTTAATGCTAATGAATAAGAATTAGTGCCAATGAATACCATATTTACTCTTCTTTCTTAACCTGATGAATCCTCACTTCCCTTGAAAATATTTTCCCTGTATAATTTCCTCCTCAGCATTAGTGTTTTTGCTTTCTTTAGAGTACTAATCACTGTTGCTGTTAGACTTCTCTAAGAGTTAAAGGTCTTTGCCAGAAGAGATGAAGGCTTAATCTTTTTAGGAACTGTTCTCTTTTTCTACTTGCATTTTGACTTACTCCCCCACATTGCCACTTCTTACCATGTTCTTCCTTGTTGACTTTTTTCACTAGTTCTAACCTTCATGAACTTTGTCTTATTAGTGTTGGAAAAACAAAAAAATGTTAATATAAGGAGTATGTTATTAGTAGAAGTAGTATACAGGTCAGGAAATGGAACTTAGTATTTGCATATATGAGTCTGAGTTGTTTAATTACCTTTTAATTGGGAGCTCATTTACTAGATACAAATTATATACTATATGCAAGCTACAGACAGTTTCCTCATTGTCTTTGTAACCTTTGTTTAAAAATTGCATTTAAAAAATTAATGAGGGGACGGCTAGGTGGCACAGTGAATAGAGAACCAGCCCTGGCGTCAGGAGGACCTGAGTTCAAATTTGGCCTCAGACTCTTAACAATTACTAGCTATGTGACCTTGGGCAAGTCACTTAACCTCAACTGCCCTACCTTCTCCCTTCCAAAAAGCAAAAAAAACAATATTAATGAACCCAGTTTTCCTTTCAGGGGCATATTGAATTGTACAATAATACTAAGATTTATCTTGATGTAGTGATTACAGAGACCTCAATTTAGTCAGATAGAGATAGATTATTGTTTGGAGTATGCTTTTCTTAACTAGTAAAATTTTGTTTACATTTGAAATTTTATTTGATATTTAAAAGTATAATTTATATATGTTTTTTAAAACTGCATAAATTCATGTGTTGCTAGATTTTTTCTTTTGTTTTGTTAAGATAAGACATGCCATTTATTATCAGAATTGGATCTTAGCTAATACTAACTAAATCTTAGTGAGGAAAAAATTGATGGTAATGGAGGTATTAAGGGTATTTCCATCTGCATTCAACTCTATTATTCTGTAAAGTCAAAGTATTTTTTTAAGTATGTAAAAATTTAAAGTTATTGAAAAGTTCAATGCTAAATGCTATTAATTGCTTATTACATTCTTTGTGGTTCATTAGTTGGCAGTCACTATATAAGGTCTTACTTTACATTTTAAGTTAAAACTGTAGTTTCCTATTTCAATTTGAAATAGCAGCATTTTGTTTTGGAAAGCAGCAGATTCTGATTTTGGAATAGTTGGAGTTGTGGTAATTGAATAAAAATGGAAGACTCATTTTCTTAAAATAAAATGCCATAAATCTTTTATCTTTTTATTACTTGATGCATAGCCTTGCTAACTTTACTAACATTATATTTGTCTATGTTAATTATATAAGCATCCAAATGTAATTAGCAATGGAGTTCACAAGTAAAATTGTCTAAACTACAGTATAATTTTTAGGAAATTTATTTGTTTTTCAGAAAGAACGTAAGGAGAAAATTTGGGACCCTGTTCATAGAGTCGCACTTGCAGAAGCTTGTAGGAAACAGGAAGAGTTTGATGCTGTTAACAGCTCTTCTTCTCAAGTTGGTGCTAATAGTTTAAATAAAAATATTGGTAAAGAATATGCTTCCTTAGGGAATGAAAATTCTGTTTTTGAAGTATTTCTTAAACAGTTTGCTTATTTTTGTGATTTGTAACACCATTCCTCCTCTTAAAGTTGTTATGGACTCTGTACCTTAAACTATTTTGTTAAATATGATCTTTGACTAAGTATTGTACAAAAGTTTAGTTTAAAAGTGGGGTCTTGGTTTCATTTCATTTGTATCCTAAAAACAAAAAATTCTTGTCCTGCCATTTCATTGGTAGTTTACTATTCATTGGCAGTTTAATAATTTTTAAATAATGGAAAATTAAACTTTATTAAAGGTCAAGACTAAAACAATTACTTTGACACATTTGAGAATCATCACTTCACTAATCATTAGGATAAATATTTTTTAAACACTTCAGACAATACTAAGTATATGTGACAACTCTATCTTTTTGGAAAAAATTAAGACCCACACCATATGAAAAGTAATTGTGTAGCAGGGTTTTTCCAGTGAACTCAGATTTCTTTATCATTTTATTTTCACAGTAATTCTTTGAATTAAATGTAGAAAAGCAAGTTCATGCTAATTTTTTTTTGTCTCCTATGGATATGGCTATAATATGTAGCAAGGTTGAAAGCTTTTTGCACATGTGCATTTTCACATTTTCTATCTCTGAAGAATCCTTAATCTTTTGCCAGCTCACTGGTCTCAATTTAACCTCTTACTTAGATTTTATTTTGAAATCTCATTTTCTGACTCTGTAATAGACTTGATTTATCATTGGATGTCTTGATAAATCATAGGAATATTATGTGTGCATTGCTGAATGCTTTAGATTTTAAAAAGTTTTTGTAATAAAGATGGTGACTTCCATTAACCATTTGTTAAATATCTGTTGTTTCAGATGTTTTTTAAAACATCCTGGATTTATGCATGAATTTCATAACTCTAAACTAGAGATCGACTTGATTCAATAAATATTGTTGTTGTTTTTTTCTTTAGCCTATTAAATTGAAAGGAATTGAAGACCAATGATTTCTTTAACTACTATGGATACCTAAGGAGTTGATTTTTTTTCCCCTAGATCTTTAATGACAAATGTAACATGAGCTGGTATATTGAATAACATGAGTTCGTTTATAACCAGTTCTTAAAATAGCTTGAAAACTGATTAGAGAACATTAGTAGCTATGTATTTTATTAACTGCTATAGGAATAAGGGAAGACAGATGTTCTTATCATAAGGATTGAGAACTTAATTTACAGCCATCTCATTAGATGGAGCCACAATTTAGGGTAAGAAAACAAAATGACCTTTTGTTTTTCTGGAATAAAGTTCATACAATAGAGTATAAAATCAAGAAAAAAACAATAGAGTGTAAAATCTTATATCTATGCAGATTGTATTGATAAGTGGAGTAGTGGTATATATTTATTCTTTAGAAGCAAAAATGTACCAATAATTTGCATGTTTGTGTTATCTTTTTTAGTTAAGCAAATTAATCAGGGAGGAGCTTCAAAGTCAAGTAGAACTGTTAAATTCCTTTGAGAAAAAATATAGTGACCCTGGCCCTGTCTATGACTGCTTAGTTTGGCATGATGGCGAAACCTGGAGGTAAACCAATTCTGTGTGTCTTTTCATATTTTAATTATTTTCAAAAGTGTTTAAATAGAACAAAATTAAATCTTATAAGGTATTCTGATGATTGTATTATATAACAGCAATTCTGCCGACCAAACTACATAAAAACCAAGTTAATACTTATTTTTGTGTGAAGCATTGGGGAAAATTGCACACTTTGGATGTACAAGTATTCCAAAAATCTTAGTTAAGTTTTAGGCTAGTAAACCTTAAAAGTGCACTAAGATATTTGTTTTAATCCTTTGAGAACTACATTTTTAAAGTATGCTTCACCTTTTGTCATGGGTATGTTAAGTTATGTTATAAGTGATGATTTTGTAAATTTAATTGTTTTAAATGTATTTGCTTTTTAAAGGATTTCTGTGAATATTTAACTGAAATTAGTTGATTCCACAAAACCATGTTTGGCAGTTGACATAGGATGCACTAACTGTTGCAAATAAGAGTGGCATTAGTGATTGGCAAAAATAAAATTTAACTATAAAACCTTAAGTTAGATCTTTATAGAGATTTGGGACTATGCAGTGATTTAATGGTGATATGTACTGTTTCTGCCATACCCTCCTTCCTTGGCCCCTAGGTATCTGAGGAGTCTTATATGGTGGGGAGGGGCATAAAGGATTCTATTGATGTGATACCATTCCCCTGTACAACAACCTCTTGCTTTTCTCTTTGTCTTGAGTCCGGTAAGGGGGACCTTAGTCCAGTAAAGGGGAGATACTAAGGTGATCCTATGGTGCCTACCAAAGATTTATTTTCTCATTAGTCTGAATATTGAAAATTATAAAGGAAGAAGGAATTTTTCTCTTGAGGCATTAGCCAGGGTAATAGTAAAGTTTTGCTATTTTGTGTTAAGGCTTGGTTAGAGTTTATACTTTAAGACAGTATTATGCTTGATGTGTTTGCTAGGAAATAATTAAGTCAAATCAATGATCCATCTATCCCAAGTGTTCTTAGTCTGGCTCTATGATTGTAAGAGATGTTTAATGGGAGAGCAAAGTTGTGGTCCCTTGTATGATTTAGATCTCACAAAGTTAATAGGCCTAACTTTAAAAAAGTATAGATATATTTAAGTGTTTATATTATGCAGTCCTTGAAACTGGTTTTTATTTTTTGCCTTTAACACTTCAGTTTACTATTTATTGTGCATTATAATGTGTCAAGATATTAGGAGACACCCTGTTTTCCAGAACTAAGGCTAACTTAATGCCAGTGAATACCAGCTCCTATCTGGTCGACAGCTTCAAACTTTTGCGTATTAGCTTATTTTATCCTATTATAGACTTTGACATTTTTTTTGGTCTCTCCAGGACTTACCTTTTAATAAATGTATAGCAAAGAATCCTTTTTGCAGTATGAATGATCATCCTCTGATTTTGTGTTTTATCAGTTCTATAATTTATGCATTCATCTTACTTGCCAGCTTCTAGATGAACCTTTTCAGAATTCCCTCAACTTCTAGTACCCTTCCCTGAATTACCTTGTATTTATTTTGAGTATACCTATTTATCTGTATGTTCTTTCCCTTGATAGAATAGAAGCTCCTTGAGGGAAGGGACTGTTTCATTTTTTGCATTTTTATGCATAGTGCCTAGCACATAATAGGAGTTTAATAAATGCTTGCTGATTGCAAGATATACAGATTAGGAGATTCAGAAGTGATTAGATTGTGATCCTAGTTATCAAGGAGCTTGCTGTTATAATATCCAGTTAAATATAACATCTTAGCCCATTAACATAGCCTTGTTGATGTAGCTACCATAATTTCTTTCAAGTGAAATATTCTAAGTAAATATCCCTGCCTGTTTAGTAATAAAAAAGTCATCCTTTGATGCAGTATTTATGGAGAATTCCTCTATTTCAGTACCTACCTAATTGTTTGCCAGTTAATTCAGACATTTATTAAGTACCTTCCACATGTAAGGAACTGTGCTAAGTTGCTAGGCATAACTGATAATCTTATAATCTTATGGGGAGAACAAGGATGTGAGTCACCTTTTAATCATATATACATATCTAATAAAAGGTAGATGTGGTAAGGACAAAGGAAAGATCTGTACAAGATGCTGAAAGAATATTTTAGTAAAAAGATCACTTCCATTGGGGGGTAAGCGAAGGCTTCAGAGAAGTGTTGGTATGTGAATTATATTGGAAAGAAAGAGCAGCTTTCCAATTGGTGAAAACGTGGAGGGAAGGTCTCTGGATACATGGATCAGGGGAATGAGATAGGAACCAACAATTAGTTGTGCACTTTCAGTGACACAGAATATATGATGGAAAGTAATGGAAAAAAGTTGAAAGGTAGGGTTGGAACCATCATTTGGAAGGCCTTTCATCCCAAGCAAAAGAGACCTTTTCCCCCCTTATAGGCAGGTAACCTTTGAAGCCTTTTGTAAGCAGGGGAATGACATGGTTAGACCTATACATTAGAAAAGATTATTTTAGCAGTTATGTGAAGGGTGGACTAATTATGTGAGCAGGAGACCAATTAGTAAGTAACATTCCAGGAACTTTTAATCAGGCTGTGGCAAGGAATGTAAAAAAGGATCTTTTGGGAGAGATGGTATAGGTAGAATCAATAGGACTTGAGAAATAATTAGATACAGGAAATGAGGAAGATAGAAGACTTAGATAACTTTAAGGACCTCTGTGTCTGGGAAGATGGTGGCAGTATCAACAGATACTGCTAAGATAGGAGGAGGGACAGGTTTTGAGGGAAAGAGAGTTTGGTTTTGTATGTATTGGTTTTGAGGTGCTAGGAGGACATGCAGGTAGATATTTGAACTGGAGTTCAGGGGACAGCCCAGAGCTAGATACAAAGTGGTCATCACTAACATTTAAATAGTTCTTTAAAGTTTGCAGAGTGCTTTGTATATATCATTTCATTTGAGGTTCACATTAATCTTGTTTGGTAGATACTATCCCACCTGTGCAAATGAGAAGGCTGAGATGGAGGCTAAATAATTTACCTGTGGTCATACAGCTAGCAAAGTATCAGAGACAGGACTTGAACCCAGTTTGGGCTGGATTTTTTCTCTACTGTGCCTTTTTGTGGGTGGTTCAGTTATAGATTTATAGACCTCTAGAGAGGGGGATCAGCTACCCCTTTCACTTTAAATAGCTCTAAAGCCTATTTCACATTGTCCCAGCCATGTTTAGTTGCAGTTCTTTGCATAGTGTGTAGTGATTTCTTTTGTGCAGGTTAGCTATTATTTAGTTATCTAAGTACTCTCTTTTTAAACTCCTTGAATGAAAAGGTCAAAACTTTGTCTTTGTTTGGTATGTGTTAGAGTAAGTATGGTAGATCCTTATCCTTAAGAAATAGTGATTATGAGATTTTTAGAAATATAAACAAATTACATGAAGGAATAGGGTGGAGGTGAGGAGAAATTATACAGTTGGTGACACATAGTTGTTAATAAAATAGAAATTTGGATATTAACTATTTCTATTTTCAATTCACAGAGCCTGCATTGATTCAAATGAAGATGGGGACTTAAGTAACAGCACTGTATTGAGGAACTACAAGGAAGCTCAGGAATATGGTTCTTTTGGCACAGCTGAGATGTTGAATTATTCTGTTAATATATATGATGATGGAAACCTACTTTCTATTGTGACCAGCGGAGGTATTTCTTTTC
Source organism: Petaurus breviceps papuanus (assembly GCF_028583685.1). Classification (NCBI taxonomy): domain Eukaryota; kingdom Metazoa; phylum Chordata; class Mammalia; order Diprotodontia; family Petauridae; genus Petaurus; species Petaurus breviceps. Next base: position 7,129,930 of record NW_027187289.1, read on the forward strand.
TAATCTATGTAGCTACTAAATGATGAAGTGTTTTAAAGCTAAGGATTAAAATAGCTGGATCTTAGCTCTGTAAAGGATTTAGAGGTCTCCTTGTTTCAGCTAGAGGGACTAAACTTCAGGTCTCTTGATTCCCAGCCCACCATAAAACAATGTCACTATTTTAGTATGTTTAGAAAGAAAAACATACTGAAAATTGTGAAGCTTTATGTGCTTTAGTAGTTTAATGAATACCAGATTTTAAATACATTTCTACTTTGGGGTATACTTTACTTTTTCTCAGCTTATTTCATTGGCACAAGGAGTCTGAGATATCTACATACTCATTATCAGGTACCTACAGTTAAGTTTGTTATGGTCCAGATTTGTGATTTCCCTGTTAGGAAAACTGCCAGTGCAAATTATCAAATGCTCTGCAATTTGGAGTCTAAAAAATTGCCTGGATCATTGAGAGGGTAAGTGTTTGAGCCTTGTTTAGATGGTCACATAGCCAGTATGTGCCAGAGGAAGATTTCAACTTAGATCTTCCTGACTCTAGGTTCACTTTCTGTACTATCATGCTCTTTCCCTGTGAGGTTGCTTAGGGTAGGAAAAATCATCACAACACCTAGTCACTAATGATAGCCGTTTGTAAAATTAGTTCTGATTCAAGCATTCCTTCCTGGACTAGTTTTTCTCTTCATCCCCTGCCCTGCCCATCACTTGAAATTTTTGTTGGTCAGGCACTTCAAAAGAATAGTTTTCATATCAAAGGGTTAGGAAAATTGATGAAGCTTTCCAAATGGGTCACATTATGTTCATGCTTTAAAAGTCAAAAGAAAAATGAAGTGTTGGGGAAGCTAGGTTGCGCAGTGAGTAGAGCACCAGTCCTGGAGTCAGGAGGACCTGAGTTCAAATTCAGACTCAGACACTTAACCCTTACTACTGTGTAACCTTGGGCAAGTCACTTAACCCTAATTGCCCTGCCTCCCCCCACCCCTCCAAAAAAAATGAAGGGCATTATGTCTGCCATCATATAATTTTGTTGGAAAAATTACACCAAAAACTTCTATACTGATTCATCTCTCGTTTTAAAAATTAGCACAAAGTTGCTCTTATAACCTAAATATTGTTTTAGATAAAAGAAATGTTCATAATTTCTCCTTTCATTTTCAGGATGAAGTTCCAATTATACTTCCTTTTTTACTATTTACTATGAAATATTGAGCCCCATTTTAAGTAGATTTACTTTAAGTGAACTTTTTCTGGTACCACTTTACCATTGAATAAGGAAGAACTCCTTTATTCAGATTAGGATTTTATATGTTTGCCATATATGTAGTAACTTTAGATTGATTTATCCCAGGGGCTTTGGAGCTGTTCACTGTGCAAAACACAATAAAATTTCTTCCATTGACAAATGGTTCTTTCACATTATATCAAAGAACCTTTTCTTTTCATAATCAGATTCCTCAAAGAAGGGATCTACACTTGCTATTTCCATTTCTCTACTTTCTGCTTTGTTATCTCCTAGTATTCTGGTTTCCATTGCCACTAACTTCACAGAAACTCTGTGTAACTGAATCCTTTTTCCTTGTCATTTTCCACCTGGCTCTGCTGAATTTGGCATTATTGATCACCCCCATCCTTCTTTTTACTAACTTCCCTGTTTTCATTACTGGCACAGATCTCCAATTTCTCTGGGGTCAACCTTGAAGTCATATGATTTTTCTCTCTTTAGTTCTTATATTCAAGTACTTTCATTTTCCTTTGAAATGTCTCTGATTTCTCCATTACACCATTACTAATGTAGATTAGTCTTTTGCTACAATAACTTGATTAACCCCCTGCTTTTTTGTTTCTCTCCCCATTCATTTCATGTCATCACTTTAGATTGATATTTCTGTAATACCACTTTTATCTTGTTACTTCTATGCTTACAGAACTATAATGCCTTATTATTATACATTGAAGCAAATCTAGAGTTCTCACTCTGACATTCATAACTCTTCCTCTATTTTCTTATTCAAACTTGTTATGAAATTACTAAAATATATCTGTATTTGAAAGTCTTTGCTCTAATGGTTTTATTCTGGTGAGTATACAATCTCTTTTATTAAGTGATTCAAAGGAGCTAATTGTGTCTGATCCTATCTGACCATTGCTAGCTTTAAGTAGTGCCTTTTAAATTTCAGCTAATTTATTTGTAAGAGGGACTTGGAATTAGCCATTTCCAAAAAGGAATAGACCTGAGGTTCCAAAATTTATTTGACCTACCACCCTCTTTTCAAAAAAAGAATGATTCAGCACCCCCTGAGAAATCCACTTTGTTTAACCCTTCAGAAAAATTGCATCATTTCAAAAAAGATTAAACATTTAAAAAAAAAAGATGCATCTTAAAATTAATAATTTATTGTAAATATGTGAATTTTTTTCCTACATTGATATTTTGTTGATACAGTATTGCATCATGTAACTGTATAGTGCGGTATTGTAAACAAGTCATTACTTGCACATATTCCTGCTAGTGCATACTGGACTTCCCGGGTACACTCAACTGTCAACACTAGCTTGTTAAGACCTGTTGGTAGACTTGATTACTGATCAGTGATAATTTGTATTTCGTATGTTTATTTGGAAATAATGTGGTCACTGCACCTTTAACTGTTACATAACAGATGAAACATGTATGAACAGTTTTTCAGAATTTTCTTATCTTCTTTTTCCTTATGCTTCTACCACCTCCAAAAATTGATTATTTTTATTTAATGCCCCACAGTTGTACCTGAGTCTACCACCTCCTACTCCCACATCCCCCAATTTTTCCAGTGGCCCCCCCCCCCCCCCAAGGGACCAATATCATCCACATTGGAAACCTCAAGAGTAAACAGACTGCCAACAGGGAAACCTTTTATTTAAAGACATTTACATGAGAGTTAGAAGCTTGGAGTGCTTATTCTTCTTACATGGCTCTTATTTCATTTCTCAGAGTATGTGAGTGGGATGATACAGAAGAGTCAGGAAGAATGTCACAGACTATACTCTGCCGGGCAGATGGAGGCCGTATTAAATCTACTCTGACAGCCCAAATGAATTCCATAGACTAGAACTATAAAGGAAGAAAACAGCGTTGTCTAAGATAGGTAGTCTGAAAGGGCTTTCATGCCAAAATGATCCCAAATCTTTGAGCCTTATACTAGCTCTTGGAGTATAGGATATGGCATAAATTAGAAGTATAGCAATATCCACAGGTACCATCCCCCACCAATGTTATTTGGCACTAACTTTATTGATGTATTATAACCAAACTTGATACTGTCAATAATACTGGTCTTAGGGAACCATTTAAAGCTGTAGAAAAAAAAAAGGGGTAGTGAAAGAGCCCTGGATTTCCTCCTCCCAGAGGAGTGGGTTTATGTTCAAGTTTTTTTTTTTTTCTTTTTAAAAATATAATTAATTTGTTTATTTTTAGTTTTCAACATTCATTTCTATAAAATTTTGAGTTTGAAATTTTCTTCCCCTCCCCAAGACAGCATGCAATCTGATATAGGCTCTACTTAGACATTCATATTGAACATACTTTCACATTAGTCATTATGTAAAGAAGAATTAGAACTAATGGGAGGAACCACGAGAAAGAAGAAACAGAACAACAGAAGAAAAGGAGAGCAAATAGTATGCTTCCATCTGCAGTCAGACTCCAAAGTTCTTTCTCTGGCTGGACAGCATTTTCCATTGTGAGTCTTTTAGAGCTGTCTTAGATCTTTGCATTGCTGAGAAGAGCTAAGTCTGTCAAAGTCAGTCATTGCATAGGGTGACTGTTACTGTGTACAGTGTTCTGATTCTGCTCATTGAGCTAAGCATCAGTTCATTTAAGTCTGTCCAGGTTTTTCTGAAGTATATCTGCTCCCAGTTGATGAATATACCCTCAACTTCCAAATCTTTGCCAGCACAAAAAGAACTGCTATAAATATTTTTGTACATGTGTGTCCTTTTCCCATTCTTATGATCTCTTTGGGATACAGACCTAGAAGTAGTATTGCTGGGTCAAAGGGTATGCACAGTTTTATAGTACTTTGGGCATCATTCCAAATTGCTCTCCAGAGCAGATGGACTTCACATTTACCTAGAGAGGCTTATATGAACTGATGCTGAGTGAGAAGAGCAGAACCAGGAGAAATTTGTACACAATTTGTATACAAAGTATGTGTGACGACCAACTTTGATAGACTGGACTCTTCTCAGAAATGCAGGACTCTAAGTCAACTCCAAAAGACTCATGGTGGAGAGAGATGTCTATAGTTAGAGAAAAAACTAGAAAGAACAAAGTCTGAATGCAGATTGAAGCATACTACCTGCTCTCTTTCTTTTCTTGTTTGATTTTGTTTCCTTTTTCCCATTGCTCATTCCATCTGATACAACCCTTCTTTATAACCTGACCAATGTCTAATGTGAAAGTATCTGCAGATCCTATACCTGATTGTATGCCGCCATGGGGGCAGGGGGGAGAAAGGGGGAGAAAATTTGAAATTCAAAAGAACTGTGGAACTGAATCTTTTAAACTAAAAGTAAATGAACAAATTAATAAAGACAAATTTTTTTTTTTAAAACAACAAATTGCTCTCCAGAATGGTTGGATCAGTTCACAACTCCACCAACAATAGTGTTCCAGTTTTTCCACATCTTCTCCAACATTATCATTTTCCTGTTTTGTCATGTTAGTCTGATAGGTGTGAAGGGGGAACTTCAGAGTCATTTTGATTTGCATTTCTCTAATCAATACATGTTCATATATTAATAGTGTATATATGCCTGTTCATATTCTTTGACCATTTATCAATTGGGGAATGACTTGCATTCTTGTAAATTCAACTCGGTTCTCTATATATTTTAGAAATTAGACCTTTATCCGAGACACTAACTGTAAAAATTGTTTCCCAGCTTTCTGCTTTCCTTCTAATCTTGGTTGCATTGGCTTTGTTTGTGCAAAACCTTTTTAATTTAATGTAATCAAAATCACCCATTTTACATTTAATAATGTTCTCTATCTCTTGTTTGGTCATAAATTCTCCTGTACTCCATAGATTTGACAGGTAAACTATTCCTTGCTCTCCTAGTTTGCTTGTAGTATCAGTCTTTATATCTAAATCATGTATCCATTTTGACTTTATCTTGGTATAGGGTGTAAGATGTTGGTCTATGCCTAATTTCTGCCATTCTATTTTCCAGTATTCCCAGCATTTTTCATTTCATATTGAGTTCTATCCTAGAAGCTAGAGTCTTGGGATTTATCAAATATCATCTTCTGCTGCTTCTTATCATCTCAATGACTGGCCAGGGAATGTTACCACTCTGAGTTTCATTTGCTTCATCTCTGAAATGAGAGGTGCTAAGTGCTCTTTAACCCTTAAATCTATGGTTCCTATGGTCCATAGTAATATTTCATCTAATAACCTTTAAGTTAAATCCACTTAGCAATATGAATTGAAGTATACCTGTAATCTAATGAAGATTTGAGGAAAGACCTTTAAGGATTAGTGAAAAAGATACACAGTTGTCTACCTTAGATTTCTCTTCTTTAAAAGTTTGCCTTATATATTCTTTTTCATTATGTTTAAGAATATTGTTTAAATCCATTTTTAAATTTTTAAAATATTTTATTGATTGTTTTTACTTTTTTTCACCTGTTTCCTAAAATGCTCCCTTTCCCCAAAATGATCCAGTTTCTTTTAACAAAGGAAAAAAGCTAAGCAAAAACATTCTATAGTAATCTTATCTGATAGTGTATGTAACATTCTGCTTTACTGTTCCCCCATTCACACAGTCTTTAGGGAAAAGGTCATATATTTCATTTTCTGTTTTCTTGGACTGTTACTGATTTTTCAGTTACTAAGAGTGATTTTTTCACTTATACTGCTGTGGTAATTTTGTGTATTATTCTGATTTTACACAATTCACTTTTTTTCTTAATAGTCAAAGCCTTTATTTTTATCATTGGATGGAACTCTAGATAATTCACCTAGATTGTCCAGGATAAACTTTATTTTTCTACATTTTTCAAATGATTTATTAACTTCTGATTTACATCATTCATTTCTGCCAGATTTTGAGTTACAGATTTTCTCCCCGTTTTTCCCCTACCTGCCACCCCAAAATAGCAGTCCCACAACAGGATATCCCCTCCTTCAATCTGTTCTCTCCCATATTTTCTCCCATACCCCTTTCAACTTTTCCAGCAGGGCATGGTGGATCTCTATGCCCCAGTGCCTGTATATCTTATTTCCCAATTACATGTAAAATAGTATTAATAATAGTGTATATATATATATTTAAACATTTGATTTTAAAACTTTGAATTAAAAATTCATTCCCTTCCTCCCTTGTCACCCACCCTTACTGGGAAGATAAGCAGTTCAGTATAGGTTGTACATGTGTAGCTAATGCAAAACAATAACATAGTAGATATATTGTAAAAGACTGACTATATTTCCCTCCCTCCTATCCCACCTCCCACTTGTTCTGTTCTGTATTTTGATCCCATCCCTTTTCAAAAGTGGATGCTTCTAACTTCCCTGCCCCCCAGCCTGCCCTCCCTTCCATCCTTCCCTCTCTGATCCCCTTCCCCCCTACTCTCCTGTAGGGTTAGATACCCTATTTAGTGTGTATTTCATTCCCTCCCCAAGCCAAATTCAATGAGAATAAGGTTGACCCATTTTCTTTTGCCTTCCTATTCTTCCCCTCCATTGTAACCATTTTCCCCTGCCTCCTCTTTATGAGATAGTTTACCCCATTCTGTGTCTTCCCATCTCTTCTCATTATATTCCTCTCTCACCTCTTAATTTCATCTTTTAAGTATCATCCCTTCCTGTTAAATTGGTCCTGTGCCCTCTATGTATACCTGCAAACATATATACACATGTTCACATATGTATTCATATGCCCATATACCCTCATATATAGACATATATATATGTTTCTATTCCCTTCAACTATTTTCATACTGACAAAAGTTTCATCAGTTACAATTATTGTTTCTCCATATAGGAATGTTATTAGTTCAACTGTGATAAGTTCCTTATGATTTCTTTTCCCTGTTTACCTTCTCATGCTTCTCTTGCTTCTTGTATCTGAATGTCAGATTTTCTATTCAACTTTGGTTTTTTCATCAAGAATGCTTGAAAGTCCTCTATTCCAAGGAATGACCATATTTTCCCCTGAAACATGATACTCAGTTTTGCCGGGTAGGTGATTCTTGATTTTAATCCCAGCTCCTTTGACCTCCAGAATATCATATTCCAAGCCCTTCGATCCCTCAGTGTAGAAACTGCCAGATCCTAGGTTATCCTGATTGTGTTTCTACAATATTCAAATTGTTCCTTCCTGGCTGCTTGTAATATTCTCTCCTTGATCTGGGAATTCCGGAACCTGGCTATAATATTCCTAGGAGTTTTCTTTTTGGGATCTTTTTCAGGAGGTAATGGGTGGATTCTTTCAACCTCTGTTTTGCCCTCTGGTTCTAAAACATCAGGGCAGTTTTCTTTGAGAACTTCCTGGAGGATGATTCCTAGGTTCTTACTTTGATCTTGGCTTTCAGGTAGTCCAGTAATTTTTAAATGATCTCTCCTGGATCTATTTTCCAGGTCAGTGGTTTTTCCCATGAGATATTTCACATTGCCTTCTATTCTTTCATTTGTTTGGATCTGTTTAACATCATCTTGATTTCTCAAAGTCATTAGCTTCCATTTTCTCCAATCTAATTCTGAAGCAATGATTCTCCTCATTGAGCTTTTGAGATTCTTTTTCCATTTGGCAAATTTGGCTTTTCAAGGCATTCTTCTTTGAGCCTCTTTTGCCAATTGAATTTTTAAGGTGTGATTTTCCCCAGTCAGGCTGTTGACTCTCATTCCGTAATTTTCTTGCATCGTTCTCATTTCTCTTCCCAATTTTTCCTCCGCTTCTCTTATCTGCTTCTTAAGGTCCTCTGTGGCCTGTAACCAGCTTGTATTTTCCTTTGAAGCTTTTGGTGCAGGAGTTCTGACTTCACTGTCTTCCTCCTGTTCCGTGCTTTGCTCCTTTTTGTCTCCAAAATAGGACTTTAATGTTGGAATCGTCTGTCTGCTTTGTTTCCTTTTCCTGGTCATGTCACCCCTCAGTCCCTTGACCCCTGGGCTTTTTGCCACAATAGGACTCTGCCACCAGACAGGGGAGCTTTCGTCCCAAATGCTGGGGTTTTCTCAGATGCCGGAGGTATTAGATTGGTGCCCTCTCTGAGGACTCCACAGGCTCTGGTAAGCTGGACACAGGCCCCGGGACCTCCACCCTAGACTGCAATCCAGATCCAAGCAGGTTAAAGCAAGAGCGATTACCCCTCAGACTGGTTGCTTGGTACCCCTACACTCTGCAGGCCAGGAGCTGAAGCTGCCATATGGTGCTGGCTGGCTGTGCTGGTGTCTCAGAGGCTTCTCGCCCCGGGGGCAAAAGCCACATACTCCCACTTACTGGGTCCCAAAGTCCAGACTGTACTGACCTCTCACTTTGTCCTTTGCATCTATGTGTTGATAATTCTGGAAATGGCCACAGCTGCTGCTGATCTGGAGTCCCTCTTGCCAGCTGCAGCGTGGTTGGTCGGGCCAGCCCTAGGGCTAAAAGGGCCTGGGCTTGACTCTCAGAGCTCTTCCCTGGCCTATTCCTGCCAGCCTGTAGGGCTGTCCTCAGCAGGAGGTTAGCTTCTCTGTGTCATTTTGTGGGTTCTGCAGCTCCAAAGTTTGTTCAGAGTCCCCTTTTTACATTGATTGGGGAAGGTGGAAGCCGGAGCCTGGTGGAGGTTGTGCTTGTGCTCTGCCATCTTGACTCCACCCCTCCCCCCCCCCAATTTACTTTTAATCAGTTCATAGGCATTTCCATTTTTCTCTGTATTCCTTATAATCATTTCTTTTTACACAATAATGTTCCATTACATTTATGCACCACAGTTTACTCAACTCTTCCCTAGACAGTCGTTCATCTGTTTTAGTCGAGTTTTTTTTTTTCCTTTCTAAGGAAAAGCATGCTTATGTTAATCTTAAAATCTTGCCTGCTTATGCTTGTTGTGCCATAAGCTTTATAATCTTATTCATGTGGTCATGACTGAAGCGGTGCCACCTGATGTCAGTGCTTCTAATTGCAACAAAAGTATTTAAAAGGAGGGGAAATTAGCCTATTGAATGTTGCACTTCCCAACCCATTGAGTTAAATAGAGTGAAATAGTGGAGAGAGTTTAGTTTGGACTCAGAGAATTTGCTATCTAATATGTGTGTGAGTTTGGGTAAAGCACTTAACTTTAGCTCTCTCGTTCCCAAATGCAAAATAAGGTACTTGAATTATATCTCTAATGTCCTAGATCTAAATCCTGTCATTCTGTAAATGACAATAAAATTTTATGCTTTACCACTGCTCATACAGATGACAGATCCTTGCCTTTGTAGGAAGTTTGAAGAAGTGCATTGATAAATATTTCTCCCTCTCTTTCTTTTCCAGTTCATACCATACATTTCTTCTAAAGCCAATCTTTTATGAAGCCTTTTCTGATTGATCTTTGCCTACAGTTATATCCATTATCTAAATTCATATAACATTTGATCTGTTGCAGAAGTTAACTTATTATTTAGATATTGCTGGGATTATTTTGAACCTGAAATTCGTATGCTACCAGCACAGTATTAAACATAAAGGCTTTTAATCTTAATTGCAAATCATTTGAGAATTCTGTAATACAGTGCAAGGAAGTGGTGCAATTATAGGCTCAAAGTAACTATATGATGAATTAAATTGTTGGTGAACTTAAAGTTTAATGCTCATGAATTAGTGACATGAATAGGGTCCTAGAATAGTTTTATTAATATAAATAACATTAGAAGGAAGTTACAACATTGTAAAAGTAATTTCTTTTTAAAGACATCTGAAGATTATCCTTATTCAGTACCTTAAAGCCAAGTAAAAAAATTTTTCCTATTAATAACTATAAATTAAGCTAGTAAAACCATCATTATAGAATTTTAAGTTTTCTCATATGCACATTTGTTTTTTAGGAGCTCATGGAACACATGTAGCTAGTATAGCTGCTGGATACTTTCCACAAGACCCTGAACGAAATGGTATAGCTCCGGGTGCTCAGATTCTTGCTATCAAGATTGGAGATACAAGATTAAGCACTATGGAAACTGGCACAGGTCTTATAAGAGCTGTGAGTATTCAATATATTAATTTAGACCTTGGAGATAGAAGATTCTTTTTGTGCTTAGCCTTCTACTTGCTTGCTTACCTGTTGGCTTGCTTACCTTTTGGCATGCTTACCTGTGTGTCTAATTACGGAATAGAAGATAAAATAAAATTCAAACCCCATAATTTGAGCTATCTGATTCTCAGTTTTACATTTTTCATATTACTACATTGAACTATTTAGATAATTTAAGGTTTTTTATAATAGAAACATCACTTTTATGTATTAGACTAATATTTAGAAATGTCTTTTAAAAATTATTAGGTTTGGGGGGTGGCTAGGTGGCGCAGTGAGTAAAGCGCTGGCCCCGGAGTTGGGAGGACCTGAGTTCGGTTCCAGCCTCAGACACTTAACACAAAAAAACTAGCCGTGTAACCTTGGGCAAGTTACTTAACCCCAATTGCCCTCCAAAAGGCGAAAAAAAAATTATTAGCTTTATTCTGAGTTCAGTACTCCTAAGTTATTTTTTAGTCACATAATCTTAGAGCTGTAACACTCCTTGTACCTATAGTGTAAATCTCCTCCAGTATCACCCTACAATACTCATCTAGCCTTTTCTTGTACAGTCTGAATAGCTATGAGCTCATTTGGTCTTAAAGTAATCTGTTCCATTCATTCTAACTAATCTGGAGGCCACAAAGACAATCATGAAGTATTATATATAGCTACAAGGACTTCAGAGTCAAGTTCATACAACTTCCTTGTCTCTCCTTTTCTAGCTTTTCAAGGATAGACCTTTTTCAAGATATGAATACTTCATTTGTTATTTTTTTGTTTGCAGATAAGTAGATATGTCTAGCACTTAAGAATATGCATATATAACATGGTTGATGATAGAAAGGTAAATGACCCAGAAGATGATTTGGTTTGAATGGGGAAGAAATTTTGTAGGCATACCATAATTTTATTATATGTCTTTTGTTAAATGATTCTTTTTTCTTTGCCAGTTTTCTGTATTCCTAAAGTGATTTTTAAAATGTTCTCTTTTCCATCTTAGAGCTTGTAGAACTATTGAGTCGTCATGAGAGTATTAAAATATCTAATTTATATATGGTTGTGCTAACCACTAAACAGACAAACCAAAAGAACTACATGTCTAGAAATTAACTTTTAGCCGCTTCAGTTGAGTAAGTGAAAAAGGCCTTGTCAAAAAAAATATAACAAGCTGATGCACTTGATTATTTAAGAGACATACATATACTAATAGCAATAGGAAATGAAACTATTATACAATAGTTTGCGCCCATTAATTTTAGTGATAAAGTGCCCCAAATTTTTCAGAAGTTTATAAGGGTTACATATATTATAGGGAAAAAATCATTCATGTTTTTATAATAATGATAATGCTGAGATGTCACAAAAAAGCTAAGTTGTATTCAGCATTCTCTGTTTAGGTGACAAGGAAGTAAATATTGCATTTTATAATTCCAAGTAAAATGGTTTAAAATGTTTTGGTTTTTAAAGGAGCAAGCTTAAGGCATTTTGACAGTTAACTGATATAGGATAATAATCCCCCAGCAGTGCTAGATACAAGAGATTTTTATTAAAATAAACTGGTTTTGAGCTCCTTTAATGGACTTTTGTCAGTTTCTTTAAAGGTTTGTTTGACTAGTATTAATTACTAATAGTTTCACCCTTTATAAAAATTCTTGGTAAGCCAAGGAAACATTTAAAAGTATTTAGTGTAATATTCCATGTTCACAGTTGAGATGTCTATGGTAATGCTATAACTCTGACAAGAGGAAATTAACAAAATTTTATTTTTTGTATTCTCTTTCCCTACTCATATCCCCAACCTAGGACTAGTGAAAAAATTTGAATGATATTTATTGAGGCTTTTATGTCTTTTTAATTTTTTTCTGAACTCATTAAAATACAAAATGGAAAAACACTGGTGTGTATTATAGAACTCGATTATTCAAACCTTTTTTTCTTCAGTATTTCAAAATGTCAGAGAAGTCATTGATGTGGGATGTTCCATTTATATTTTAGTTAACAGTCTTCATGGGTGGTTGTAGCCTGCTAAAATTTATATTTTACTGACCAGCTTCTTGTGTTACCCTTTACTTGTGTTTTCTTAGGCCATAAAAATGTATAGAATGTTGTTGGGCCCATATATGTTACCTTTCCAACTTGGATATAATCTACTACAGCTCCTATTTGTTGGTTTACCTTTCAATAACCAAGATGGTTCTCTTTTGTTCTTTAAAACTTTCTTAGTATTCAGGGACCTTTTCTAAGTACTCTTCCTCCTCGATTTTCCTGCAGCCTTTGAAATTGTCACTTCCTTTATTCTAGATCCTTTCTTCCCTTGGCTGTCATGACACTAGCATAATAGAATAGGATCATAAGGTGAGAGATTTAGCTCTGGAAGGATCCTCAGAGGTTAATCCCCCCCTCATTTTGCCCATTAGGAAAATGGAGACTTAGAGAGGTTTAAAAAGACTTACCCTAGGGCCCTGCTTATCGTAAGTAGCATAACTGGGATTTGAACCTGAGTCTGCTGGGCATCTGCTCCTCCTTTAATTTTTGAGTTCAGCTCAGTTTATCCCAAACTGAACTACTCATGTTTCCTCTCAAAACCTCTTCTTTAAACCTCCTTGTTTCTGTAGGAGATACCAACTTTCTTGACACAATTTTATAATTTCATCATCCTCAATCCTTCCCTGTCTCTTAACTGTCTAATCCAACCATTTCCTGAATCCTGTTCTACCTCCACAGTATCTCTTGCATTCCTCTATTTTTTTTTCCTACTCACCTGGCCACCAAATTTAGTTCCCCATCAGTTCTTGACTAGACTTTCTGTAAGACTATTATTAACCTTTTAACCGGTTACCTCTTTCCACAGTCCTTTCTCTACACAATTGCCAAAACAGTTTTCCTGAAGGATACAAAATAAAATGTCCTTCTGTCCCATACCTATGCCTTCCTATTTCCTTCTTATTGGATAAAAGGCAAACTCCTCAGCCTGACATTTAAGGCCTTCCATGTTTTGACTCCAAATTAGTTCAGCCATGATAGATTTCCTGAATTTTCAATTCCTACTACTTCCTCAGATTCCCCATAGCCATCCCTTGTGCTGTTGGATTGTGAGCTCCTTGAGGGCAGGGATATCTTTTACCTCTCTTTGCATTCCTACTTAGCGCTGTGTCTGGCACGGTAGGAGGTACTTAATAAACGTTTATTGACTGACTGCCTGAAATATATTTCTTTCTCATCTGTATCATTCTGAGTCCTTATTTTCTTTAAAGATTCTCTTCTGGTGCTACCTTTTCTTTGAAGATTTTCCCGATTTTCTTTCCTCCCCTTAGTAACCAGTGCCCTTCTTTCCTCAGATTGACTTCTGTTCTCTTAGCTATTTATGCTGTAAAATGTTTTCTGCCTGCCCAACTGCCTTGCCACTATGCCTACAGGTCTTTGGAGATAAAACTTTTTATGAGGCATGGGAGAAGGACTTTAGTGGAGGTTTTCATTTTGTAATTTGTTTTGCTGAATGATCTTTTTTTTTTTTTTTAACATACAGTAACCTTGACTCTAGATTCATTTTGTTAAATTGAGTTTTACCCTAAGCATTGCCTACAGTAGTATTTGCACCATTTGAGTAAATTTTTAGAGCTGCAAAATGGAATTTTACAGAGAATCATCTGTTTCTGTGCCTTTGTGTGAGAGAAGAGAACTCCTTGGCCTCAAGAGCTCCATGCAGTAGCTTGCCCAAGGGTTAATTAATGGTAGAACTGAGATTAGAACACATTTCTCCTGATTTCTAGGCCAGGACCCTTTCCACTGTATCTCATTCCCTTCATTAATATTTCTTTTTTTTTTTTTTAAAGTAATTGGGGTTAAGTAACTTGCTCAAGGTTACACGGCCAGTTATTTTGTGTGGGTGCTAAGTATTTAAAACTTTTTTTTTGGAGGGCAGTTGGGGTTAAGTAACTTGCCCAAGGTTACAGTACAGCTAGTTTTTTTGTGTTAAGTGTCTGAGGCGGGAACGGAACTCAGGTCCTCCAGACTCCAGGGCCGGCACTTTACTCACTGCGCCACCTAGCTGCCCCTATTAATATTTCAAATTATTTAAACATTTATCCTTATCTTGTAGATTCTATATAAATTAAATTTGAAATACTCCTGTAATTTTCATGCTTTCTCCTCTATCACATAGTATTTGTGTATGTCTAGTATTTAATCAGTAAAAATAAAAACTTTTTCTGAGACAGTTGGAAAAATACAAATTGTACTTGTTAATATAAATGATTAAGTAGTTAGAGAAATTTTTATTGAAAAGTAAGATTTTTTTTAATGTAATGATTTTTTTCTTCATAGGTTTTTAATAGCATGTATGAAATGCTCCTAGAAGTAAAATTCTTGAAGTTTCTTGATTTAAAAGATTTTTTTCATGTAGTTTTTGAATGCAGTATAATATGCTTTTTAGAGAATTGTTTCTAAAACCAATAATTGAAGTTTCCTGAAATACTGGTGGGTGAATTCTGAAGAGATCATTGAAACTTGAGCTATAGAAATGTGTGGTGATGGTAGACAAACTGGCAGATCTATAGCACAGAGAGTAGGAATAGGGTGAACTGAAATTTTCTAGTTTTTATACTTTTCTTGCTGAAATTCCTTCTGCTTCTTTAAACTCTATCACAAGAGAAATACTGGGGTTACAAAGCTCAAATACTTGTTTGGGGACAATAGCAGCTAAAAAGTTACTATAGTTTGTAAACAGATTGTGATTCTTTATTATGAGCTATTTAGGCTTGCATGTTTTATCTGAAGCCTTGAATTTTTAAAAATAGTATGAGCTTGGTCTACAAAAAGTGCTCTATTCCTAAAATGTAATGTAACTCTGAAACTTTTTTTTTAAACAGATGATAGAAGCCATAAATCATAAATGTGATCTTGTCAATTATAGCTATGGAGAAGCAACCCACTGGCCGAATTCTGGGTGAGTATAAATAAAACTTGACTAATGATTTGTGATCACATCTATAAAAACTTCCACGTAATCTGTTGAATCCCTAACCCTATTTTCTTCTTTAGCTTGCTGGTTTTTATTACTTGATTTTGGGGCAAGGAAAGTTAGATGGTAGAGTTGGTAGAGTGCTGGGCCTGAAGTCAGGAAGTTTCATCTCCCTGCATTCAAATCTGGTCTCAGACACTAGCTGTGTGACCCTGGGCAATTTACTTAACCCTCTTTGCCTCAGTGCCTCATCTATAAAATGAGCTGGAGAAGAAAATGGCAAACCATTCCAGTATCTTTGCCACCCAAATGTGGTCACTAAGAATCAGACATGACTGAAACACAACTAAACAACAGCAAAATATTATAGTATTTTCATATGCAAAATCAAGCAATAAAAAACATCAGGCTTATAAGAAGTATGGGGTTAGGGCACAGCACTCAAAAACTTAATCAGTGACAAATTAAAAAAAAATAGGAACTAATAAATATATGTCAAATAGTTTGGAAACACATAAGTATTATAATAGTGAATACATCCACAGCTTTAGGCTGTTGATTGACTTTATTGAGACAAATTCACATTTTTCAAACACATATTATAGCAGAACTTCTTGAACTTGTTAATAATATTGAATGTCATCATCAATAGTATGATGAGCAATAAACAAAAGAAAAGTATTAGATATAGCTAGATTGTGACTTAACTATATTTTCTAAAACCATGAAGATAAGCTATTAATCTCATCTTTCTTTAGTTTAAATAAAATACAATAGGTAAGGCATCAACCAAACTTAAATATAACCCTTGCTGAGAAATCAACTTGCCCTGATGTTGTTCAACTCTCATAACATTTTGTATCATTTCATTTTCTATCTGATCTTACTCCTGCTGCTGACACCTGTTATCTGACTAATTCAGCCTTGTGCGCTTTATTTTCAAGATAAATTTATTTACTCGTGTTGTGCCAGCATTCTTTGAAAGCTCATTTACATCAACTCCTTCTTCTTCTTCATCTCCTTAATTTTTAAAATTCATCAATTTCCCCTTTGTTTTGCTCTTGCTTAGCCCTTTAGAAGGCTTAGTAAATACTAAGTAACATGCTCAACCTCTTCCTCTGGCTTATTAACCCTTTTCATGATGAATTCAGTTCCTTGCTTCCCATCATAGCTTTAGCTGCTAGAAGGCAGGGTCCTCGTCTCATTTTATCTTTGTATCCCAGCCTTCCGCATGCTATGCTCCACATAGTCAGTACTTAATAGATATTGAATTGAGTTTGCTCTTTCTTCTCTCTAATCTGCGTTCTTCCATCTTTTCTACCAGCATATTTCTCTCAGTTTCCCTCCAGCCCAGCCAAGTTCTGCTGTAATTAAAACTTTCTAGAGATGATATGTATGTCCTTTTTCCCACTTTTTTTTCTTTACCATTTTAGGTCATCCCTATAATTCTTTTAGTTGTATGATGGGCCGTTCCTGATATGACTGACTAATCTGTTTTTTTTTTCACATTCAAGTAATTTGTACTTTCTACAAAA
This sequence comes from Petaurus breviceps papuanus, assembly GCF_028583685.1. Lineage (NCBI taxonomy): Eukaryota > Metazoa > Chordata > Mammalia > Diprotodontia > Petauridae > Petaurus > Petaurus breviceps. Next base: position 7,146,656 of record NW_027187289.1, read on the forward strand.
CAGCTTAGTATTTGAGTTCCATAGAAAATGTTGGAAAATGTTTTGTGCATTCAAGGGCTTCTGTCTCTCTTTCAGGAGGATTTGTGAAGTTATTAATGAAGCTGTGTGGAAGCATAATATAATCTATGTTTCAAGTGCTGGGAATAATGGTCCTTGTCTCTCCACAGTAGGTTGTCCAGGTGGAACTACTTCAAGTGTAATAGGTTAGTTCTTTACTTAAAAAGCCATTTGTGCATATTTTGTTCTAAAAATTTTTTATTGGTACCTATGATAAGATTCAGTTTGGTGTGTTGGAACAGTAGAGCCAGAGTACCTTAAAAGGAAAAAAAAAGATATATTGTAAAATACCCTCTGCCTAGTTCACTCTCTCCCCACCCTCAAGAAGAATTGAGTTCTCTAGGGGCAGAGGCTATTTTTTTTTTATTTTTGTAGTTCCTGCCCCCACCATATTACCCAGAATAATAGACCTACACACACACACACATTTTTTTTTTTAAGTGAGAAGAAATTCTTATTTCTATTGTAAAAGACAGGTGGAAATCTTTAGTTGACATACAGTTTTTCTGAATGGTAAAAGAGATCTGTATTATAGTAGAACTCCAGTTTTTTCTTATCACTTGGCATTTGTAAAACAAGAGTGACTGGAAGATTTGAATGTTACCTCAGCCTTTAATATTATTTTAAATTTGTTCTATGTGCATGATAATAATAAATAAAAATAAACAAAAAAGAGTATTGCATTAGGTGCAGTGTACTCCAAGACCCCATTTACTTCTACCAAAAGGCTTTAGAACTCTGAACTCTGATTCCTCCTGATACCTCACTACCACCTCTCTATAAGCTAAAGTCCCCTATCATTCAAACATTTCCTTTTCCTTTTGCTCTACTCTTTAACAACCACACATAACTTTTTCTTTAAATATGTTTGGGGTTTTTATTACTAAGTACTATAGGAAAGCTTAGTTGGGAAGTCATAAAATAAAACCATTGGAAAAGCTTATAGAATTATAAAAATGTTATTAACAGTTAATTCTGCTCCTACATGTATTAGGTCTTAGTTTATTTTTTTTTTAGTTCTTCCTCTTGTTCCTAACACATCTCTTATTCCCATTTTTGTCTTCAAGCATAATCTACCCACTTTCATTTGGGCTCAGTATTAGATAAATCAGACTGTATATTTCTGAGTGATATAGATTCAGTTTGGAAAGCTTATTTAGTATCAAGACATCTGGAATCTTCCCATCTAGGTCTTAGCATTTGATACAGGAGCTCAGGCTTATGGCAAGACCCCTTTTATGTACTGTATCTACCCCTTTGGAACAGTTATGTGACATAGAGGATAGAGTGGCAGGCATGGAGTCAGGAAGACTCATCTTGCTTGTGTGGCCTCAGGCAAGTCACTTAACCCTGTTATTTTTCTGAGTTCCTTATCTTTAAAATGATCTGGAGAAGGAAATGGCTAACTACTCCAGTATCTTTGCCAGGAAAATACCAAATGGGGTCACCAAAAGTCAGACATGACTGAAAAACAACTGAATAACAAAAATCTACCCCTGCCTCCTTTGTATCCCACCAACCTCAGATGAGTAGTTTATGTTGGTATTCATTTCAGGGATATATCCAATTGGCCTTCTTCACACTAGTCATTGACCTATAGATTATCTTTTCCTTCAATTAGATCTCCAGGTAAGAAGGAATTTTTCTTTTTTTAGTCCCCAAATAATTTCATCCACAGGGTTTTGCCAGCTGTTGGAAGCTATCTTGCTTTCACCCACCCATTCTCAAGTAGCCTAAAACAAATTCACTAGCTGAATTTGTAGTGGCTGTTATCTTCTTTTTAGCAAATTAAATTCCTGCTGTCTCTAAGGGCATGTCATAATATCACATTATTTGCCATCATAATCCAAATATTCCGGAATATTTTTAAAAATCATGTTCTTCCACTGTTGGTTTCATTTTCCCAGGAAAAGATTTTTAGCAGAATGACCTTGAACCATAGGCCATTTTTTTTTAATATTTTTGTTTATGGCTTTTTGCCACCATTTTATTTCCTGGTGTACCCTCTCACTTCCTTTTTAACAAAGAAATAAAATAAAACAAACCAATAAAACAATGAGCATTTAACAGCATGTGTAACATCTTTTCATAGTTCATCTTCCTCTCTACTGAATAGAGGAAATATCTAGATTGTTAATCCATTCTATAGAAACGTAATTTTATTTAGCTGCTACAAAATTAGAGAAGTTTTAATTCTACCATGTAATAGAAAGAAGAAAAGACAATTTTTGGTTGAAAAAGCTATTTTTACACACCTGAAGGCCCACTTAGGGTAATAGAAACAAATTTTGTTTTAAGCCTGGCATCATGATCCCATCACTTTTAATATAGATTTCAAGGAATTCATAGATTTTTTTAGCAACTACAATTTTCTCCTTCAATTTAGGTCACCACCAAGAGGTGGCAGCAGAGAATGATGATTTTAACATACCTTTCCCTAGTTCAAGATGACATCTCTTCCTTTCGCTTTCTGTCCAGGGCTTTGAACACAATTTTCCAGGATAGCTATAACTTTTTTTTTAGTTAACAAAGCACTTATTTTCTCTATTCTCTTCAGTTAAAAAGAAATGCCAAATCCTGATAACAAAATAAGCACAGTCAAATGAAATAAATTCTTACATTGTCCATGTATAGAAATGTATTCTCATTTTGTCTTCCAGCTCAAATTCTATAAGAATATATAACTTTTGAAATATCTAAACTTAATGCTAATATGGTAGGGTATAGTGGAAAAGTTAGAAGTGCTGAGTTCTAATCCCAGCTTTGCTTTTTATGCAGTAGATGTTGGATGGTTGATCTTGGTATTTAATGTTCTTTTTGGATCTAATTTCTTTATTTGTAAAATGAGAAGTTTGGTCTAGATAAGCTCTAAGAGTGCTTAAATTTTATGATTCCTATGAAACAATCTTTAGTTAAACAGCAAACATCTAGCTTCTAACGATTAGCTGCTTTCTTTTCCTTTATTTGAAGGACTCTAAGTAAAAAAAAAATCCTCTTTTCATCCTCCACTTATCTTTTGTATCAAAACCCTTTTGTTTAGGTTATTAGCTCTGACAGGATTCTGCTAATTTTCTAATTATCTCATGCTGGTAGATGGTTCTATTTTTGGAAGTTCTTTCTTATTTGGAGGGTTTCTTAACTTTAAAGTTTTCTCTGCACAGTTTCCCTAATGAAAGAGTCATCAAGAAAGGAAGGTATGAAGAGGTGTTTCATTTTGTAATTTATCAAAAGCCTTTCACCATATAAGGTTTGCATCTCTTTTTTTCATTCTTTTTTAATAATTCCCTATCAGGCATTCTCATTTTAATCAAACTGTCCTGCTGACTAACTTCTGCATAGAATTTCTCTTCCTGTCCTGGTAATGCCTTTATACTTGTGCTCCCTTATGTCTAAAATATCCTTCCTTTTCATCTCTATTTCATAAGAGTTCTAAATTCCTTTAAAGCTCAGCTCAGATCCCAATTTCAACAAGAGTTTTCCTAATCTTCCCAGTTATTCACACTCTCTTCATATTGAAATTGCTTTGCATATACTTGGGATATCTTGTATATATCTGCCCAGTAGAAATAAGTACTCCTCAATTGTAGGAATGCCTTCATTTTTTATCTTTGCCCCCTTGGTACCTACACAGTGCCTTATGCATTGTTTATACTAAATATTGGTTCAACTGAATTGAATAAGTGGTTTGTGATCCATTTCAATAGGTATCTTTTTTCTTTCTACCTGAATTAAAATGACAAAATCATAGAACTATTAGAGACTTCAGACATCATCTAATCCAAACTTTAGATTTTTATGCTGCATATGCCTTTATGTCTGTTCTTAATGCTATAATTTATTGATTATTTAAACTAAAATTATGCATGATACTTAAAAAAGATACTACTTACAAAAATTGAATACCACTTTTGATGTATTTTTTTTTTAAACAAAAAGATAAAGGAACTCCAAAGAAGTGGGAGGAGGTGATACTACTTTATTTTTAATACAAAAAGTCAGAATGTATTGAAAATATTTTCATGTTCATTAGATAATTTAACTTAGTTTTTAAATTTTCCACAAGTAATTCAGTTCTGTAACTTTGCATGCTCAATTATAATAAATTGAATTCATTACCTATTTTATCAGTTCTGTGAACTGTATATATTTGTGGATGCTTCTAAGTTTTAGTCTCATTTATCCAATTCAGTACAGATAATGTACAGTGCTAGGACAAGGCAGACACAGAATTTAAGTGAGACATAGACCCTACTCTTTAGGAGTTTGCTGCAAAGTCTTGGGATGGCATGCACAGATTAGCAGATCAGACTCTTGTGTCTACGCTTGACTTAGAGTCTTATTTCATTATTTTTATTTATAGTGTTTACTTACTATGACTTCTTACTTACAACTAGCAGAAATTTTAAAAATGCAGATCATCACATTTGTTGAAATGGAAAAGGCTTTGGCCTCTGAATTAGGACTATAAACAGCAGAAGAGGCCCTTCCTATGTCTACCTACCTTAATCTGAGGCCAGAATTGTGTGTATAGTTTAGGTTTCCATATTTAACAAACTGTTCTATAGGTTTACAATAGTTAGGAATAACAAATCAGAAGTAGAAAGGGTGGGTTGGAGCTTCTAGAACCTAATGTTGAGATGTGATAGCTAAATGAGGGAAAGAAAGCAACAGAACCATCAAATAAAAAACCGTTGGATGCCACTTAATACAGTTGCAATATTACGTGATATGGAATATTGTGTTTCCTAACCATGATGGAAAAAAACCAATGCAATCTTATCAGGCAACCAATTTTGTAACAATTATTGGTCTAGGGAAAGGAGTAGTTCATTTAAAGTAAATATTACTAATGAATCTTGAAAAACACACATAGAAACTATTTGTAATTACATCTTGAATTCTCTGCCTCCTACACCCAGGTTGCATGATGGTATTGTATAGTAGAAAGGACATTCTGCTGCTATGTGACTGTAGGAAAATCACTTAATTTATTTATTCTCAGTGTCCTCGTTTGTAAAATGAGTGCATTGGACTAGATTATTCCTAAAGCTTCTAGCTCTGAATTCTAAGTATTCATGTTCTTTCTGAATGCCTTGAATTTATTATATTTTTCTGTTCTGTCAAAATTTGTCATACCTTAGCTTGTCATTTATTTTTATTTGTATTAAGTTTCTTCATCAAATTGTGAACTCTGTTAACAAATGTAGTCTGTTCTTTGCAACTTTCTCTGAAATCTTAATACAATATATTTAATAAATGTTGTAGGTATATCAGTTAAGTAAAAATGATTTTCTTTTTATGCAATAAAAATAATTACAATTAATGGAACAATTATTATTTCCATATTACATAACATTGAAAAGTGTTTATGTTTTTGTTCTAATTGTTAATTCTGAAATCTGTTTTGTAGGAGTTGGTGCTTATGTTTCTCCTGATATGATGGTGGCTGAGTATTCACTGAGAGAGAAATTACCTGCAAATCAATATACTTGGTCTTCTAGAGGCCCTAGGTAGGTCAAAATTAATATCTTGAAGGTATCGAAGGTATAATGGGAAAAGAACATAGAAGACTTGAATTAAAACCGAAGTTCTTATATTTAACAACTGTATGATCTTAGATTAGACCAACCATTTTTCCCTATGAGAGCTTCAATTGCCTCGTCTCCAAAATAGTTGACTTTGGATTTAGTATTTGAAGGGACACTGGAGTTAATTTATGACTCATATGTCAACTATTGTTTCCCCACAAGTAGACTCTGTAGATAGAAGTTTAATTTCGTTCTTTCTCCTTATTAGTTATTTTGGCCATTTCTGATTTTGCTGATATTCTTTGTGCAAAGTAAAATGGTGAATAAAAGAATGAAACTCAGTTCAGTCAATTTAATGTATTTCTGAATGTAGTCTGGGGAAAAATAATAATTTGAAAGTGTTTATAGAATAACTTCTTTTTCAGGTTTTAGTGTAACCTGAATAACTGTAACAATGTGACATTCTTGATATCTTTAGGATAATTTTATAAATATTTTATCTTATATTGCTAAAGCTTAGAATTATGATAAAGTCAAATGTTCCTTCAAGCATTTGCAGAGTTTCACCATAATTACAAACTTGGAACACTCCTTTTAGGGCCCATTCCATTTTTAGCTTTTGAAGTAATAATTTGGATCAGGAAAAATTCAGGCTGAGGACTAAATGCAACTGAATAGTTTTAAATGGGTAGATTTATTCCCTTTTTTAGGTCATGTAGCCCCGTGCAAACTAAAAATATCCCAAAGATAGAACACTTTCTCAAGTGTTATTTTCATTTTTTTTCACTCTTAGGGTAATGGTGATTCTGTTCAGTGAGATCACTTGGTAAATTAGTGGTGATACACTAAGGGCAGTGTTTATGGATTTTCTGCTATAAAAACTGCCTTTGGTGTTTAACTGGTATTCCAGTACAGATGAGAAAGGAAAGTAACTTTAGCCCTATAACGAATCATTATTCCTTGAACTTTTATTGCCTGTATTGCTTATTTAAGGTTAATTTTTTTTTTTAATTCTTAGTACTGATGGAGCACTTGGAGTGAGTATTAGTGCACCAGGTGGAGCTATTGCTTCTGTTCCTAACTGGACGTTACGGGGAACCCAGCTTATGAATGGGACATCTATGTCCTCTCCTAATGCTTGTGGAGGCATTGCTTTGATACTCTCAGGTAAACAAATCATATGAGTATGTCCATCCTTTAATGCATCTGTGGAAGCATCCATATAGGTATTCTTTCCAGTGATAAAAATTGCAACCTATTCATGCCTTCTCATACTATGCAAATTTCTCCCTTGTTCTTCTATAAATCCTCATAGAAAATATGTCCAGTTAATCAATACATTATTTAAAACATCTCTTCTGTGTTCAGCACTCCTAGGCCCAAGGGATGCAACACCAATATTGAAACAGTTTCTTCTCTCAAAGATTGTTCATCCTGTTGGAGGAGTCAGCATGTACAATCTATACAAAATAAATACAAAGTAAGAAAGAAGGAGGGAGAGACCTAAGAGCTTTAGGTATTAGGACAGGCTTCATTTAGAAGATAGGGTATGAATGAAGTCTTGAACAAAACAAGAGGATTCTGAGGTGGAGGTGAGGAGGTAGTGACATTCCAAGTATGGAAAATAGATAATACAAAGGTATAGAGTCATGTGTGAAGAACAGTAGAAAGGTCAGTTTTGTCAGACTGCAAAATATAAGAAGGAAATGTGTGATTGTCCTAGAAAGGTAGATTGGGGCTAGATGGGAAGGACTTTAAATGCCAAATCAAGAAGTTTATATTTTGTCCTAAAAGCAATAGTGAGCCACTTAGAGAAGTGACATCGTCAGGCCTATAACTGTCCAAATTGTGGGGTTCATCCTGTAGTTCTTTTTGTGGGTAGCAGGCAGAATAGTTTTTGTTTTTGTTTTCAACATGGAAGTAAGTCATTGGTAACTAGTTTTGTTACCCTGCCATTCATTGTTCCTTTGATCTTTGGCCACATACAGTTACCACTGTCTTTCACTTCCTCATGGCCCTTTGGCCACCCAAAATTTTTATTTTGCCAGTGTGATGTGATGGCTGGAGTGCTGGCCAGGACGTAATGGGGATAATGAGGGGCAATCTGAAAGACCTGGAGTCAAATGTTGTCAAACATTTTACCAGTTTGGCAGTCTTGTCAAGTCGCCTAAATATGGTGATCTTTAGTTTCCTCATATGTAAAATGTGATAATGGCATCTACCTCACAGGGTTTTTACTTAATGAAATCATGAATGTAAAAAATACTTTAAAAGCTTTAAAAGACCATTATGAATTTTAACTATTATGTCAGTGAAATTGTTTTTTTATTTCCAAATGAGAAGCAATATGCTCTAAAACAAAAAAGACTACATGTAAGCACAAGTTGAAAGAAAATGTTTCCTGAAGCCAGGATATCTACAAATGGGACTTTCTTTTCCTATATTTTAGGACTGAAAGCTAATGACATTCATTATACAGTTCATTCAGTCAGAAGAGCACTGGAAAATACTGCAGTGAAGGCTGAGAATATAGAAGTATTTGCTCAAGGACATGGTATTATTCAGGTATTGTTTTCGCATACTAGAAAATGAATTATAAATTATTAAAATGACAGCCTAGCACAAGCTCATTTTAGGATAATCCCTTTGAAATTTTTGTTTTATTTATCTAAATCTTCGGTTGAAATATTCCATTCTTTTAGTTAATGTAGTTTCTTGTTCTAACAAATGAGAGAATATTTTTCTTATTCATTCTCAGTGTTTTGTGTTTTAAGCAAAGTATTGGAATGCAAATAAAGATAGAACATGGCTAAGAGAATGGATAGAACCTTTTATGATAGATTGGGTGACTTCTAAACTGAGATTACTTAGGAACAGGAGCATAAGCAAAGTTAAGAAGGAGTGGAGGTGAGACTGGTCGTATTTATAGACTACTACTAAATGAATTTTTGTAGACTAAGCTACTTTGCCTTTACTAAAACCATTGTTAAAATTTGAAGAAGAGATTCTCATGACATAGTTACTATGTAGATTTAGAACTGATCATTAAGAAAATATTTTTCTTCTAATTTGAAAATAGAAATTGAGGCAGAACTACTTAGCTTTTACTAAAGCCAGAGGTCAATACTCATTTATTAAGTAAAAGGCATATTCTTATTGTAGAGTATAATATAGTCAGTATTCTGTTAGTAATTTGTTAGAAGCTTCCTCTCCTCTCTACACTAGTAGGGTTTTGAAGCTGCCAGTGGTGAGTGAGTGGTGAGTGACCCCAAGACCAAAACCAGGATGAGATCGGAAAAGGAAACTAATGAAGCAGTTTAATTACACTACAGCATCAAATATAAAAACCGTTTTTGAATGAACAGCATTACTGCCCTTTATCATTACATAGAATTGGATTTGACAGGATTTGAAGAATAGAGATATGTTTTCACACAGAAATCATTTTAACCACTGATTATTTTTAAATTATTCACACTTTAAAGAGTGGAATCAGAGAATCACCTCTTAATTATTTGTAGGCTAATGAACAACTTGTTAATCTAAAGTTAAATTTCAAAGGACCACACATAAAATCACCATCATTTGAAGCCTAAAGTTCCACCCTAGGTAATTCAATGTATTAGTTAGGGCTATTCCTGTAATACTCTTAAGAGTGTAAGCCTGTATTTTTTATGGTTGGTTTAAAATTTTAACCTTTTTGCACCAAATTTCTTCTGTAGTTTTTGGTGATTTGCAACCAAGCTAGTTTCTAGGCTTAAACTTATATGTTCCTTATTGTCGATCTGTTGTTCTACTTAGGTTGATAAAGCATATGACTACCTCGTTCAAAATACATCATTCACCAATAAAATAGGTTTTACTATTACTGTTGGAAGTAACCGTGGCATCTACCTCCGAGATCCTGTCCAGGTAGCGGCACCTTCAGATCATGGGGTTGGCATAGAACCTGTATTTCCTGAGAATACTGGTAAGTAGTTAATATGTAAGGTAATTTTGTAGAAATTTTTATAGTCAAACATGATGAATGTGTAGATACTATGCATTAGGTTCTATACAGGTATAAAATAGCGAAGTGCTAATTATATCAATTTCCAAAATTATAAATTAATAGTTTAGAAATAGTTTTAGTTGTAAATTTTGTTTAAATACATCATCATGGCATAGAGTAGATTAAGAAATAGTTTTAGTTGTAAATTTTGTTTAAATACATCATCATGGCATAGAGTAGATTAAGAAAATATTAGTAACTATGTGATTCATGAGTTAGGGTGGCAGCATGGTTCAGTAGAAAATGATTTGGATTGGAGATGACCTGAACTGAGATCCCAGCTTGGCTATATACCTTGGGCAAATCACCCTCACTGGACCAGTTTCCACATTTGTAAAGTGAATAGGCAGAACTGTATGGCATCTAAACTTCTAGCTTTCAATCTGCAATCCAGTAATTTAAAAATCTCCTAACTGGGGGCAGCCAGGTAGCACAGCGAGTAAGAGCACCGGCTCCAATGTTGGGATGACCTGGAGATCGAATCCCAGGTTCAGACACTCAGCACCACACCCAGAAATAACTGGCCGTGTAACCTTGAGCAAGTTACTTAACCCCGATTGCTTAAAAAAAAAAAAAATCTCCTAACTGTATGAAGTCTTTGATGAAAATTTAAGATAGTAATAAGTGTTCTTTTATAGATGATTCTATGCAGCACACCACATCTTTAGTGATAGTTGATTTTGAGCTATTATGTTTTACTGATTTTTTTAAAAGATAACCTTAAATAGGCATATGTTAAAATCATATATGTTAGAGATTTCCTCTTCATATATAAGCAAAGAGGTGATTTTGTTCAACAATTCTCTGATTATCAGTATCAAGCAAGGCATAAAACAGGAGCATATATGCTCACCAAAGGACTTCCTGTGCAGTGTTCAAATTAAAGAAGGATTCCATGCTGATTATGAGGTTTTCCAGGAGCTGTTGTTTACTGGTGACATTGTCCTGATTTCAAGGCACATTCTAACATTCTTTAATCATCTCAGAGAGGTCCATGGCCTAGCAATTCCTACAGGAAGAACCAAGTGTACAGATTATGAAGTGCAGTTGATTGGTAGTCATTTAGAAAGAGGTAAGAATATATAGACAGCATAAATGTGGTACTGATGTGCCTGAAATAATAAGAGTTAGAGGAGAGCCTAAGTAGAACACTGATTAGATCTCTTATGTAGGGTTTTTGAAAGGACATGGGTAAGAGTAACTCAGCACAAGGAGGTATGTATTGGTTGCACTATACATTGGTAGAGAGAGTACACTTGTCAGTGAGATAAGTCATAGATCCAAGGAAATTTCATTTTTGTCTTTATCAGCTTTAAGAAAAAATTTAAGTCTTTTGCTAGGCATTTTAGTTCACGTTTGTGATCCCTGCTACTGAAGGAGGCTAAGGCTAAGTGGCTACCTTAAGCTATAGTAGGGCAAGAGCCAATCAGGTGTCTCCATTAAGTCTGGTATCAGTATGAGCCTAAAAGGTCTACAAGGTTTCTCAGAACAGGTCAAACCTCCTAGGATAATGAATATTGGGATCATGTTCATGAATGGTTGTGCCTTCAGCCTAGGTACTATAAGAAATTCAGTTTCTCTTCTTCTCCACCTCCCTTCTCCACCCAAAAAAAGTCAATCTTGATCCACATAATGCAAATTGTTAGCTCCTGAAACTTTCTTCTAAGGGTGCTATTGAATTTGTGTCATTTTTTAGAAATTGTACTTTTTTGATATTTTATGAAATTCCTAATCTCTGTCACTTTGCATCTATGGGAGGAAACTACTTTTGATGAGTGAGAAATAAAACCAGCTTGGGGCTTGACAAGTTTTTCTTCACATATGCTAGGATAAAATTGTATGTACTGTCTTAGTTATGGATGAGTTAATTTTTCACACAGCACATAACCAGTATGAGGTTATTTGAAATTGTATATTGACACGGATTAGATCTTTTGTTTAAAATAAATACGTTAAATGAGAAAAAATATTGATATGTATCTTTTTTTTTAATGGCAGATAATTCTGAAAGAATATCTCTTCAGCTTCACTTAGCTTTAACCTCAAACTCATCATGGGTTCAATGCCCTACTCATCTAGAGCTTATGAATCAGTGTAGACATGTAAATATACGTGTGGATCCTCGGGGCCTGAGAGAAGGACTACATTTTACAGAGGTATTTTTTTAAATTCCTTATAAATATTCCTTCTTTTTTCTACCTTTCTACATTTAAGTGAAAAACTCCAAAGTAATTATTGCTTTCTAGGAAATAGAGTCTCATAACTTACCTGGTTTAGTTGCTAATTATACCATGTTGATATTAAGTTAAGAAAATAAAGAAATGTGTAGGGTACAGTGCTATTTCTTTTTCATTCCAATCAGGCGTCTTTTAGACTTCCCTCTAATTTGAAATTTTTCTTGCTTAAATTAAACATGGGTAAAATAAAAGCTTTAGGTGATGTAGTGGAAGAGCACCAGGCCTAGAGTCAGGAAGATCTGAGTATAAACCCAGCCTCAGACATCTACTAACTGGGTGACCCTGGGCAATCACTAAACTTCTGTTTGCCTCAGTTCCTCATCTGTAAAAATGGGGACACACTGGAGAAGGAAATGGAAAACCACTCTAGTATCTTTGCCAGGAAAACTCCATGAACAGAATTCCATGGGGTCATGTGGATTCGAACACAACAGAACTACTCGGCAACAGCAACAAATAGGAAGCTTGCTTTTGTACTATAATAAATACTTTAAAATTGTTGAATGGACAGTGGCACCATTTTTAGCATTTAACATAGAAACTGTTACTACTGAAAATCTTGTACATGGCACCAACATGCTAGTACTTAATATAGAATAATTAAGCCTAATTCCTTTTTAAATGAGACACTATGTCATAGTAGACAGAAAACTTTCTTTGGAACCTGGGATACTGAGTATGTTTCGCCTCTGACACATACTGGCTCAGTGACTCTGGACACATCACTTAGTCTCTCGGTGCACTGAGTAACTCTAAGACTATAAATTGCAGAGAAGGTGCAGTGGATGGAGTTTGCTTCTCTAGACATCCCTCATGCCAGTGAAATCACAGATCCATTCCTTATCCCCACTCTTCTTTTAAATACAGAATTCATGTGAATTAGTGAGATCTTAATTATATTTAAATGGTTCAAAATGTAGCCAAATTGTTTATCAGTATTCTAAATAGATCACAAAGGTTCTATGTCTTTTTAAAAATAACCTCCAAACTTGAGAATTATAAAGCTATTTAATTTGTTCAAAATTTATCTAATTATCTATAGGTAAGACAAATATGCCTTTGTTTCTGTCATACATGTTAGGTATTTTTTAAGTCCCTGAAATGTAAATATGGAGCAATTTATTCTACATCTGCATTTAATAATTGGTTTTATTTTTCAGTATAATTGTAGTAACTTTAACAATTTCTTATTCTTTTTTTAAAAGGTATGTGGTTATGATACATCATCACCTAAAGCTGGCCCTCTATTCAGAATTCCAGTAACTGTCATCATATCAGCAAAGTGAGTCTATATAGCATATTGTTGTTGAACTCATGTGGAATGTTTATTGGTTATTGAAGTAATATGGTATCATAGAAAAAGTGGTGGGTCTAGGAAAACTTGAGTTCTGATCTAAAGTTTACCACTGCCTTAGATTTGAGCACTGTACTAAAACCAGAAGTCTCGGGTTCTCTTTTCTAACTCTGCTAACTATAATGTGACCTTAGACATCTGCAAAATAAAGATCACTTCATCTTATGGATCTGTTTGAGATCTTGGGTAGTGGATCTAAACAGCATAGTTTTGTGACCTTTCTCTAGCAATACTCAACAGCTCGGAAACAAGATTAACAAAAACATATTACACAGAAGAGACAAGGTGACTTAGACTAGAATGACTAGATGACTAAAATGACTTGTTTGGAACCAAAGATCTAATAGACCATTACAGCTGGAAGGAACCTTAACCAAGTATTTTAATTAGATATTTGGATGGGACTCTTATGCATATAGTTTAAGTGCTAAATGAATGTGCATTAAATGGTTTGATTAAGTACTAAATGTTATGGCACTCAATAGAAGTATAAATATGATTTTAGATCACTCAGTCTTATCATAAGTTTAAATTTACACAATGTCTAATTAGACCTGTGACTCGGATGTTTCCTGTCCTTCATTGATTGCAAGGAAGACATAAAAATATTTTATTTTTCTCTTACTATTTCTTAAATGGATGGGACAGTACAAAAAGCACAACTACTGCACTAACCCCACATGATGGCCAAGAGGAAAGAGCTAAAAAATAGATTAAACCAGTCATGTTGTTAATTCAATGTTACTTCATCTGGAGTAGTATGTGGTAATGACTGATTCCAAAGGGAACTTAAATTACCGTCATAATTTTTAAGACAAATCAGGAGTAAGTTTTTCTTTGCTAAATATTATATTCCTTTGGAAAGATCTGTCATTCAATATTGTGCATAGTGGTTCCAGACACAAGTAGAAATGAAAGTTATTTTCTATGTGAAAACTATTTAAGTTTGAAACAAAAATGGGGTTTAAGATTTTCAAGGATCAAAGTATTCATATTCAGTTCATCCCACAAATGCTTACAGAATATGTGTTTGCCATGTGTTCTTTTTTAACTGCCTTTATATGTATTAATTTTATTTTATTTTTTCAGAGTAAATGAATCATCACATTATGACCTAGCCTTTACAGATGTACATTTTAAACCTGGCCAAATACGAAGGCATTTTATTGAAGTTCCAGAGGGTGCAACTTGGGCTGGTAAGTGAAAAGAAAATGTTGGTTTTTACTAACATTTTACATGTATTGTGTCCCTGTTTTACTAATTACACTATGAAAGAAGAAAAAAGCACTGTTGTACTCTGTTTTGAAATGAAGACTACATGCATGTTTTTGTTTTAATTAAGCAAACAATAGAAGAGTAGTACACATATTCAAAAAACATTGTAAACTTATTACTTTGGAATGTGTTTTTTAATGAATCAATTTTATAAGTACATAAACCATGTATATTATTCTTAGGAAGAAATTAATTTCTTTTGTATTAAGATAAGGTAGTTTATCATATATTAAAATTCATTACATTAACTATCAAAAAATTGTTAAACATTTGTGATTTCAACTTTTGCTTCAGATAGGGTCTCTTACCATTGCACAAAATTATATAATGTTAGAACAATGCTTACAGGTCAAAGCAACCAAAATCTTCCATTTTTGAACATATGGAGAGAGAGAGAGACCTTTAATCTGTTCTAATTTCTTATTTGATATTATAAGGTACTAAGAAAAATAGCTAGCATTTATAGATCACTTTAAAGTTTGCAGAGCATTTTACAAATATTTCATCCCCACAACAAGCCTGGGAGGTAGGTACTTTAATTTACTAGCCCCAGGGTCACATAACTAGAAATGTTTCAGGCAAGAGTTGAATTCAGATCTTCCTGACTCCAGGTCCAGCACTCCATCCACTATATCTCCTAGCTGTCTCTTATGTTAAAAAAAAATACTTAATAGTTTTGACTTACTAATTCAGTGTTACAGAATTAAATACTTTAGTCCTTTTGAGATGTCTATATGTTTCATACATTACTTGCATCAAAATAAAGTATACTCTTATTTATTGATTATCTATTAATGGAAAGAACCAGGGTTGTTATGGATCTAAAATAACTTTGTTTTGCTTTGGAGTATGTATACATTTAAATAAAACTATGCTTGATGTTCTTATTCACTTGAATAAAATAACTGATTCTTAGAAAATCTGACCCAGAAAGAACTGTGTCCAGTTTCCTATCAGTCTCTTCTACCCTGACCTGCAACCCAGAAATTGCTGGAAATGAAGAGCTCCACCCTAAGCAAAATTCAGTTTCCAAGGAATTTAGCAGTTTTGATGTTAGGAGCATTTAAAGTAAAAGTAAATAGTTATTCTTAATACCTAAACCAGATAGGGATAAAACATAGAACTATAGACTAGTATCATTAATTACTATCCATTCAAAATTTTAAAAATAAGTCCTGTTAAACACGTTACAGTAATTTATCCAAGAAATCATTCATTTTGATCAAGTTGGATTTATACTAGGGAAACAAGGATGATTTTGCATTCTAGGAAAACAGTTGTCAAAATGAATGATATTTGAATCCAAAACATTCAAAATTCACAAGATTTTCTTAAGCACTTTAAAAAAGCTTTTGACAAAGAACAACATTCATTCCAAAAATCCTACAAAATATAGGCATAGCCCTAGGAATTTTTTTAATACCATAGAAAATATTTATCTAAAACCAAAGCAAGCATCTTATACAATGAGGATATATTAGAAACTTTCCCAACAAGTACAAGAGCAGATCGAAGATGTCCGTTTCCCCACGGTCACCACCATTATTATTTGATACAATTCTAGAAATGCCAACAATAGTAATAAGACAAGAAAGAAATGCTTAAAGAGTAAATAGGGAAAACAGCCGAAGTACAACAGAATGCTATAATTTAAGGGAAGCTTTGTTTATAATCTTGGAAATGAGATTTTTAGCATAAGTAACTAATGAGGATAATCCTTACATGGAACATGGAAAGTCGACTATACTTGAATATGTGAGAAAGATACTTATCTATCTAAGATACTTACCATCTAAGAATGAAATTATCTTTTTCATTCTTAAAGAAATAGAAGCAGCACTGTTCTAGACCATGAGAACATAAGCTGCTTGAAAGCAGGGATTATTTCACTTCTGTCTTTGTATCCCTGGTGCCTATCATATTATTTGACTCTTTAATAGAATAGTTGCTTAATAAATGCTAATTAATTATTTGTTTGGCCTTCCTCTGACAAAAAAAGAACAGAGAATCAAAGTAGAAATGATAGGAACAGTAGGAGTAAATGTATTGGCTATAAAATTTATGATAGAGGAAGGAGTAACACCAGCTATAATCTGAGAGATATTCTGTTCAGAAAGAAACTAGGTAGCTAAGTGCCATGATAGGTAAGAGTGCTGGATTTAGAATCAAGAAGACTTGAGTTCAAATCTAGCCACAGACACAATAGCTGTGTGACCTTGGGCAAGTCACTTATCAGCCTCAGTTCCTCTATGAAATGGGAGTAATAAATGCATCTATTCTTCAAGATTGTTGTGAGGATAAAATGAAATATTTTTAAAGCACTTTGCAAAACCTAAGGATCTATATAAATGCTAGCTATTATTTTTCCGTGACCTAAGATTCTAAAAGGGAAGTCATATTAAGAGACACTAAAGACTCTCAAAAGGGAAATAATGATGAAACCAACAAAGATTGCTGTGAGGAAGAAAATGGGGAGCTAGCTGTCTTCAGAGAAATGTGGTTGAACAGGGAACTTACCATAAGTGATTTTCAGTGCTGGGAACAACAAGGCCTGGAACAAATTGGTTTATAGCAAATGCTATAAACATAAATAACTTTAAAAGAGTTATTCTGAAGGCAGCTAGATGATCAAGGAAAGAATAGGTTCAGTGCATTAAATGGATAGCACTATACCCTAGAGGTGGTATAGTTAAAAACAGAAACAAAATCAGCATAGTAGCCTCATACTTTCTTCAGTGGGAATGATCTTCAGACTCCACACAAATGGTTAGTAGGTATATTGGAAGGACCACTGGCATCGGACCCTGGGTTCAGATTTACTCCTGATAACTTCCTGTGTTACCTTGGGCAATTCCCTTACCTCCCTGAGACTGTGTGCTATAATAGAGTCAGAGAAATCCTGGTTCTGCATCTCCCTGGCCAGACACTTGACTTCTTTGGGTGTCAGTTCCTGACCTTAAAAGACTTATTTGTAAGGAAGATATCCTTACATTTAGAGCATGCAGAAAAGGAATTGTATGCCTAGAGGTAGAGTGTTCTTCACCTTTGGAGGACTGTATTCTAGCATGACTAGACTGACTTTTCCTCATACTTAACGTTTTCTCACCTGTGTCTCTGCATTCTTACAAAACCTTTGACAGACTTGGAGCATGTCTTCTATCTTCTATGTTCTTCTATCTATCTAGCCTTGAAGAAAATGATTCTGTCAGGTGGAGTTAGAGCATGTCTTCTATCTTTAACTCCACCTGACAGAATCTTTTTCTTCAAGGCTTAACTCATGTGACACCACCTACCTCCTCTGAACCCTTTCCCGAACTCTC
This sequence comes from Petaurus breviceps papuanus, assembly GCF_028583685.1. Lineage (NCBI taxonomy): Eukaryota > Metazoa > Chordata > Mammalia > Diprotodontia > Petauridae > Petaurus > Petaurus breviceps. Next base: position 7,164,478 of record NW_027187289.1, read on the forward strand.
CCATTTGCTAGCACTCTCTCTCTCTCCTCAAATTACCTGGTAGTATACTCATCGACATAGGTGTCATAGCCTATCCCCAGTCCTCACCACCTCTGGGGTACAAGTTCTTTGAAGGTAGAACCTTTGTTTCATCTTTGTATCTTTATATTCTAGCACAATACTTCACAAGTAAGTGGCATTTTGTCATGATTATATGTATTGAAGTGAAGATGAATGGTCATTTGTTGTGAATGTTGTAAGGCAGATTTTTGCATTAGGTATGGGTTAAATGAAATGACCTCTGAAGTTCCTTCCATCTCTCGCCTTTCATGCTTCCTTAAATTATAACAAACCATAATTCAAAGGGAAAAATGAAAGAATATGTAGACGTTATATTTCCTGATATAACTGGATTATCTGCTTTAATATAGGGAAACAATAGTATGGATAATCCAAATCTGAGTCATTTTAAATTAGTTTGCAAATTTGTTGCTATTCCTCCTTCTGATTCACCATCTTCTTTATGATTTGGCTAGGCTAATACTTAAATTAGTTTGTCTTCTCCAGGCACCCATGAAAATGTAAAGGAGAGGTGCCTCAAGGAATGTCCTTAAGTAATGATAGAACAGATTAGTATTAAGATGTCCTACACATAGTTTCTTCTACACCTGTTCATGTGCTGCTGCCCTGTGCTGGTGGAAGTCTCACTCCTGGATCACTACAAATTTATGTTATCTCATTCCAAATAGGCTATCACTGCTTTAAAGGAATCCTCTTATTCTTTGCTAATTTATTCTTCAGCCCAAACTTTTTCTTCTCTCCTCTAGTCTCCTACACAGCCTACTTCCCCTCTCCCTCAGTAGAGAACCTCACCTCATACTTTACTGAGAAAACAGTCCATTTACCATAAGCTCCCTTTTCTCCCTTTTTCTTCATCTTAAAAATCCCTTGGCATCATCCCTTTTTCTCTTCCCTTTTCCTCCAGGCTATATTGAAGGTATGGCTCTTCTTACCAAGGTCAAACTGTCCACTTGTACCATTGATCCCACCCCTTATTTTATATTGCATTTGCCTTCATCCTGTCTCCCACTCACCTTGGTCACCTATATACTGGCTCCTTCCCAGCTTTATATAAATTATGCCTTCAGAATTCTTCACTTATTCTGCTGTTCCTATCCAGCAGTTAACCTATACCTTCTCCCTTTCACAGCCAAACTCATATGGAAGCAGTTTTTTACACACATTGCTGCCTTCTCTCATGTCTGAACTCTTTTAATTCGTGGCTTCACATTTAGTTACTTAACTGACACTGCTGTGATCTCCTAATGCAAAGCCAGTGGTCTTTTCTCAGTCTTCTTCTTTCTTGATCTCTTTGCAGCATGTGTGCCTCTTGACTCCTTTCCTCCTGAGTATCCTGTCCTCAGAATTTTTGTGACACTACTTTCTTGGTTTTCATCTTACCTGTGTTCCACTCCTTTACCTTGAATGTTCAAGATGCATTCTTTAAACTCTTTTCAGTGATCTCTTCAGCTCCCATGGGTTCAACGGTTATTGGGTGGGGGAGGGGAGGGGCGTGTTTTGTATATGTATGTACAGAGAGAGTGTGAGAGAATTCCCAGATCTGTATACCCAATCCTGCTCTCTTCTGAGCATTATCTGCTCAGTAAACATTAGTACTTTCTGTGTGTTAGGCACTATGATAAGCACTAGGGGTACAAGGAAAGGCAAAAAACTGGTCCTTGTTTGAAAGGTCTCACATTCTAATGGGAAAGCAGATACAAGTTAATGAGTATCATTGAGAGGTAATCTCAGAAGGACCTGGGAGAGGAGGCAGAAAGACCTCTGGCAAAAGGTGGCATTTGAGCTGAATCTTGGGGGGGAAAAGCCAGGAGGGGAGAGCATTCCTGGCATGAGAGATAGCCAGTAGAAAAGCATGGAATCAGAGATAGAATGTTGGGTGTGAGAAACAGCAAAAATGCCAGTGTTACTGGATTTTAGAATATGTGGAGGGCTATAATGTAGGAAATCTGTAAAGAGATGAAGGGGCCAGAGCTTTAAAAGCCAAACACATAGGATTTTATGTTGGATCCTAGAGGTAGTAACAAGGAGCCTTCTTGAGGGAGGGCGGTATTAATTTGACAGCTAAATGGAAGAAGATCTACAGATGGTGAAAGACTTAAGGCAGAGATGCTGGCCAGAAGGATATTCCAGTAATCTGGGCATGTGGTTATGAAGGCATCCACAAGGATGCATTAGGGATGGAGAGCAGGGGACATATACAAGAGATGTTATGAAAGTTGAAGCAGTAGGACATGGCAACAGATTGTATATATGTGGGTTGAATGCAAGTAAGGAATCAACAGTGCTGCTGAAGTTGAGAGCCTGGGTGACTGAAGAGATAGTACTGTTCTTGTACTATACTATCTAATATCTGAGTTGAAAAGAGGGGAAGATTTGGTAGAGAAAGATAATGAGTTCTATTTTAGACACACTGTGTTCAGGATGTGACACTGGAGGTCTTGAGAGACATTACATAGATATGACAAATACCTACATTGATAAGTGCCTTATAGGAGCTGGTAAGATCACCAAGTGAATTGGAATAAAGGAAAAGAGAAGTGGGACTAGGATGGGGCCTTGAGTGATAGCCATAGTTAGTGGGAGTAATCTAGATGAAGAGAAAAGAGAAATTATGTCAAAGGCTTCAAAGAAAGAGCTCAAGAAGGCTGAACATCAGGAGGAGATTATTACACGTGGCAATTGAGAAATCGAGTGGCAAACTTGAGGATGATGACAGAATTAAGGGTGTGAGGTAGCATGGAAGAGTAAGTGAAGGGTAAGTAATTTAACTATGTCGTTGAGTAACATTGATAGCCCAAAATAGGTTGGGCTGAATTTTTCTCTCCTCAGTCTCCTTTTCTGGATCTTCATCTAAATTACTCCCAGTAACTATTTAGGTAGGTTCACAGCATAAAAGTGTGAAGAAAAAAGTATGTACGGCTGTATTATAATCTTATGGCCATCGTACCAAGCTTGATACTACCAAAACTTACTGTTAATTACCCAAATGTGAGCCCCCTTTATTTTGGCATTTAGATTTCTCTGCAAACCATGGCTAACTTTATCTTATGGAAAGATTGGAAATTTTTTCTAGATGGGCAATTTCATAATCCTGTAGCCAAAAAAACCATTAATCTTAGTGCCATTTTTACAGATCTATTTCAAGTTTATATCAATGTTTAATATTGTCATATTTAAAAGATCAATCTTTTCTCTTACTTTAGAAGTTACAGTATGTTCATGTTCATCTGATGTGTCAGCCAAGTTTGTTCTTCATGCTGTACAGCTTGTGAAGCAAAGAGCATATCGAAGTCATGAATTCTACAAGTTTTCTTCCCTTCCAGAGAAAGGAACCGTGACGGAAGCATTTCCTGTTTTAGTAAGTTAATACAATATTTTGAGCTACTATAAAGCTTTTCTGTTGTGTGGACTTAGAATAGTAAAAAAAAATCATGTAATGACTTAAAATTTACCAGATACTTTCCCAGAAAAACCTTTTAAGTTAGACTGTGCCCATTATTGTTACCATAAATGAAGGAACTGAACTCTCAGAAATTTTAAGTGAGTTGTTTATATCCTCACATGGATATAGCAAGTGTCCTTTTTGTTCTATTTCATTGATGCCTTTTGTTTTTATATCACAAATATTTATTGACATCACTTCATGCACTTTCAGTAGAATCCTCCTACTGTCATAAAGAATAGTCAAGGAAAACTATCCAGCATAATGACTTTGTCTGATTCCATTTGGCCCTAGGTTTAAGGGATTAGATAAGAACTGGGATTTCATTAGTATAGAGAAGTTCCAGATAATTATTACCTTTTCTGCAAGATAAAATCTTAAAGAGTTTCACAGCCTGTTTTATGTCAGAAGGACTTGAACTCCGATCTTCTGACTTCAAGGTCAGCTGTTCATCTACTGCTTCTCAGTCTGATTTTTTTCTTTTTGCTAACTTCACATCGTTTTGTTACCTATTTATTGGAAGATGACTAGGTTTCATTTATTTGTTCTCAAATTGCTATTTATCTACTATTTTAGACCTTTTGATTTGTGATACTTGATGCAAAGATTTTTTTTCTCATTTGACATTTCTTACACCATTTGCATTGATTTTACTCATGTTAAAACTACAGTTTGCAAATGGTCTAGTTTGTCTTTGATGAAATTTTTATCCCTTGTTTTGTGAATTTTCCACCTAATCTTTGGTCTCTAAAGGAACTTCTGTTCATTCTTTCTTCCATTCCCCGTCCCCCCATTTTTTTGAGATAATGTTTTATATTTATTTTGCTTGGACATTTGAAGCTTATTTCAATATGTAGTGTAAGACCATTTTCCATTCATTTACTTTACAGTTTTCTCAGAAGTTCTTGTCAAAGAGGAAGTCTGGGGTTTGTGTTTTCAGGTTATTGAAATTTGTGTTTATTTTTAAGAGATGACTAAGACTTTTTAAAATATGAATATGTATATATGTGTACACATATGCATATATTTAGTCAACAAGCATTTGTTAAGCATTTACCGTGTGCCATTTACTGACATAAAGAAAAACAAAACAGCGCCTGCCCTCAGCTCACATTCCGATGGAGAGGGGAGGATCCTGGCAGCTGGGGATTAATAGGGAAACCCTTCTGCAGAAGGCGAGATCTGAACAGTCTTAAAGGAAGCTATGGAAAGTCAAAAGAGGAGGAAGAATATAGTAGACATGGGTTGATCAGCAGTACAAAGGCCTGGAGATGGTAGATGGGGTGGACGAGAAAGAACAAGAAATGTGAAATTTAATAATGCCAGTCTTTTGTTTTTCTTGCATTTTTTATAATCATTATTTCCCTTTAAATTCTCAACCATTAAGATTTCCATGCTGCTTGCACTCTAGTTATCTTCTTCCTTCCTCTGCCCCAAACCTGAACTCTGACTCTGGTAATCTGATCTTTGATAGGCGAGTTTTCACTTTATCTTCCCATGTGTCTATATCACTTCCAAATCATGCTACTGTCTCCCTTTACTTCCTACCTCCTTTTTATGTATTTTACTCTCTCATTAGAACATACCATCTTGCAAGCATTTAATAAAGACTTTTTCTTCTTTAATTTACATGATACCAATTTTTCTTTTTTTTTTCTCTTTTTTTTTTCCTTTTGGAGGGCAGTTGGGATGAAGTAACTTGCCCAAGGTTACATGGCTAGTTTTTTTGTGTTAAGTGTCTGAGGCTGGAACCGAACTCAGGTCCTCCCAACTCCGGGGCCAATGCTTTACTCACTGTGCCACCTAGCCGCCATGAATTTTTCTATTTTTAAAAATTTTATTTTTATTTCCAGTTATAAAATATAACCTTTCCTTACATCCCCTTCCCTACCCATTAAGAAGGCAAGAAATAAGATACCCATTATACATATGAAGTTATGCAAAACATTTTCATATTAACCATGTTTCCCTTGAGAGTGGAATAAAGAAAAGGGAGGAAAAAATATGCTTCAGTCTGCACTCTGGAAAACATGAGTTCTCTGTTTGGAGGTAGAGAGCATTTTACATCAAAAGTCCTTTGGAGAAGTGATATATCATTATATTGATCAGATTAGCTAAATCTTTCACAGTTATTTGTCTTTATAATATTATGATTTTTGTATAGATTGTTATTCTTGTTCTGTTCACTCTGCATCAGTTCATATAAACCTTTCAAGGTTTTTATGAAACTATTTCTTAAATCATTTTTTATAGCACAATAGTAGTATTCCATCACAATCATGTGCCTTAACTTGTTCAGCTGTTACCCAAGTGATAATTCTTTGCTGTTTTAAATAAAGATAAAGAGGGGCAGCCGGGTAGCAAAGCAAGTAAGAGCACCGGCCCCAGTGTTGGCATGACCTGAGGATCGAATCCGGGCTCAGACACTTAGCACCCACCCAGAAACACCTGGCCCTGTAACCTTGAGCAAGTTACTTAACCCCAATTGCTTTAAATAAATAAATAAATATAAAGAGCTGTTATAAATTTTATTTTTTTTTAACATACGGAACTTTTTCATTTTCTGTTTAGTTTTGTTTTAAATCTCCTTCTGGTATAGACGTAGTAACAATATTGGTGGGACAAAGGGTATGCAGTTTTTTTAGCCATTTGGGCATACTTCCAAATTGTTCTATAGAATGGTTTAACTAGTTCACAGCTCCACCATCACTGTGTTAGTGTACCTATTTTCCCACATCCCCTCCAGTATTTGTCATTTTTTGTCACGTTAACCAATCTTTTGGGCATGAGTTGTTTTCATTTGTATGCTTTTAGTTATTAGCTATTTATAGCATTTTTTCATATGACTATTGATAGCTTTGACTTCTTCCTCTGAAAACTACCTGGCTCATATCCTTTGACCATTTATCAATTGGAGAATGGCTTCTATTTTTATAAATTTGGGTCAGTTCTCTGTATTTGAGAACTGAGGCCTTTATCAGAGAAGCTTTCTACAAAGGTCTTTTTGTTTTTTTCACCCCTAGTTTCTGATTTTGGCTGCATTGCTTTTTTAAATTTTATATAATCAAAATTAACCATTTTGTCTCCCATGAACCTCTCTGTCTCTTTTTTGGTCATGGAGGATCCCCTTATCCATATATCTGACAGATAATTTTTTTTTTAATTCTCCTTGATGTCAATTTTTCTGTTAAGTATCTGAGATTGATACTTTGTATGTAGCTTTTATTTGAATTTTAGACTTTGTATTTTAGGAATATGGGGGATTTTTGTAGTTTGAGATTTTGAATAATCTTGATGCACGAAAGTATATTCACATAACTAGTCAGATGTCATCAATACTGCACACATTATGAGTTTCTCTAATTTCTTTCTTCTCACTATGCATCTCAATCATCTTTCAGTTTTTTCTGGTTTACATCAGAAATAAAATTTAGTAAAATACTTTACTGGCTTTGAAACTGCCATATAATTTTTTTGGGTACTTATTTAATTACTCATGGAAGGAATATTAAACAGGTCTAATACTTTCTAAATATTTCTCTTTTATAAATAGTTATAGCCCATTCTACTTTAAAATTAAAATATATCAGTCTCACCTTAAAATTTCATGAAATTGTTTTAAATAGCAAAGCAAAAAAAGCATCAGTGATAAACTTGCTTTATACCAAACACTAACTAGGGAGTAGCATTGTAGAAAAGCAGTTTTGTAAACATGTAGTAACTATTGAGGTCTTATTTAATCTTGGTTGAGGGGATATTAAAGTAAAAATTTAATTGTGGTTACTTTTCTATATTTGTGGGGAAATTTCCATCCTTGCTTTGTGTTTATAACATTTTCTCAGCTATCTATAATTTAGTCACTTCCAGTCTATTGTATTTTCTTCTTTGAAATATTTCATATATCTTCTGGTTATATAGCTCCTTTGCCCTGAACAGTATGAAGTCCACTACCATCAAAAACTTTGAAAATTATCCCAGTTTAACCAAAGAAATTATACTAATTGTTAAAAATAGACATTTTTCAATTGATCTTATTCTTAGATTTTAAGTTTTCGTTTCCTCTCTATGGGCTATACAGTTTTTTCAAATTTAGTTAGTAGCTTTGTTCTGTACATCGTGTGTTGTATATACTTCATAGCATAAACTTTTCTAGTGGATTATCTTCCCCTTATCAGCTCTAATTTTTGCATAAGACACACACAGGGCCAAGAATAGGATGAATTGATCATGTGTTATCTGAGAACACCTATCTTAAATTTGAGTTATTTTAGTTCCTAATTTAGATGTATGCCTATCCTGAAACAATGAATATTGATATTCTGAAACTTACAGTGATATAAGAGGAAAGGCAATTAAATATTTGTGATTCACTTTTTCATTCACAGGGTGGAAAGGCAATTGAATTTTGTATTGCTCGATGGTGGGCAAGTCTTAGTGATGTCAATATTGATTATACAGTTTCCTTCCATGGGATAGTTTGTACTGCTTCTCAGCTAAACATTGTAAGTATAATCACATTACATTTTTAAAGATATGAATTCTTTTTCTTATTGTGAAATCATATCCCGTCATGGCAATCATATGTAAATTGCCCATCTGCGGTGATTCTCCTTTCTGTATATAATTAGTTTGATCTTAGAGAACAAATATATTGGTCAGTAGAAGCCTACTCAGGCTCTCCCAGCCTGGCAGAATTTTCTTTTTTTTTTTTATAATTTTTTTTTTGCTTTTTGGAGGGCAATTGGGGTTAAGTGACTTGCCCAAGGTCACACGGCTATTTTTTGTGTTAAGTGTCTGAGGCCCCATCTGAACCCAGGTCGTCCTAACTCCAGGGCCGGTGCTCTATTCACTGTACCACCTAGCCGCCCCCTGGTAGAATTTTCAAGGGAAGAGTAGCAAAGCACAAACATGTTGGACCTATAATCCCAAGTATTGATGAAATGAATCCACCCTATATGTTACAGATTTAAGTTAATTCAGTTTAATGGAGAAGTGACTATGGTTCTGTTAATTGCAGATTTTTTTCAGGTTTTTAGTTGTTTAAATGTTTTTTAGTTAGCTTATACAATTATTCTGATCTATTTCTTTAAAATTTTAATTTAATTTGAAACATGATTATGTAATGCTTTAATTGTAGGCCCATTCAGTTATCTTGAAGCCAGTGGTGTTAATATTTTAAAGCTAAAATAGCAACTAATTTTTTAAAAAAATTGTTTTTTCTCTAGCATGCCTCAGAAGGAATAAACCGTTTTGATGTTCAGTCTTCCTTGAAATATGAAGATCTTGCCCCTTGCATAACTTTGAAGAGCTGGGTCCAAACTCTACGGTATTAATTGTATTTTTCTGTGAGCTATAAATATTAACAGCTTTTTGTGGGGAGGTGTTACTCTTATCCAAAACTTTTATAGTCTTTGAATACCCTTATACTGCAATACTAGAACTACCCACAGACCAAATCAAGATATCCATGGCTATTTTTTCCATTTGTACCCTATTTGAAATACTTTGTGTTTGATGAGTTGGGTATCCTTCCTATTTAGGAAGTTATCCTTTTTATTAAAATAGCTGTTTCTATAAAATCACTAAGTTAATGGAAGCTAACTACTTATTTCACACTTAAACTATGAGGATAAATTAGAGATCGAGTGGAAGCTCTTTGAAAAAAACAGCAATAGTAAATACAAGAAAGTATTATTTATTTTTATTGTTCAGATGAATCTGATCTTAATTCATGTCAGCATGGGCGCTATTGGCAAAGTACATTACAAGTAATCTAATTCTGGGAAGAGATCTCCTGGTGATGTACAAAATACCTAGAAGTATGACCTAGAATTGACAGCAAAGCATGATAAAGTCGAAGTTGTGTAAGATATTCAGCCATCCAGAGTGCTACATGTCAGCATTTTAAGGCTGAATACCAAAAATTGAACTGCATCTCAGGGAAGTAGATGATCCTCATAATTAATTTTACTTTAACAATTTATATAAGGTACTGAGAACTCTTTTTATTTATTCTCTTTCTACACTATTAGTGTCTTGACTATTATTCTCATGTAATAAGAATTACTTTGTATGTTAACTATTGTCTTATTTTTAAAATTCTTTGTAGTGTGGCTTCAATTAGATTTCTTACTCTTCTCTTACTCATCTTATCCAATTTGATTACACTTACCATCAGACTAACCTGGAACTAAAATCTTAATCTTTTCACTGACTTTGTTTTGCTAAACATGATATTCTGAAACCTGGATAATTAATTTGGAAAGTCTAATTTTGAAAGTTTGGGATTGAATTTTTGCCTACAGTAGTCTAAATATCTAAAAAAAAAATCGGAATATTTTTAGATTTTCCCTTTCTTTGATGCCTTCTTTAAATTTCAGAATGTCACAACAAAATTAAAGGATCACTCTTTTGTATTATAGTTGATATTTGCTCTAATCATTTTCACAGAAAAAAAAAACCCTAATCTCTATTTCCAAATTTATCTTAAGTATTTGATGTGGAAAGATACAGCTCCAATCCTTTTAGGCAAACTCCCTGTGTTGTGCAGGTCTTTGGTTGTATTTACTGTTGAAACAAATTAGTTATTTTTTGAGCATTTAAAAATATTTATTATTCAGAGATTCATTTGAATGTTAAATATGTTTAAAAGAAATTTTATTAACTTTTCTGTTAGTATTAAGATGTTACATTCCAGTTTTAGAAACATAGTACTATTTAATTACATCAATATTATTTTATGTTTAATTTAAAAGACTATAATTCCCTAATTGCAGACCAGTAAGTGCAAAAACAAAACCTTTAGGATCCAGAGATGTTTTACCAAATAATCGTCAACTTTATGAGATGGTCTTGACGTATAACTTTCATCAAGTAAGTATTTGCATAAAGAAAAATGTTTTATTTATTTATGATCAAAATATATATTATTTAAGTATGCATTCTTTCTGTGAATCATCATAACTGAAAATTAAGGAGAGAATGTAAGAGCTGAAGCAAATAAGCAACAGTATTTATCCTAAAACATTCTGGAAACAGCACATATATTTGTACCGCCATAATTCCTGTTCAGTAACTAGCATTTAAGTATCTGCTTTGTGTCAAGCTCTGTGCTAAGTACTGGAGATACAGATAAAGGTTAAAAAAATAAAATAATCCAATGGAAGAGAAAACGTGCAAAGAGCTAGGTACAAATATGGTGGATATGTTCTGATAATTGAGAGTGATTTCAGAGGTAGGGCACTAAGTTTAAAGAGTATTGTGAAAGGCTTCTTGAAAAAGGTTAGATTTTAGCTGAGACGTGAAGGAGCCCAGGAGGAAGGGATTAAGAGACAGGATTCCAGGCAGTGGAATAGCCAGAGTCTAAAGATTCTAAATAAGGCACTATCTAAATAAGGCACTATCACTGGGTCACCAAGTACCGGGGAGTAAGGTGTATGAAGGCTATGGATAAGAAGGGGAACAGTTTATGAAGGACTTTAAAAGCCAAATAGAGGATTTTGTATTTGATCCTGAATATAAAAGGAAGCCATTGGATTTTATTGAATAATGATTGGGGGTAGTGCAGGAAGAAAAATTTGACACCTGAGTGGAGGGTGGACTAGAGTACACAGAGTCACAAGGCAGAGAGACCAATCAAAAGACTATGAAGTTCAGGTGTGAAGTGGAATGGGGGCCTTCACCATGGTGGTTTATAGTGTTAGAGGAGAAAAAGGGTGTCGTATTCAAGAGATGTCATAAAGGTAGAAATGACAGGATTTGACCACTAATTGGATATGAGAGGTGAGAGTGAAGATTTGAGGATGACCCTTCTGTTGCAAGCTTAGTGATACAAGGATGATGTTATCCTTGACAACACTAGAGAAGTGAGGAAGAAGAGAGGGTTGGAGGAAAAGATGAATAGAGCCCTTCAGTTTTAGATAAATTGAATTTAAGCTGTCTAGAAGATTTCTAGTTCTAGATGTCTAAAGGGAAATTAAAGATGCAAGACTGGAGGTCGCAGAGAGGTTAAAGTTGGACAAATAGATTTAAAAGTCATCAGCATAGAGATGATAATTGAATTCATGGCAATTGATGACATCACTGAGTGATATAGTGGAGAAAAAAAGAGGACCCAGCACAGAGACCTGAGGGACAGTCACAATTAGCAGATGTGACCTAGATGAAGATCCATCAAAGGAGACATATCCATCAAAACATCATATAGGTAGGAAAGGCAAGAGAGATTAGTATTATGAAGACCTGGAAAGAAGAAAGTATTAAGTATGAGATGTTTATTGAGAGTACCAAAAGATACAGATATGTTAAGAAAGATAAGGATTGAGAAAAGGCCAATGTATTTGATAATTAAGACATCACTAGTAACTGGAAAGAGCATTTTCAGTTGAATGATGAAGTTGGGAAGATGCTCTTCTCAAGGAAGTCAGCCACAAAAAGAAGATAGAGAACAATAGCTAGCAGAGATAGACTGTCACCTCAGGGGTTTTTTTCAGCAGACATTTACTAAGTATATTGTGTGTGTGTGTGTGTGTGTGTGTGTGGTAACTGTGTATAAGGATGGAGATAAACAGCAGTCATTGAATGTATACAAATAAGTATAAGTTGTAAAATGCTTAAGTGTCTAGGAGGTTTCAAGCAGAATGGCTTGAGGCAATCAAGTATTAAAGCAGTTGATTCTCTCTGGGAAGGAATCAGAGAAGACTTTATAAGGAAAAAAAGGTGAGAAAGTTGTTATAGTTATGGAGAGTGTGTAAAAAGAGGTCAGAACAATATTAGAAAGTGGTGTAGTCCAGTAATTTAAGTACCAGAGTTGTTTAGTACTAAACATATCAAACTAAAATTTACCATTTGAGGGTACCTGAATATTTTTGGAAATTTTATTGTAAAACTATTATTAGGTCTACCAGGTATCGATAATGAAGGAAAAGAATAGCATCTTTAACATATCCCGATATATCCCTTCATAGCTATTTAATTTCTAATAGGTAAGCCCTCATTAATTTTCTATAGACCAGCATAAGGTATATGGTAAGTAACATGCCTCAGATTTTAAGGTTCTGTAGAAAATCACACTCAGAATTTTCTTCAGCTTTCCTTTTATCTGTCTTTTAGGAAAGCATTGAGATATTGTCATATCAAGTACAGTACACAATTAAATGTTTATTAATATTTTTATTATGGTGATAATTAATCCAAGTATCTTTCTGTATAGAGGATGCTTTATTTTTTTATAAACAAGAGATAAAAGTTAAATGTTTTTGTAAGAGTCATTTGTGGCTATAACTGATGGAACAGTTTTCAGTTGAAGTTTTTGTTTTCAGTCTTATCAATTCAGGAAAGTTTTTTAAAGATGTGATTGTGTGCTCTCCTCACTTTCTATATCTTTATGAAATTAAACACTTTTCAATTAAATTAAATTAAACAATTTCTTTGTTCTTGTTGTATTTGAAATAAATATTTTATTTTAATCACAGTATTTTTACTTTCTTGGAATTTTTATAATGAAGACATCCCTAATCTTTTGTAAAGTATTATCCTAATGAGCATATTACTTTGTGAAGTTCCCTTTTCTTGTATTTCATTTTATCTTACAATTTTTTTAATTTTTAAAATTTATTCTAAATTTAATTTCTAAAATTCTTTTACAAGGGTTTTTAAATGGTTAATTTTCTTTTTGAAGAAATCATATTTGTATATTTTTTGTAGCCAAAGAGTGGGGAAATAACTCCGAGCTGTCCTCTGCTTTGTGAATTATTATATGAATCAGAATTTGACAGCCAACTTTGGATTATTTTTGACCAGAACAAGAGACAGATGGGATCAGGTGATGCCTATCCTCACCAGGTATCTTTAGAATAATTTCCTGACTTTAATCATGAAGTGAATATAGTCACTTTACTTAATCTGTATTTTTGACATGTCATATTTACTAAAAAAAAAAGAAAAAAATTGTGCTTCTAATACATGTGAATTTCTTTTGGTTACCATTAGATTGTTAGATCACAGGTATCCCATCAATCAGGGTTCTTAATCTGAAGTCCACAGGTCTGAGTTCAGCAAGTGTATGAATTTTTAAAATTTTGGTAACTTAATTGCCCACATCATACTTTTTTTTGGTAATTCCATGTATTTTTTATTAACTTAAACACATACTGAAGAAAGGTCCATAAACCTCACCAGATTATCCAAAGGGTTTATCTCACACATACACACACACACACACACACACACACACACAAGATTAAGAACTCCCAGTATAGATAAATATAAATCAATGTTAATGGGATAATTTTTACAGATTATCTTGTAATGCCTTTATGGACCAGATGGACATATATTAGATGAATTCAGAACTCGTTGTATAATCAGAACCAAAGAATGGTTATGAAGGAATGTCTCTAAGGGAATGCCCAGCAGTCTGTCCTTAGCTCTTTTGTATTTACCATTTTTGTCAGTGACTTGGATCAAAACAAAAATAATAATCTTATCTAACTTGCAGATGATATAAGACATAGAGAGATAGTTAACATATTGGAGAACACTCAGGATCCCCAAATAGTTTTGATGGCCTAGAAGAGTAGATTGAATCTACATTTATTTTTGTCCAATTCTATCAGTAATTGAGTCATGTTCAGAAAGTTAACTTTACAAGAAGAAAATGACAGAGAAATGACCAAAAGATGACTTGTGTGAAAAAGATCTGAGAGTTTAAGTGGACTCTAATTATACTTAGTGTGAATTCAAAATTGGGCTGTATTAATAGGCATATAGGCCTAATGTACAGATTGCAGGTGGTGATAACTGCCCTGTGTAGACTCCATTTAGAGAACTGTATTCACTTCTGGGTACCACTTTTTAGGGAGAATGTTGATAGGCTGGATGATTTCCAGAATGTGACCACGTTTTTGAGAAAATTAGAGACCATATCATTTAAGTTTCCATGAAAGGAATTTTAGGTATTTAACCTAGATAAGAGAAGACTTAGAGGGTCAAGTAGTTGACTCTCTGTGTTGGAAGATTTAGATTTGTTCTACTCAGTTCCTGAAGGAAGAACTAGGAAACTAGGTGGAGATTACAGATAAACCACTTAAGGCTTAATATAAAGAAAAGCCTCCTCACAGTTAGCATTTTCCTATGAAGTGCTTTGCTTCATGTTCCCTCCTAAAGTAGCCTGTTCTCCTTTTCATGGTTTCCCTATGGTTAGCTTTAAAGAGAGCTAGATGAGTAGTTGTCATAGATGTTGTGGGAGGGATTCGTGAACTTTTTATACTAGACTGGATGACATCTGAAGTTCCTTCCCTGTAATTCTGTGCTTCCGAAGCTGAAGAATTATATTATTATTCCTATTAAGTTTCTAAAACAATTCACATTTTAGCTAAGACAAGAATTTGTTTTCTTAGTATAACATATTTGCTTGAATAATCTTTATTTCTTATAAACCCTTTTGCTTTTTTCAGTACTCTGTCAAATTGGAGAAGGGTGATTATACAGTTCGACTACAAATACGTCATGAACAAATCAGTGATTTAGATCGTCTTAAAGATCTTCCATTTGTTATTTCTCATAGACTATCTAATACTTTAAGCTTAGATATTCATGAGAATCATAGTCTTGCTCTCCTTGGAAAGAAGAAGTCAAATAGTTTAACATTACCACCAAAGCATAGCCAGCCATTCTTTGTTACATCATTATCTGATGACAAGTAAGTAATACTGAATTAATAAAATAAACCAAATAATTATTACATTGTTCATTTCTTGTATTTCATAAGCTATATTTGTAATATGGAAAGGTTTCTTTCTCTTTTCTGCCATATGCACTTTTTGGAATTCCAAGAGACGTTGGAATTGTTTAATTTTAGTTCTGATTTTTATGTTTTAAAACCTTTTCCTTTCTTGATTTATTTTTCAGGATACCGAAAGGGGCTGGTCCAGGATGTTATCTTGCAGGATCCTTAACATTGTCAAAGACTGATCTGGGAAAGAAAGCTGTGAGTATCTATTTTACCTAATGAGTATGCTATTTTAAAAAAAAATCATATTTCTCCCAAAATGTTAATTAACCAAGACTTGCAGATAAGTCAAACAAGCAAACAAAATTAGATGTGAAAAATTTTACCACCTCCTTCAGGAATTATCAGTACTGTTGCTACTTTCTGTTCATATGAGTTTTAGAATTATTTGTTTGGGTTTTTTAGGCCATTAGCCTCTACTAATTTTTGAATGGCTAAACTAAGCTTGAATCTCCTGTTATATGACTATCTGTGCTTTTTTTAAAGTAAAAATTCAAACTAAAGTGGCTTTTAAAAGCAAATGGAGTGTTTAAAATCAAAATCATTTTATTTTAGATGTTTTGTTAGACTAACTTAAAATTGTGGACATTGACCAAATTGTTACATTTTATCATGTGCTTCTAAAAATTTATTCTTAAACACTGTAATGAACAGCAGGGTTTTCCCACAGTTCTACAAAACATATTTAGAATGGAGAATTGAATAATTGAGTAGAGAAATGTAATTTAAAATATAGGTATGCTATTTCTGGTTACATTTTGTTCTTGCATGTTTTGTAAAAACGAAATTTATTTGGTTTGCATTTCTAGCTAATGCAGTTTACAGAAGTCTTTTAACAGACAAATGCTGTTGCAGGCTTTCTTTTTATAGATTTTTTTTTTATTAGCTTTTCTCATCCACTGTAGTGTTACAAGATTTCTCTTCTGGAAATGACATTTCTCTATAGTCACTTCTCTTGAACATTACCCGTCAATTGCCATAATTCCATTCAATTTTAGCTTACCCTTACCAGCAAAAACTAATCCAGCCTTTCATCATTTTGCAGCTTGACAGTATCTGCAAAAATTAAATCAGTCTTTCAATTTCTTTATGTTGGAGTTTATGAAAGTTGTTATTGGAATGGATAGATTTCATAGGGGTATTTTTAAACAGTCCCATTTTTCCATTGACCTTGAACAGTATTCTTAGGGTTTGTTTGCACATTTAAAAAAAAAATCTTTGCCCTGGAGTCACTTGCCTCAATTTATGTCTTATGTGTTCTGTAGAAATAAAAGGATCAGAATCTACTGGTACAGTGCTTTTTAGAAACACTGGTTTCATGTACAGACTTTATAGACATGGCTCTCAGTCTGAAATGTAGGGTTTATTTTTTGTTTATAGATCACTTATTTGTTTTTAACTGCTTTGTGAGACCTAAATAGTAAAAAATCATCTTAATTAAGAAGGTTTTTTTGCCCCATTAATAAAAAATTCAGCAAATGAAAAATAGTTACTAGCTTTTGATTAGCTTCTGAGGCAATTGAGGAATCAAAGAAACTTGGAAAACTTGTGAGATTTGCTAGTAGCTATTGTCAGATTAATAAAATCCTGTTTTCTTTGAAGTAGAAGAGGAAAAAGCCCTCATTCAATTTAATTTTATTTTCCACCTCATTCTCATAATCATTCCTCATTAGACTTCTAGCTTTTATGGAGTTTCTTGTTTGAAAAAAGATTACTTTTCATAATTTTTCTTATTGTGACCACCATAAGTGGTGCATTACTTTGCATGGTCCTTTTTGGGAAATAACATATAAAGAGAAATTGTGCTATTGTTTTCATTTAAAGTGGCATTAGAAAAATAACTTTGTATAGTATCTTGTGAACAAATAGTTAAATGTGATTTTCTAAGATTTGTTTTGATAATCATGAACTTTGGTCTGCTTGATCTTTGAGAGAAGTGTTTACAGCGTTTGCCTTGGAATAATTACCATATAAAAGACAATTATGCTTAAGCATATTGGCATGAAAAAATTGAAAAGTCAGTAGTGCTTTAAAAGCATGTCAGTCTTCATCATAGACTTGACACTTGAAGTAGTGTAATCCATACCAGTGGAAAGTAAATAAGACCATATTCAGACAGAGGTGGTATCTCCATCCTGTGTAGTATGTGCATGTTTTCTTACAGAATGTTGTTCTAACTCCCAGGGGCAGTCTGCAGCAAAACGACAAGGAAAATTTAAAAAGGTACTGAATGTCAGTTCTTGAAAAAAAGATGTGTTAAAGCCTTTTTTGCATATGACTTAACGTTTTTCTGTCCGTATATCTTTTAAAACCTTCCCCTCAATTTCCTTTCCTTTTAAGTTCTACAGTTCATTGCTACTAGCCACACCTTCTATAAACACTGACATGCTGCTTTCCTAAATCTCTTTGAGCAGCATGAATTGCTATAAGACCCCAGTTCTTTATATCTTGTCTTTATGTTACTCTTCTAATCATAGCCTCTTAAATATTCATGATGTTGAGTTAGTTGTATTCTAGGATAAAGTACTCTGCTACTCTATGTCCTTGTATAAAGCATTTCCATTGTATTTTATATTCCTAACTACATTATTCAGTATTTTGACATTTTATGTATCTAGAAAACTATAGGGGGAAAATTGTCTTTTTAAATCTCTGGTCTTGATATGTATAGGTAAGGGTACAGGTTTGGTTTGGTTTTTATTATCAATCATCTAAGGGAGAAATTCTGTTTTGAAAGATTTAGTTTAATGAAATATTCTCACCCTTGAAATGAAATTTGCTACTTGTTCTTAAGACATTTAGTTCAGGGATGTCAGAGAGAGGAATGGAAGTGAACCTAGCAGAAAGTAGTAACTGACATTAAGTCAAGAAAAGAGTTGAAAATATTGGGTGTTTGGTGTAGAGGTGAAAAGAATCCTGGGAAATTTTTGCTAACATTGATCCGGCTATTTTTAGCTTCATCATAGTAAGTAGATTTTCATTTTTTTTTTTCACTGATTACCCCCTTTACCTCCATAAAAGAGGAAACAGATAATTGAGATTCCTGAGGATCAAACAGCAATTGACAACAAGGAAAATTAGAATTTACATGGAGTTGGTATTTTTAGAAGTGCAATTCTTTTTTTAAAACTTTGGAACATAAAAATTGGAGGTCATGATTTTGTAAGAGCAGTAAAAATTTTATTAAAAACTTCTTATATAATATGTAGTTGATTAAAATTTTTTTTTTTCCTAGGATTTAGAGAAGAAATAGTTAAGGACCAAGCTCCGTAAGGCAATTAACAAATGAAAATAGTCCATAGGAGACAGGTATCATTCTAGCTATCCCCAACTTTTTTCTCTTGTATGTTGGACATCTTTTTGGAAGTTAATTGCTTATTTAGATTTTAGATTTAAATAGAATTAGTCCCTCAAAGATTCATTGAAATGGGCAATTCTAAAATAGTCCTATAGTTCCCCGTTTATTGGAGTCACAGTGAAACCAGTATGGAAAATTTGCTTTGATGTCTTATTTTTAAAAGGAAGTCAAGAAAAGAGTTGAAAATATTGGGTGTTTGGTGTAGAGGTGAAAAGAATCCTGGGAAATTTTTGGTTGCTTGAAGGTAAAAGGTATTAAAAGGTTACTGCTATTTAATGTGGTAGCATGAAAGATGCATAAGTAGTTCAATTACTAGAATTCATCTTAGTGAACTCTGTATTGAATGTAAGACCCTTGAGAGAGGAATTTTCCCGTGTGTGTGTGTGTGTGTGTGTGTGTGTGTGTGTGTGTGTTCTAAGTACCTAGCATAGTGCTTAGAACATGGTAGGCACTTCCTAATCAATGCTTGTTGATTATTTATAGTACACAACCAAGTTCATTGATTATGAAGAATGCTTTTTATATCAAATAGGATTAGAAAAAGTACTGGCAGTAGTGAGAACTGGGGGGTGGGGGCGGGGACCAGAATAACAAAGCCTTATTTCTATAAGATTTCCTCTTAGATATTGAAGATCTGTATTATGAAGCTGTTTCTTTGGACTGGGACTCATGGAAATGACTCTTTATCATAAAATAGTTTGGTGGCATGGTGGGTAGATCAGTGGACTTGGAGTCAGGAAGACCTGAGTTTGAATTCTACTTCAGATATGAGCTGTGTGACTGAGCAAATCACTTATTCTCTCTCAGCCTCAATTTCCTCGTCTGTAAAATGGGGGTAATAATAGCAGCTTCCTCACAGGATTGTTGTGTGGATTGAATGAGATGACATGTAAAGCACTTTGAAAACTTTAAATAGCTATTTATATAAAAGTGTGAGCTATTACATAGTAAAGGTTAGTACCTTTACTATGTTATCTGAAAGGCTACTTCTGTTAGCTCATTTAGAGTAAATTTTGTAATGTTTTAAGAATTTGCAGAGTTGCAAATAATGTTTCATTGATGTTTAAAGGTCAGTGAGTGATGACCTGAACCCAAAAGCATGTAATTTGACTAATATAAAATCTTAAAACCTACTAAATCCATCTCTATTTTTAGCAGTTTATTTCAATTTTCTTGTCTCCTATATGTTGCTTTTTTTTGTTTTTGTCTCCTTCGTTCCCTCCCTGTATTTGATTTTTCCCATTTCTCTTTCTATTTACTTTTGCCCCATCCCCCTTTTACTTGCTTTCCTGCCTTTAATGTGTTTGGCTTTCCTTGAGGTTTTATAATATTCCAAAGCTTAATACAACTAGTACTGTAAAAAGAAAAAAAATATCAATACTGTGCTCCTCATTCTTTTTTTTTTTTTAAAGCAATTGGGGTTAAGTAACTTGCTCAAGGTTACACGGCCAGTTATTTCTGGGTGTGGTGCTAAGTATCTAACCCGACACTGGAGCCGGTGCTCTTACTTGCTGTGCTACCTGGCCACCCTGCTCCTCCTTCTTTAGACTCAAGTCTGACAGAAGCAATTTTATATTATATCTAAGTATTTATACCTTGGAGAGATATCCAAACTATGGCTTCATCCCCTATGCCCTCTAGCTTGAGACAGTTTTAGGTAACTTTTATAGAAATTTTGAAAAAGAAAATTATAACATGTTTTTTTAAAAATACAGTTTGGGTAACATTCCGGAAAAGTTTAGTAACCAAGTCAAAATTTCATTTCTTCTTGAATTACTTTTCTCATAGAATCAATGGGGGCCCCTCTCAGTTTCATATTGAGAATGTTAAGAGTCCAAGAGGGTGCCTCTCTTTCAGTGTAATAGAGCACTCTCTTCAGGTTAGTGAATTTATGTAGATGAAAGGAAAGTTTGGTAATTACTCTTAATTATTTTCCCTAAAAAAAGTCATTTTCCATTACACTGGAAAATAACTTAGATGAGCTTATGTTTCTTTGTTTTATGCTGATATGAAGTGGCTCAAGAGAACAAAGTTAGCTCTATGGGGTTACATCTTTCCTAGAATTTTTTTTTGTTTTACTATATGAATGGGAAACCTTGTTCAAGAGAAAGAATCCTTTTACTAACTTTTGTTTTATGAAGTCAAATGCTACTTTGAAGGCCATAAACATTAGCCACTATAGGATCTTACACTCCTTAAACCTTTCATTCAAATGTGTGACTATGAAGATAAAGGTCTACTTTAGAAAACCAAGCCTGCCTGGTTGTTTCCTTCTTCGTTTTTTAAAAATCAGTAGTATCCTTGATGGGTACACATAGGCTAGTTAGTTCCTTATGTCATCTCAGTTCCCTTTTCTTTTTCTTTTTCTTTCTTTGGTAAAAGCTCTGTCTGTGAACTTATTCTTTTGAAATCTTCCTTCCCCTCTTTGAGCTAGCTTAAAAATAAATTCCCAATTGTTTTTCATATTCTGTTACCACAAGCATGGATTTCTTCTATATGTATTTGATTTGGGTCCAGCCACTCTCTGCCTGACTTCATCATCTTATATGCTATTGTCATTTCCACACGTAATAAATAGGTCAGCTGATAGTAATGTAATAGCATGTTTATGGCACTTTAAAGTCTACAAAGCACTTTATGCAACAACCTTGAGAGGTGGTATTATTCCTCTCCCCAATTAACAGTAGGGAAAACAGGCAGAAAGAAGTTTAAGTAGCTTGCCTAATGTCATACACCTAGCAAGTGTCTGAGGAAGGATTTGATTTCAGATCTTCCTCACTCTAAGTCCAGTGTTCTCTCCATTGTACTATCCAAAGTCTAAATGTAGGGACTCCACTCTTTAATAGATCATCATAGAAATACTGAAAGATCTGTTTCATTTCATATGTATTTGTTGTTTTTCAATTTTATCTACAAATGCTTTTGGATAACCTAGCTTCATTGGGACTACTGCCAAACTAGAACCTTGTTTTCTTGTCAACCACTTTTTGTCATTTTGTGAAGTTAGAGTGCTAATCATCTTTTATTATCTTTTCTATATTTAGTAAATGAATGTGTAGACTGATCCCATATTGCTCTTAAATGGTTGCTGTCACAGATGGGTTTGGGCTCATTTAGCCTTCTCTTTATGGCAGTTACCTTGTATTTCTTCAACTTTTTTAAAGATATGGTTATATTCAGTGTCTTCAGTTATGTCCATTTCTCATTTTTCGTAGTGCACAGGTCATTTAAACAGATTGGATTGGAAGTGTTATAATTGGAAGCAGTATTTTCTATAATAGGAAGCAGTATTTTTTCTTCTAATTTGCTATTTTGACCTTTGCACTAACCATTCGATCTAACTACAGCTCTATTCTTGGAGAAAGTATTTATGATAAATAAAGCTTCTGAATAATCTTTAAACTTTTGGCCTCTTAAATTTCTCAATTTTCAACCATAATTTCTGACATTTTTCACCATCCTCCTTTATGTCCACCTTCACAGTAAAGTAACTGACATCATAATATGTGTGACGACATGACTATTGTCTTAGTTTGGAGGATCTTGTCTGGGTCTTCATAGATTTTCCTCTGTATCTATCCTCTGCAGCAGATTTTGGTGCATAAAACTCTAGTTTGTTTTTTTTTCACCAGATACTGTTTGCCATATTTTGTTGTGAGTAATATCAGGCAGGATAACATTGTGTCCCATGAAATGATATTTCTTAGTGCCTCTGGGTACACAGTGAATCCGACTCTACTAAGCCTCTTGTTCATCTCTCTGAAAAGAACCTGTGAATTTTCCATTTAACTAATTAAGCCAGTTTTCTCTTCTGGTTTCATTTCTGTTGATGTTAATATATGTGTGGTCCATATAGGCAGCCTAATAAATTAGAATTTCTTTATAGCATCCTTTTTTTTTTTCCTTTTTAACTAGTTACTGCAGAAGCAGAAGATTACCACATAGGACCATTTTATGATTTTTGTCTATTCCATGGTCACTGTGGTCAAAAATAACTCACTCTTTGACCAACCTTTTGATGAGCTTTTCTAACATAAATGGGATGAATCCTGGGGCAATAAACACAATTTGATACTTGGGCCATATTTATTACTCTCTGCTAACAGCATTTGTGAAACCCAGTTTACTACTTTCCCATAATGAAGCACCAGAGTAGGTAGGGCTTTTATAGAGAAGCGACGTGATTTTTACAAATAGCAAACAAGGGTCTGTTTGTTGTATTGTGCTTAAAAGGTACTTTGGAGTTGACAGCTATAGGTAAACCTGTTTTAAGTAATACTTCTTCAGAGGTCAGCCAAAACAATTTGACCTAATAGAAGATGTCAAGTACTTTTTAAAGTGCCTTCACACTCTGTAGCTATGTTTTTTGATTGGCCTATTTGTAGAGTAATTTCTCAAAATTTAGTGAGAAATAGCTATTTTTGCTGACTTGTTTTGAATAAATATTGTTAGGATGCAAACAGGAATGAATAAAAGAATGAAAAATAAATTTGATAAAGCAAATGTAAAATGACCTAGTTTCTCTTCTGATTAGAAATTTAAGCTAATATATCCATATTTGTGTTAACATGCTGTATTTTAAATAATCATTTTAATTTTCTTTATATTTATGTTTATTGAATCATCTTTTTGTTATCACTGGTTTAATTTTATTTTTCTGTGTGAAATATAGATTATCAGGCTTTAAATAAAATGGCTTCTTCCTCAGCCCCCAGAATCTTTTATAGATTATTTTGGCATTAATTTCTGTATTTATGAGAAAAGAAGTTTGAAATTGCTATAATTTACTTTGTTTTTTGTTTGTTTATTCTTCAGTTTAAAAGTTAAGCCATTAGTGGCACACATTTAGGATACCTGCCTACAATTTTGTTTTCTCTGCTTCCTACCATCCTACAAAAATCATTCTTATCTGTACCTAAATTTGGAATTCCAGAGAACTGCCACTCTTCTAACATAGAGCCCTGGGCCTCAATCCACATCTGGGCTAGAAATTTCTAGAAAGAAAACATTATTATTTCAACTTAAATTATTGTATTATTTTTTTTTTAACTAAAACAGTTATAACGCTATATATTTCCTTATGTGGAAAAGCTGATACTTAATGTGTATAGACAGTTCCTGATCATAAGAATACCTGGACACTGTAAGAATTTCAGTGTCTTCTTTTCAAGGCAATTGTAATTAATATTTTAAAAGGCTATATTGATTATAAAGTACCTAATTAGCCCAAGAAGGAAAATAAAAAGCATAGATAGTATGATCTCTATCCTTGCATAGAGATCATTTACAAGTCATCTGTTAATTATCCTAAATTTCTTCACTTGCCTTTTTTCTCTATATATGACTGAGAGCAGTCAGTTTATACATTTAGATACACATACATGCATACATATATGTGTATGTATTAGTAAAATTTTAGCTACATACATTTTGGGATCACCATGTAGCTTTCCCATAGTTAGGTGCTTTTTAGTAAATACATTAACTATAAAGTTTTTTGAAAATGAAATGATATTTTCATAAAATGGAACAATTAGTTCATGAGGGTACTATAAACGAAGGTAGTAAATAAGTATTGAAAGTCAGAATGTTTGGTCAACTAAAGTGAAATATAGAAAACATTATTTGAATGCGATGAATTTTTACTCAGAAGCACTGTATCCTATTTACCTTATTATACTAGTGTTAAAGATGTGAAAAGAACTACTCATAAAAATGTCATGTTGAAAGTATAAGTTCTCTAGTTTTAAGTTACAGTTTATTTTATGGTCTAGGTGGACATGTTCTTATCTTATAATAGCTCCTTTTCCAAAGCATTTTAATTTGTAGAGTGGTTTACATTATTTCTTTTCTTTCAACAGTTCTATATAGTAGGTGCAACAGATGTTATCCACTGTTTTACAGGAGAGAAAATTTAGGGTTATAGAGAATAATTAATTTGTCAAAAGTTATGCATCTACTAAGTAGCCAAACTATAATTAAAAACCAGGTCTTTTAACTCTGAGTCCAGTGGTCTTTCTACTGCATTTTTCTGTGAAATTTTTCCCATCCTGTTCATATGCTAAAATCAATTCAGTCAGTAAACTTAACAGTATGTAGTTTCTATACAACTCTGTTTTCTCTGCTTCCCACTATGTTACAAAATACTCATGTAAACAATATTGGTTTTTGAATAGTAGAAAGAACCATGTAAACAAGGGTCCAAGTTGACATTCATTGTTGTGGGTATTAAAGGGCACAGTGTGGGAAATAGAGAAAATTAGGAAAGAAACTCAGAATGGAGAGGAAAAAGTAGAACAGTCTCATTGTAGAGTTAAAGGTTAACTTAGTGTCACCATTTTCTCAGGCTTTATTTTTTGCTAAGACAATGAAACAATCATTATATTTTGTTGGTTGTGATAATTTCCCTATTCTGATTTTCTAATATGTAGTAATTTCTTCTGCCTCTAATTTGATTCATTTTTGCAAAATCTGTTTTCAAGTATTTTTAATATTAAAATGTTAACAGAAATTATGTAAATCAAGAGAATTCAACATATTCTAATTGATTTTTTTATTCCCATTGTCTTTAAGTACATACAGTACATCAGAAATCTCAGCTATGTTATCAGCCTTGGAAAGAATTTTGATCAGACGTTTTTAGTACTTGTTTTAGTTCACCTTGATTATCTTCTTTTATTTACATTTCCATAATAGAATTTTCTATATGTATCATTTAACCCCCTAATTTAACATCACAGGTACAGTACATCTAGTAAGATAGTCAAGCTTAATAAACAAATGAAGAATTATATATTTTCTTTATGTTAAGGTTCTTTTATATATTTTTAAGTTGTATGGTATTTAGGAATATTATTAATTAGCATGAAAAGAATGCTTTTGTTTCTGTTATTGTATTAGACTGGGGACAAGGGCAAGTGATACAGTGCTTTGCAGCAGCTAGGCCATAAAATATTAGTTAATAGTGAAAAGTATTACAATGGATATGCTACTATGGACTTTATGTCTAGATGACCTTTTTCTCCCCTTCACTTATAATCCTTTCTTAAATACTTTGCATGTAAGTCACATTTTTTTTTTTTAGCAAACTTTACTTACATCAGTATACTATTGCTTACCCTTCCATTGCTTCTCTTAGAATAGCAAAACATATTTTAGTTACATACTGAGCTCAAGGTTTTTGAATATGGGGAATTTAGAGTCAGCATAAAATAAAAAACTTGTAATACAGTAAATGCTGTCTGTTGTATATAAACTGAGAAATATATTTAACTATTTCTGTTTGTATTTGGACCATCTGATATTATAGTCAAAAAATGCACCTTAGCAGTCATTTCATAATGGTAGTATGCAATTTTATTTTCCGGTGAATTTATAATATTGACTTTTAAAGAATTAAGTGATGTGTTGTTATAGTAACTAAAATAATGGAATATTTGTGTTGAAGGAACATTTGAGGTCATTCAGTTGATAATGGAGGGAAGGGGGAACTATAATTCTTACTACAGATAGAATTAAATCATACAAGAGTTTTTTTTTAAATATGCCCCAATTCTACATATAGCTACAATTCCAGCTTAATTTAGGCTGACAAAAATTGGGGGCTATTTGTTATTGTTTTTAACATCTTTTCCATACTACTAGGTAGAAAATGTAGAATTACAACCCCCTCACCTTCATCCTCTCACCCTTTAACTTTTTACTCTATGGATTCTCCTGACTGAATCTGTCTCTGACCCCATTAGCAAAGTACGACTATTTTATTTAGAATTCAGAGAAAAAAGTATGAAGTCAATGTACACTGGAATTTGTAATGAAATGGCTTCATTTTTGGTTTCGGGAACACTTGCATAGCCCATTTCAACAACACACTAATATATGAAAAAATTTCCTATGTCAAATCATTCATTACCAGGACATTGACCTAAGAAACTGATATGTCTTTCCCCCACATACACAGGACATAATCCCTGTTCATTACTACTTGATACCTGCACCAACCAAGACAAAGAATGGCAGTAAAGACAAAGACAAGGACTCGGAAAAAGAAAAAGATGTCAAGGAAGAGTTTGCTGAAGCCTTGAGAGACCTTAAAATACAGTGGATGACCAAGTACGTCCGTTTCTGTCTTCAGGGGGGCTCCGGAAACGTTACGTGAAACGGAATTCCCTAGGAAATCAGCGATGAAGCCGTCCCATCTTTTACCAGCTTATTCTTCTAGAATTTATCTTCTTACATTTGTCATATCCAGCAGAGGCATTTTTTAATATATTTCCAGCCTCTTCCTTTGCCCAGGCACATTGTGAATATTTGTTTAGGAACTGCATTTCTAAATGACCCATTATTTTCTCACCATACTCACCTTCTAAATCAGAAAAGCTGTGATGTTAAACATTTCCAGTTTCACAGGAAATGAAATAATGACTCTCTCCTCTTTGCAGGTTGGATACTAATGATATTTATAATGAATTGAGAGAAACCTTCCCTAATCATCTTCCTTTGTATGTTGCAAGACTTCATCAACTGGATTCTGAAAAGGTTATGAATTATTTATACTATAGATGAGTCTTGTGTTTAAAATTAACATTCATCCTTATTTTTTGAACTGAGTAACATTAGCCTGGGAAGAGCAATGAATGAGTGAAGAAGGTACTTGTCCAGTGGTAGCATTTAGGAACAGATGAGACGCTACTTTTTGTTATCTATATTAATGGACTTTTTGAGTGTAATCACAAGTTGAAATTGTGATCTTAAAATGCTTGAATTTTTAAAATGTTTGAATTTAGTTCTGAAAATGCTTAAATTGGACCATATCTCATAGGTGCTTATAAGCAGATAGGAATCTACTTAGTATCTAAGACTAATAAATTTGTTATAACCAACTAAAATTCTGGAAGTTTGTAGTAGATATAAGAGGTGATTTTATGAAGTTTAGAAAAGAAAAGAACAGATGTCTGAGATTAAAACAGCAATCACAGACAGAGATACTAATAACCACTGCTTTATTTCTCTTTTTTAAGAAGAAGTTGGTAAGAAAATTAATCTCACTTTATTAAATAGTTATTCTAAATAACTTGTGTGAATAGGATAGAATAGAATGAAATCATTTAAAATTTTCATCTTCAGTTCCTGAGGTATAAAATTAGGGGATGGACTAGATGACCGGCAAGATTTCTCTGTATCCAATGTAACCTCTATATCCAATCTCTTTATCCAGTGATTACATTTTATGAGCATGGTTATTCTTATTAAAACTCCCATAATTCCTTTCACTGCCTCCTCAAAAAGAAATTATTTCTGTGTTTAGTTTATAAGATAAAGATACTTTCTTCAGTATATGAATAATGTTTTAACTTGTTTCCCCTAACCAATTTTATTATTCACTCTTTCCTTAGTCCTCCTGCCAGGTACTGGATGTAAACCAGGTAAAAGGAAGAATTAACTTTAGTGATAAAGGCATGTGAAAGTGCTTAAAATTTGAGCCAGATTTTTTAAAGGCAGAAGATTATGGAAATACTTTGGGTGACATTAGAGGACAGCCTCCAGGGTTTCATATGTGAACACACATGGTTTGAGTTGTAGATTTGTGTGTTGTACCTCTTAGGTGGTTGAGACATCAGAAATGAGACATCTAAACATCAATAAACATGTTTCAGTGTACAGACAGACGCATGAAATTTTACCTTTAAATTCCTTTCTTTTTCTTTTACCCAACTTAGGAACGAATGAAAAGACTTAATGAAATTGTTGAAGCTGCAAATGCTGTTCTTGCTCACATAGATCAGACAGCTCTAGCAGTTTATATTGCAATGAAGACTGATCCCAGGCCTGATGCTGCTACTATAAAAAAGTACCTGACCAGTAAATACTCTTTCTTGCATCTCATTTTTAATCACTTAAAATAGGATTTAATGCTTTTTAAGAATATATAAAATGAAAACAATAATATTAGATTTTGCTGCTTCTAGTATCTGTGCATTCTTAGTTTTTGAGGGTCTAGTGCCATAAGCTATTTGTGATATAAGAAAAATGATAATATAGTAATGGATTACTCATCTTTATTGTTCAATTTATCAGTTGATATTGGGGGAAGGGGAAGTATATTGGAATATAAATATACTTTCAAGTATACTAGCATGAAGAAAGAGCTATGGGATAACATTCAAACACTAATAACCCATTTGGGATTACAGTAACTGCTTGTCTGGAATTTAAATTTATTCCATGCCTTGATGGTTCCATTACCTAAACTGAATTGGCAAATCATATCTAGCTTGAAGAATTCAGTCTCAATTTACATCGTGGTTTTAGCAGAATCTTAGATTTGGAAGAAAGGATTCCCTTCCACAAATTTCCAGAGTAGTATTCACACAGGCTCTGCTATAAGTTTTCCATTGTTGGGAAACCACCTCCCTTCTGAGGTAGTTCATTCTAATTTGAGAACATGGTTAATGTTTTTCCTTTGTTTTAGGCCCAAATCTGCTTCCTTTCAACATCCCTACCTATTGCTTCTCTAGGACCAAGTAGAACAATCTTAATTCTGTTTTCATTCAGCAGTTTTTCACATATTTGAATAAAGTTCTCCTGTCTGAGATAAAGTTTTTTCTTCCCTAAGCTGGGTATTGACAGTTCCTTTAATTGATTGCTATAAAGGCTAGCACTACCATCTGTCTCCCCCCCTTTCATTATCTTAGCTGCCATCTTGGATGTGCTCTATTTAGTCAGTATTCTTCTTGAAATGTGGCACCTAAAATTCAACAAATTAAAGATTTAGCATGGCTGATAAATAAAAAGGAATACTGAATATTTGGATTTAAATAATAGATAATTATGTTCTCAGTGAAAGGAATACTGGCTACTACCTAACTATGTGACATGGAGCAAGTTACTGATTCTCTCTGGACCTTAATTTTCCTCATTTGTAATATGAGCTTGATTGGACTAAGTGACGTGAGTGAGGTCCTTTCCAGCTCTGATTCTGTGATGATTTTGTTGCACTTTGGCTTTAATATAATTTGGGGAAGAAGGAGGGGAGGAGAGGGATATTGGTTATGTTTTTCAGCACCTTTTTCAATTAAATGAATTTTCTGTGTGCTTAGAAATTATATTTTAATAATCAACCATGTGCCAAAACTCATACGTGGTGCCATAATTAAAATTATTGAAAAATACCAGCTTTTCTTCTTGTGATAATATTATAAATTACTAGGTAAATACAATGAAATGAAGTTTGAATTTGGGGCTTTAGATTATATTTAGGTTTATTTCATTAGTCAGTTAACTTTTTTATGGTTTTACCGTGTGATCATGAAAACAAATCATTTAATTTAAATGAATTGTCTTAAAGGATTACATAGAATACATAGCATCATTACGACATTTAATGTTCTTCTCCCCTGCCCTTGTCTTTTTCATGTATTCATGATAAAAAAAAATTGTGTAGATAAGAAAAGCCTAGAACTATGTTTTTACTAGATAGTTAATTTTAGCTGTCTCTTTCCAGAGTCTGCTTTTTGAGTTTTCTCTTACTCACCCAAATGTAAGGATAGCTTAACTCAAATAATATGTAGTAGTCAGCCAGTAAGCATTTATTAAGTGCCAACTGTGCCAGGCATTATGCTACGTGCTAGAGATACAAATATGGAAAAGAAAGATTATCCCTCAAGCTTGCAATCTAATGAAGTAAGAAAAGGTGGACAGGGAGAGAGAAACTAAACTAAAACTAAGAGCTTCCTGACGTTGGGGCATGATAGAAAAGTCAGAAGAGTCTCAACGTAGTGCAGCCAGGTGAGAAATAAGGATGTGTCACGGCTTCTACCCTCTAATCAAAGGAGCAGAGGCTAGTGATGAGGTGGGACTACCAAAGTTTCCCAGTAAGTTCCTAGGGAATGGTGGATTAGTCCCTATGTAATAGTTCACTTTTACTTAATAAAGCAAAAGTCTTATATTTTGTGCTTAATAATTATGACTTGCAGGGGCGGCCAGGTAGCACAGAAAGTAAGAGCACCAGCTCCAGTGTTGGAATCACCTGGGGATTGAATCCCGGGCTCAGACACTTAGCACCCACCCAGAAACACCTGGCCATGTAACCTTGAGCAAGTTACTTAACCCCAATTGCTTAGGGGCAGCCAGGTGGCTCAGCGAGTAAGAGCACCGGCTCTAGTGTCGGGACGACCTGGGGATCAAATCCGGGCTCAGATACTTAGCACCACACCCAGAAATAACTGGCCGTGTAACCTTGAGCAACTTACTTAACCCTGATTGCTTTAAAAAAATAATAATTATGACTTGCAGAAAATACGTTAGCTTCATTTTAGATTTAGGCAACATTTTGGAAATTTCACTGTCAGATTTTTTTTTCCCCTCTGATTTGCAGTGACATGGACAAACAAAAATCTACATTAGTAGATGCTATTTGT
This sequence comes from Petaurus breviceps papuanus, assembly GCF_028583685.1. Classification (NCBI taxonomy): domain Eukaryota; kingdom Metazoa; phylum Chordata; class Mammalia; order Diprotodontia; family Petauridae; genus Petaurus; species Petaurus breviceps. Next base: position 7,195,548 of record NW_027187289.1, read on the forward strand.
CGAAAAGGATGTGCATTGGCTGATCAACTTCTTCAGTTGCAAGCTCAAGATGGGGCTGTTTCATCAAGTGACACAGAAGGAAAGGAGGAAGATCGAGAGAGCTGTTTAGATTCCCTTACAGAAACTTTCTGGGAAACCACAAAATGGACTGACCTTTTTGACACTAAGGTAGTTTTTCAGTATTTTACATTTTGTTTTTATTTATTGTTGAGTACTTCATTACCTCTGCCTGAGTTCCAAAGCCTGTTTTCCTAATCGACTGCTGTCTATCTTGTCTGTTCAGTTATTCTTTCATTGCTGTACTTCATGGCTGAACTAGCACCAGATACTAAAGTGGGCTATGTGCTAAAATCCTAAAAAGTAGGCTTTAACCCCTTCTCTTGAGAAGATTCTGCTTTCTCTTTAGAAAAGTTTTCTGGCACTCTTTCAGTTGTGGGGATAGAAATTCTTGAATTAACCTTAAAAAACACTTTGAGATTATTTATAGTTTTTAAAACATAAGCAAATATCAGTATGGTCAGAAACTAGAGAAAGTTCTGGGAATTATTGTAATGAGCTTTACCCTTTTATAAAATTTAAATTATTAAATGTAAGAATTTTCATCCTTAAAAATGGCTACATTTCTATCAAAATGATGATTCAAGTTCCCATTTGTTTTTAATTGTGTAACTTCTAAACATCACCAACATATATCATCTTTTTTTTCTTTTTCCAGTTGTTTAAAACATTTTTATTTAAAGTTTTGAGTTCCAAATTTTATCCCTTTTTTCCTCCCTCTCCTATTTCCTCCCTGAGATGGTAAGCAAACACAAAAGATTATATGTATGCAATTACGTAAAACATTTCCATATTAGTCATTTTGTACAAGAAGATGGGAATAAAAGAATGAAAAATAGCATGCTTCAGCCTGTATTGAGTCAATATCAGTTCTTTCTCAGGAGCCAGATAGTATGCTTCATAATTAGTCCTTTGGGATTGTCTTAAGTCATTGTATTGCCGAGAATAGCTGAGTCATTCACAGTTCTTCATCAAACAATATTGCTCTTACTGTGTGCAGTGTATTCCTGGGTCTGTCCGTTTCACTATGCGTCAGTTCATGTAAGTCTGTCCAAGTTTTTCTGCAGTCATCCTGATTGTCCTTTCTTATAGCAGAATAATATTCCATTACAGTCATATACCACAGCTGTTTAGACATTCCCCAGTTGATGGGCCCACATTCCTTTGATTTCCAGTTTTTAGCCACCATGAAAAGAACTGCTATAAATATTTTTGTACAAATAGGTTCTTTTTCCCTTTTTTGGATGTCTTGGGATTATAGACCTAGCAGTGGTATTCCTAGATCAAAGTTGTATGCATATACATAGTTTTATAATCCTTTTGGGCATAATTCAAATTCCTGTGCAGAATGGTTGGACCAGTTCACAGCTCCACCAAATAGTGCATTAGTATCCCAATTTTCCGGCATCCCATGTTTTCCTTTTTTTGTCATATTAGCCACTCTGATAGGTATGAGATGGTACCTCAGAGTTGCTGTAATTTGCATTACTCTGATCAGTAGTCATTTAGAGCATTTTTTTCATACAGCATAAGTCATCTTAGGAGATAGTAGAATGAATTTTGAGATACGTGATAGACCTTAGAATCTATTTACACTTCCTAATCTGTAACTTCCAATTTACTTCCCATAGTATTTCAGTGTTTGTTTTAAAGGCATGCTAGAATTGAATTTCTTAATTCAGATCAACCAACACTGACAAAAATCATTTTGTTACTAAAATTGTCTAAAAAGCAATCAAAATTTTTAGTAGAACTTTTTTTAGCGGTCTCATTTAACAAATGGAGCATTGGAGGAGAATTTTGCATATTTGGTTGAAAAATTTTTTTTGGAGTTTTGGATTCACAAAAGCTCTGGTTACCATTTAGAAAGTTTTAACACCTTGTGACTTTTTTCTCCCATCCTTTTCTCTTTTGTACTATAACAATTTAAATCTATTAGGGTTAGGGAAGGACTTTATTGTAGAACAGTGAAATAATTGTTTTTTCTCCAATATATTATGCTTGATGAAAGCACCATGAAAGGTTTTTATTTTGTTTGTATTTTGATGGTCATACTTAAGGATCTGGATTATTTGACTACTTAAACTAAAGAAATATTCATTTTAAAAATCTAAAAAAGGCAATTATAGTTTTCACATCAAGACATTACTAGAAAACATAACATGCAGACATATTTTCTAATTTCTTGCAGATAAAACCATTTGTTCCTTGTTGCCTGTGTGTTCTCTGTGTCTCTGTTACCAGTAACCTAGTGCCAGCCTCTGTCAATGAATAAATATAAAAAAATGGGAACAGAATTTAATTCTTAGTGCAGAATTTTATTTTCTTCTGACCTAATTAATATTTTCTTGAGCATATTATTTTCGTTAACTTTTATAGTTTTAAGAATGTTGACTTGTTTAGCATTATGGATCTCAGAAGTTGCAATTCATTCATCCCCCCCCCCCCTTTATTATTGTTAAATAGCTCAGTAGTAATCAGAGAATTAAGGAAGGAATGGTTTTTTGGACATCCGTATGAATATTTTTGATTGCTGAGTTTTGTCTCTGTAGTATTGCTAAAACCTATTTATAAGAACCCATTTTTGCTTCAGATCTGTTAGGTTTATAAAGTATTTTCTCCACAAAAACCTTGTGAAATAAGTAATATAGATATTCTTTATAGGGCAGTGCTGAGGTTTAGAAAAGGTTGAGTGGCTTAGCCATGGTCACTCAGATTGTCTAAGGCCTATTTTCTCCTAGAGGCGGTTGGGAGCCCCTGGTGCTTCTTGGGCAGCGGAGTGATGGAGCTAGATTTGAGGAGGGAAAAGACACACTCCTTTCTCCCGAGCTTCCTCATATTTGACTATATTGGATTATTCCATATGTGCTGCCTTTACACAATTTCTTTTCTATGTAATTGTTACCTCCCTAGTAACATATAAATTCGTTGACAGCAGGTACTGTTTTATACTTTTGTCTTTGTGTCCCTAGCACTTAACAGTATTTCATAAGTGCTTGTTGACTGATTAGGGGGAAGGCATTAACAGGTATATATGCTAAGTTGAGATTTGTGAGTATCTCTCCTGTAGTCATAGGATTTTAGTGCTAGAAAAGACTATAATGCCTTAATTTTATAAATTGGGAAACAGAGAGGTTAGATGGTGTTTTTTCCAAAGACAGTGCACTGATTTAGTAGCATAAGCAAGATTAGGTCCTATGTTGCATTCCTCTCAGTGAAATAGTACTACATATACACTGTTAATCAGTTTCTCTCAAAAACCCTTTTTGTTTAGCTTTAATAGGAATTTGGCAAGTAAGACACATCTTTCTAGTAAGGGGAGACAGTATGTGCATACAAAATTGATACTAGCTATTTTTGGCAAGAAAGCTCTAAGCAGCTAGTGAGAAGCAGGGAATTCCTAAAGTAGAGAGTGGTGTTTGAATTGAGTCTTGAAGAAGTATAGAGGTACTAAGAGGTAGAGGTAAGAAGGGAGTACATTCCAAAGTAGAGGGTCACGTGTTACTTTTATTAAGTAAGACATGACTTGTAAGAAGGCCAGTTTGTTTGGATCATAGTCTACTCACACAAAAATATAATGTGTAATACTTATAATACATAAAATAGGTACATATATGTATATTAATATAATACGTATATAAAATATGATTTATAATAAAGGCAGGCTTATTTAGGAAGGCCTTTATATGCCAAAAAAGAATTTATATATTTGATCTTAAAAGTAATAGGGAGTTTTTGGACTTTATTGAAGAATAGAGTGATATAGTCATATCTGAGTTTTTGGAATATCACTTTGGCATGTGTTTAAAGTATATTGCAAAGAGGACAAAATTTTTGAACTCAGGAAATTAAAGCAGTCATCTAGAAAACAGTTGATAAAGGACTGAATTAAACAGTAGTTGACATGTGAGTGAAGAAAAGGAGGCAGATATAATAAGAGATATTGTGGAATTAGAATCATCAAAATGTGTTATTTAAGGGAAATACTAGGACAAAAAGATTTCTAGCGAAGAAGGGTTGACATACAGGAGACCACCACCACCTGTGAGAGAGGAATATCCTAATCAAATGACCCCTCAAGACACAAGGAGCTACATAGAGAACTGTTTCAGCAGTATCTCAAAGTAGTCCTCTCTCCATGTGTTTGGAGTGTGATTTTACCCAGCTTCACCAGAAATTTATTCCCTTTTTTCTCATTGGCAGAGGATTCTAAAATGAAGAAAATTATTTTCCATTGACTTATGCAGTGTTATGGATGGTTTTATTGAATATATTGTGGTTTAATTAAATGTTTTATTTCTGGGGATTTACCTGGTCTTTGAATAAAGTATATATCTGATTGAGTGTTAAGATATTATTACCCTTTCCCTCAACCCATGTGTACTGTAGGGAACTGTAAGGTAGCATGAGAGAACCTCATTACACTTAAATATAGTCTATAAATGCATTGATATTTCATTCAAATTCATGACAGTTTAGTTCCCTGCCCACTCTGTAGCTGATCATTCATAAATGGATCTTAGAGTCTTAATACTTTTACATCAAACGTTCTATCTATAACTTGATATTAATTTTCACACTACTGTTCCCACTATATGTATCTACATATATTTATATTATGTAATATGTATCCATATATATGTGGCCCTTCAGCAATTTAATTATCTTGTTTTTTATAGTTATTTATAGATGCCACCTAATGAGTTATGATTTGCTATTTCTGTCCTTTTAAACTATGAGGTCAATTTGAAATATTTAAATATTGAAAATTAGATGTGAGGTGCTTTTATTGTAAATACTAATTTTTTTTTAGATCATTAATTCATAGGCTTGTAGTAAAGGTTGCTCTCAAGAAGAATCTTTTCAGTGAATATGGTGGTATATTCCTGTAATCTTTGCTACCACCAACTCTGAGGCAGGTAGATTGCTAGAGCTGGAGAGGGCTAGGGCAGTTGAATATCTTCACCATATCTGGAACCATTATGGTGTTCCATCAGGAGTAGAGGGGCCACCAATTTGCCTCAGGAAGGGTGAACCAACCCAGGTTGGAAATGGAGATCAAGATTCCCATGCTAATCAGTAATGGCCTGTGAATATCTTTTGCATTTCTAGCAGGGAAAAGATACAGAGACAGAATCTCAAAAAATATAGGTAGATAGGTAGGTAGATGATATGTACTTTCCTTTTAATAAAATATTCTAATGTGTAATTTAATATGCATGTTATGATTTTTCCTTTTGAAGTTAGGAATTCTAAAAAAAATTAAATGCACCAGCTATATCATACAGTAATTTCTAATATTATATTTGTTATATTTATATTAATATGTAATGTATTGTATATTATTATAATGCAGTTATTAAAATAAACCTTTAAACAAATGTTTAAACTTTAATTTAAATTGTGTCTGCTTACATATTGTAGGTTTTGACCTTTGCATATAAACATGCATTGGTAAATAAAATGTATGGGAGAGGCCTCAAATTTGCAACCAGACTTGTGGAAGAAAAGCCAACTAAAGAAAATTGGAAAAATTGTATCCAAGTAAGTAATCACAAAAAATAGTCTGTCATTAGTATGTGATCATTAGAAAAGATAGCTAAAATCTTTGTTGAAATAATGATTATTTTCTATGAATTAAAACTGTTTCACTATATTTACGCAACTTGTCATAAAATGGTTATATTACAAGTAAAATGTGGTGGTATATAAAAATGAAGTTCTAAGGGGCAGCTAGGTGGCACAGTGAGTAAAGCACTGGCCCCGGAGTCAGGAGGACCCGAGTTCAGTTCTGACCTCAGACACTTAACACCCACACAAAAAAACTAGCCGTGTAACCTTGGGCAAGATACTTAACCACAACTACCCTCCAAAAAGGCAAAAAAAAAAAAATGAAGTTCATTGTAAATCATAAGATAATTTTTTTCAAATTTAAAAAGGCCTTTTAAAAATCACTTTCCAAGGAAATCTGTTTAGTCTCACTTTGTTATAGGAAAGGTATTGACTTTATTTGTAATTTTTAGCATAGGGACTAATGTTCTGTTTATTTATTAGAAATAAAATACCTGAGGGCTGCTGCATGGCATAGTGAATAGAGCACCGGCCCTGGAGTCAGGAGGACCTGACTTCAAATGTGGCCTCAGATACTTAACACTTACTAGCCATGTAATCTTGGGCAAGTCACTTAACCCCAATTGGTCTGTCCTCCCACTTCCAAAAAAAAAAAAGAAAAAAAAATTTTTTTCAGTCAAAATGTGGTAAATTTTTTTTAATTGGTATTAACTGAAAAAATGTTTAAACTTTAAGGATTCATATGTGGTTCTTTAATAGAAAACACTGGCATGATGGTGAGGTTTTTTTACACAGATAAGTAAAATAGTTTTCTGAGCATATTGGTAATTGAATATGGGAGTATGGTAAATATATTGATACAGAGAGGATTTAAGTTTCATTTTAATTCTTTGGGTATATGTGTAAGAATCCATGTTCACAAATAATGTGAATGGTCAGTGCAGGGAAATTTCAATCAAGCATAATATGATGAAGGGACAGTCTGGAGTTTTTAAAGTTCTATGTTACATATATATATATATAGGCAGATGTATCTTGAAAAGTTAGATAAAATAAAATTTCCACTAACTATATAATTAGAGGTAGATCCTATGGAAGGCCTGAAAAAAAAAAAAAGAAAATGAGAGATTACATCTCTTTATAAAGCGATTACTCTCCCCTCACTTTAAGAACTATATAGTAATCCTTGATACAAAAGATTTTATGTTAACATGCATTTCAGTGTGCTGAAGAATTCACTAAAGATATTGTCTAAATATGATTAGTAATCATATCTTTACATAAAAATCATGCCTTTTTATATGTTAAGGTATAATGACAGAAATTTAGACGACTGATTTTAAGTGCAGAATAAATTTAGGCAATATCTGCCCCTTTGGAAGTAGGTGTCTTCTTATCAATAAGAACATAAAGGAAATGCCTTTAATATTCCATACTTAGTTAAACTAATGATCCATACTATTCCCTAATCTAACAAAGGATTCTTGGGGCAAGTTATGGTGAAGGATAGTTGCTATATGTTCATCATCTTGTCCTTATAAGTTATATTAGGTACTTATTTTTTTAATAGTTTTTTAAATTGATGTGTTCTGTTTTTACATCATCATAGTTATTCCTATTATTGTTCCCCTCCCAGAGCAACATTCTGTGTAACAAGTAATATTTTTTTAAAAGAAAAAAAAAAAGGGAAAATTGGGGAAAAAATTAGCACATTGAAAATCGAAAAGTTTTGGAGCAGCTAGCTGGTGCAGTGAAGAGAGTACCGAACCCTGTAGTGAGGAGGACCTGAGTTCAAATCCTGCCTCAGACACTTAGCACAAAACTAGCCATAGACCTTTGGCAAGTCACTTAACCCCAATTGCCCTATCTAATCCCCCTCCAAAAAGCAAAAATAAATAAAAAGAAAATTTAAAAAGATTTTGAATGTTTGAACCTGTCTTCTCCACAAAAGGGTGGGTTAGAGATGTGTTTTCCTGTCTCTTCATTTGAGATCTTTATTATTTTGTTAATTTCACCTTTGATTTTGATTGTGTCCATTCTTTCGATTTATTTTCATGTAGGTCTTTGTGTGCTTCTCTGTATTCATCACATGTATTTGTTACAGTACAGCAATATTTTATTGCATTCACATACCACAATTTGTTTAGCTCTTCCCCAATAGATGTGCCTCTCTTTTATTTCCAATTCTTTGCTGCCACAAAAAGTGCTCCTATAAAATTTTTTATTGTATATGGAATTTTCTTCTTATCATTTGCTTTCTTGAGAGTATAAGCCCAGTAGTAGAACCTTTGGTTCAGAGGTATGAACATTTTAGTCACTTTATTTCATAATTCCAAATTGCCTTCCAGAATGGATGTCCCTTTTGTCACACATGTCACAGCTCGACCAGCAATGCATCACTCTCCAGCATTGATGATTGACATTTTTTATCATCCTTGTCAGTTTGTAGGATGTGAGGTGAAGCCTCCAATTCATTTTGATTTGCATTTCTCTTATTAGTAAGAGAATGGAGCATTCTTTTTGTGTTTGCAAATACTCTGGAATTCTTTTGAGAATTGTTGGTTCATATTCTTTAACCACTTATGTTCAGAAATGTCTATTAGAGATTCAGTACTTCTTCATTAATTGCTAATAAGTACTCAATTGTTTGAAATTTTTATCTTTTTGTTGATCTCTGACTTTTTTCCTGTAAATAGAAAAGGAGCTAAGGAAAAAATAGGAAAGCAGAATAGAAATTGGACACCGAACCAGTTTGTTGAGAGCATAGAAAAGTGATGTCATATAGAAGAGATAGCTATATAAACCAGAATAAGAGTATAAAGGGATAACTATGTCAACCAGAGAGAAAATAAGAGATAAACCAGTAAAGTACTACATATTCTGGAGATTACCAGCTCTAGATACGCATGTATTAGATGAATTCCCTATTTTTATAGGTTTAGTATAGCAAAACTTCACATTTTAGCTTGCTATTATTAGAGAATGGCCAGAATAATAGGAGAGGGAAAGAAAGAGAGAGAAAGGAAGAAAGAAATGAACTCATCTTCATGATTAGATAACACATTACCACAGCTTCCATCACTCTCCTTCGGTTCTAGAATTAGCCTAGTCCAACTGCTGTATCATGCTTAACCTCATTGATTAATCTTTACCAAAGTTTTGAAAAATTCTTTTATAGTTCATCTGAGACAAGGCTAAAAAATTTCCCAAAAGAAACTTTTACTTTGAAACAAGGAAAAAAATAATCCATGCTTGCTGCCTCTTCCAAAGAGGGAAGTCAGGGGAGAGGATACAGAAAAGAATAGAAATGATTGAGTCTCTTTTTCTTGCTTTAACTTACTAAAGTTTAACCACAGTTAGGATTGGCCAGTCTTGTTCTGGATATCTGTAGCAGCAAGCACCCCAAACGTCCTCAGGGTGTCTGCCAACACAGGTTCTTGGATCTGCTTTGATAAAGGAAAGCAACTCAAAATGGGTTAACAAGCTTACTTTAATCAGTCAAATATGTATCATTTACCTAGTTCAGGGGAAAGAGCTCAGCACCCTGAACTTCAAAGTATACAGACAGAATTATCAAGACAGAGAAACAGATCAAGTAGACAGTTTTCCAAACTGTCCAACCATTACATCCATACCAAACAACATCTGGGATTTTCAAAGCCAAGGCGGGCTCTCAACAAAGGCTTCCCATAATCCAGATCAAATCACAGAACACTTCTCAAAGTGAGCTCCCAAAACAAAGCCTCACATCAGGGCTTATATAGCCTTCTGGCTCAGAGAATGTAACAACCTTTTGGACCCACTGGCCAATCAAAAAGTATCTACTGAAAAACTAGCCTCCTACTTAAGGCTCCTGGTGCACTATAGCCTATTGGCAGGAAAGATCTTTAAATTTACATTCCCATTACAATATCTTAGTTCAAATTCCTTTACTTTATCTCAGCCCTGCTTTGATATTATGTTGCCACCTAAGAAGCAGATTCAGCCTACCTGAAATGATGGACTGTGACTTTAGTCAGGAACCTAAAAGATCAAAAGTGTTTTAAACTATAATTAAAAAATTATTTTGTCTTACTTTAGTCTGCTAATATAAATACCATTTTCTGTATTGTGGATTCTTTCTCACTGTAAAATATTTAATGCAGAATTTATTGAGAATGAGGTGGCTCAAACTCATCTCTTTTTCTATGTTAACAATATATTCATATGTTTCATTTTAGTTGATGAAATTACTTGGATGGACCCATTGTGCGTCTTTTACTGAAAACTGGCTCCCCATCATGTATCCTCCTGATTATTGTGTATTCTGAAATATCAACTAAGACTTAAAATTTTAAAAAATGTTTTATAGTGAGCTACACAACAAATTTGTGACATTTTTATCCTGATGCATGTTCATCCACTATTAAAATGATGTGTATTTATCAGAGAATTCACTGGTGTGTGGCTTAATACATGTAAACTCAGACCCCTGACATCAAGAAGTTTTCTTAGTGCATCACATTGCTGGCAATGGGATGTGTCTTTACTGCCAGCACCAAGGATTTTCAGTTGGGTTGCAGCTTATTGCATGCATATTAGGTTTTTAACTGTTATTTTGATCTGCAAACCTGGAAAATTTCTATTTTTATTTTATAAATGGACAGGGTTTTGAAATGCTTGACTTTAATTTTTTTCAATTGTATGAAGGCCTTAAAAATAAGCTACATTAGGTGTAGCTAAAATTATTTATTAGACTAAAGTAATGGAACCTCATTTCATTTTTTTGTTGTTGGCAAACGTTTACATTTTAATTAAGGATTCAAATGAAAAACTGTCACAACTAGTATGTGTCATTTGTTGGATCATAGCTCCTCCTATAAATCTTCATCTTGGTCTTATTTCAGGAAAATCATTTTTTAAAATATCTACGTGAAAATCAGAGTATCAGGATGAACTGATACAAGTATAAGTGCCAGATAGCTAATTCTTTATCAGGTATTGTAAAGCTATACATATGGTATGTTTATTAAAGTTGAAATAATGTAAAACACTTGAGAATAAATGTGCAAAATTGAAGATCAAAGTACACCATATGCACTCTGATACCTTAAGGAAATTTTTTATAATTAATAAAAGTGAATATTGAAGCTACTTCAAGTTGGTCTTCATTTTTCATAAATAAAATTTTGAAAAGCTGGTAGCACTTAACAAGAAATATACATTAAATCCTATGGAAAAATTTCATTAGTGCAGTGTTTTATGTTTGAAATGTTCTTTGTATGTTTAAAATTATCGAAATCCTGTCTGTGCCACTTATCAACTGTGCTCCCATGGATAAATTGCATAATCTTTCTGAGTGTCCTGTTTTCTTATACGTAAAATGAGAGGGTCTGAATAAATCACATTCCAAGTTCCTTTCTAACTCTAAATCTGTAATATTATATTCATATTTTCATATATTTTACATTCTAGTTGTACTATTCAGTTAATTAAACGTGTTATTTTCTTTCTCTGTGCCATCAAAACACAAGTTAATGGTAAAGTACATTCAGTATTCACCCACACAATCCTTTTATTACAAGCATGACTTTTTAATAAGTAGACAGGTCATTGATTTAGTATTCTGAATACCTGAGCTCTCGAAACAAAGAACCTTGGAGATAGACTAGGAATACCCTCTACCCCCAACATTATAGTTCTTAGTGTCTTTCCTTGGATCCCATTATTTCAAGCAGGACCCCATGAGAAGCACTCATGTTTTGAATTGTTACCATTAGTCTTGGTACAAGGTCTGCTTCTCATTCCCACCTTTGAACCCAGTGTGAAAAGTAAAAATAGTGCCATTGGCTCCGTAACACCCCCAATAGAGGTAGCCCAGGAACCAAAACTTGTTACCTGTCCACTAAGCATAATTTCCCAATTCATGGGCCCAGTGACTCCTGGCACTTTTCCTAATCATTTTTTCTGTTTTCATGATTAGATTTTATATACTTTTTTGACATGAGATTGATGTCAAAATGTTTACATTGTAAACATTAAGTAGGCTATTATTGGTACCAACCCTAATTGTGTCATCATGATTGCCATGGAACCTTAAAGTGGAGATACCATGTGTTCTATCTGCCTCGAATATAAATACAAAAGTGAGAGACCCTGCCTTCAAAGACCTTGTATTGTACCAGGCCAGATAAAATAAGTAATAGAAGAATTTTAAAACAAACATGAGGTGTTATGGAGGGAAGTAACAGTGAAGGGACTCTAAAAGGCCTTTGAAGGAGGCAGTCCTTGAGGTGAACCTTAAAGGGAGAGGAGAGGGGTTTCAGCAAGTAGAAGTGAGGGAGGGTAGGCAATTCCAGGCTACATTGCAGGTAGAGAGACGCAAGTGATAGGAGAAAGAATGTAACAGGAGGAACAATAAATAGGATGGTTTGGCTGTGACATGATATGCACAACAGAGTAAGGCCAAATCACTCTGTAAAGATACATTGGAGCTATATTTTGAAAGCTATAAATGCCAAACAAAGGATTTTGTTTTAGAGCCTAGAAACAATGCCATGGGAAATTAATTGCAAGACATGATTCAGGTCAGCCAGTTTAGCTTGTCTAGAGTGGGAGGAGGGAGTAATGTGTAATCACATTAGAAGGATAGTCTGCAATACACTGTGTGAAGAGCTTTAAGTACCAAAAGGAGTTAGTATTTTAACCTAAAGACAATGGCAAAACAGTGAAGTTTCTAGCACAAGGGAATGGGTCAGGTATACACTTTCATATCAGATTCAGTGAAGAAAATAGCAAATATCTAGGCAAGAAGCGATGGTGAATTTTCCACTTGTATGCAATGGCTTCTGTGTGGGAGATATGAAGTGAGACGGGGAAATGAGAATTGATGTGTGGCAAGTGCAAGGAGACCTGGCTGGGCATATATTCTAATGAAGATAGAGACCCCCTGGTACTTTTTCACAGTTTCTTGGCAGCAGAGGTAAGGGCAAGTTATCTCTTCTTCAGCTGGCACACCAAAAGGAACTTGTGGAGTTGCAAAGTGAGGAGCCATAAAAAACCTTAACTGTCATAGCACAGGGTAGATGTGTTGTTTATGTACTTGCACAGACTTGAGGTACTCATTGAAAAACATGAGAGCCACCTCTCTTGGGTCTCTGGTTACTTTGCTCACAATCCCTTCCAATAACTCCTTTCCCTTCAATAACAGGGTTTTAAGAATATTACAAAATCATTTTATTTGGGAGTGGGGAAAATACACAATTTTTTTTGAACTGCCAAAATTACCATAAAAGCACAATTTTGAGTAAATGCAATATTGCCATTATAATCAAACATAGAGTGGAAGAGTGCTGTGTGCACATTAATGTAGGATAGTGCCACACTAGGAACTACATTAGACTGTAGGCTGTGCCATAGAAGGAAAGGGTACTACTTTTCCTGTTACCACATGATTTAAATAAACTCTATGATGTCTGGGATCAGAGGTGTTCCTCTTTGCCTCCCCAGAAACAAACAATGCCTTGCATACAGTAGGTGCCTAATATTTGAATGATTTAGGTAATCTGGAATATTTTATTTGAGATTGAACTAAATACTTAAGAGTGAATTAGCCAATACAATATATTTTGTGGAATAATTATCTTCCTCAAAAGTGGACTGCAGGGTAAGCTTTTACAAAATCCACTGGTTTTGCCAGTGGCATATATTATAAAAATCTTAGATGTTAGTCCTAAAGTATAACAGTCAAGAATGCAATAGCTTCGAGCTGCCGGCTGGAGGGACTCCAGATCAGAAGCAGCTCTGGCCATTTCCAGATTTATCAACACATAGATGTGAAGGACAAAATGAGAGGTCATTGCAGTGTGGACTTTGGGACCAGTACTTGGGAGAGTGTCGGCGTTTGCCCCCAGGACAAGGAGCCGCTGAGATGCCTTGGTTCAGTCAGCACCACTTTGCTGCATCAGCTCCTGGCCTGCAGACTGTAGGGGGAACCAAGCGACCAGTCTGAGGGGTAATTGTTCTTGCTTTAACCTGCTTGGATCTGGATTGCAGTCTAGGGTGGAGGTCCTGGGGTGTATGACGAGTTTGCCAGAGCTAGCGGAGGCTTCAGAGAGGGCACCCAACTAATACCTCTGGTAGCTGAGAAAACCCCAGCGTTTGGGATGGTAGCTCCCCTGTCTGGTGGCAGAGTCTTACTGTGCCAAAAAGCCCAGGGGTCAAGTGACTGAGGGACAACATGACCAGGCAAAGGAAGCAAAGCAAACAGAAGAATCCACCATTAGACTCCTAATTTGGGGACAAAAAGGAGCAAAGCATGGCACGGGATGAAGACAGTGAAGTCAGAACTCCTACACCAAAAGCTTCAAATGAAAATACAAGCTGGTTACAGGCCATAGAGGACTTTAAGAAACACATAAGAGAAGTGGAGGAAAAATTGGGAAGAGAAATGAGAATGATACAGGAAAATTATGAAATGAGAGTCAACAGCCTGACTGAGGAAAATCACACCTTAAAAAAACAGACTAAATCAAATGGCAAAAGAGGCTCAAAAAGGCAATGAGGAGAGGAATGCCTTAAAAAGCCGAATTTGCCAGATGGAAAAAAATCTCAAAAGCTCAATGAGGAGAATCATTCCCTCAGATTTAGAATGGAGCAAAGGGAAGCTAGAGACTTTATGAGAAATGAAGATGATGTTAAACAGATCCAAACAAATGAAAGAATAGAAGGCAATGTGAAATATCTCATGGGAAAAATCACTGACTTGGAAAATAGATCCAAGAGAGATCATTTAAAAATTATTGGACTACCTGAAAAGCCATAATCAAAGAAAGAACCTAGAAATCATCCTCCAGAAATTCTCAAGGAAAATTGCCCTGATGTTTTAGAACCAGAAGGCAAAATCGAGGTTGAAAGAATCCACCGAACACCTCCTGAAAAAGATCCCCAAAAGAAAAGTCCTAGGAATATTATAGCCAGGTTCCGGAATTCCCAGATCAAGGAGAGAATATTACAAGCAGCCAGGAAGAAACAATTTGAATATTGTGGAAAAACAATCAGGATAACCCAGGATCTGGCAGCTTCTACCCTGAGGGATCGAAGGGCCTGGAATATGATATTCTGGAGGACAAAGGAGCTGGGGTTAAAACCAAGAATCACCTACCCAGCAAAACTGAGTATCATGTTTCAGGAGAAAACATGGTAATTCAGTGGAATAGAGGACTTTCAAGCATTCTTGATGAAAAAAACTGGAGTTGAATAGAAAATTTGACATTCAGATACAAGAAGCAAAAGAAGCTTAACAAAGTTGAACTATTAACATTCCTACATGGAAAAACAATAATTGTAACTGAAGAAACTTTTCTCAGTATGAAAATAGCTGAAGGGAATACACACACACACACACACATATATATATATGTATATATGTGTCTACATTGGAGGGTATATGGGCGTATGAATATATATGAGAATGTGTGTGTATATGTTTACAGGTACGCATAGAGGGCACAGGACCAATTTAATAGGAAGGGATGGTATTTAAGAGGTGAAAGAGGAATACAATGAGAGGACATGTAGAGAGAATAGGGTAAACTATCATATAGAAGAGGCAAGGGAAAATGGTTACAATGGAGGAGAATAGGAAGGCAAAAGGGAATGGGTCAACCTTATTCTCATTGAATTTGGCACGGGGTGGGAATGAAATACACACTAAATAGGGTATCTCATCCTACAGGAGAGTAGGGGGGAAGGGGATGAGAGGGGGGATGATGGAAGGGAGGGCAGGCTGAGGGGTAGGGAAATTGGTAGCACTCACTTTTGGAAAGGCACGGGATCAAAGTAGAGAATAGAACATGTGGGAGGTGAGATAGGAGGGAGGGAAATATAGTCAGTCTCTTACAATATATCTACTGTGTTAATGTTTTGCATTAGCTATACATGTACAACCTATACTGAACTGCTTATCTTCCAAGTAAGGGTGGGTGACAAAGGAGGGAGGGAATGAATCTTTAATTCAAAGTTTTAAAATCAAATGTTTAAAATTATGTATATAAATACTATTATTAATACTATTCTACATGTAATTGGGAAATAAGATATACAGGCACTGGGGCATAGATATCCACCATACCCTACTGGAAAAGTCGAAGGGGGTATGGGAGAAGATATGGGAGAGAGCAGATTGGAGGAGGGGACATCCTGTGGGATTGCTAATTTTGGGATGGTGGCTAGGGAAAAAAATGGGGAGAAAATTTGTAACTCCGAATCTGGTGGAAATTAATCATGTAAATCAGAAGTTAATAAAGCATTTGAAAATTTTTTTAAATAGATAAAAAAAGAATGCAATAGCTTCAAATCCTACCTAAAAAAAATTCTGATGGTAATGCAGTAAGCAATCTCAAACCTGCAAGGTTTGGGTTTTAAGCTGCTTGCAACCTCGTGCTATAATATAAGTGATGTTATACAGCTTGTTTCTTTTATTTGTTGAACATGTAACTGTTGTTTTGTGTGTGTGTGTGTGTGTGTGTGTAAGAGAAATGGCTTCAAAATGATAATTACTATTAGCTAGAGAAGATTATTGATGCATCATTTAACAAATATGTGTGTCTCCTTTATATAAAACATTTAGTGTAAAATTGCACATTTTAAAGCATTTTGAGGTTTCAGAAAAGGAGATGACCATATTCTGGACAAATTTGCAAAGAATTCAGCAGTTTTATTTTAACCTCAAGTTTGTAATGTCTTTGCCCTATATTATTTTATCAGCAGTTTCAAAAACATAAGCTAGGTGTGATTCAGATAATTTGGGAGCATTTCTATTATGAGGGTAAATTCAATAAGGTGAGTTTGTACTTGTAATATGAATTATAAAGTACACATTACTATTTCAAAATATATAACACATGATTTCTTTAGTATAAAATTTGTATGTTTATATATATTTATACATAGACATAGATTAAAATTTTAGTATAATATTAGTTTCTGAAGTTAAGTATGTCTACAAAGCATTTTGCAGACATACATTTTTAAATTCTTCTTACTTAATTTCTTATGTATATCTGTTTTGCCTCAAATGTAATGCATCTGCATTTGCTTCAAAAGGTATAATAACATGATGTCTTTTTTCCCTATTTTATTTTAGTCCCATTTTAGTGTTGCTTTCAAAAGCTTTACTGTTGACTCTGGAAATTCAGCAAGTAGTGTTATGTTGAAAATTTGCTTGAATTTTTCAAAAAATTCATAATCAGTGCTGAATCTGAACTTGTTTGCCCAGAGCAACACAGTTCTTGGCTGACACAAATGTACCATTGTGGTCAGTAGTTTATCCAGAAAGTAATGGTGGTATACCACATCAGTAGCTAAAATGAAATCGTAATATTAAGCTGACTTAGGGAAATTCAGTTCAAGATCTTGCCCCCTCACCAGTTCTCTCACTTCAGGTTGATGCACTGTACAATTGTGTGTATTTTCGAAAATGTTGTATTGAAGGTTTCCTAGCACATCAGGAAGATTGGTTGCTGTCACATGTACTCCTAAGAAAGAAAAAAGAAGTTGGCATTTACCAGGTAATATTTTGGTGTCTGTTGGGCAATTATATTAGAAACTCTGGAAATATACAAAGGAAATAAAAGACATGGTTTCACACTCTCACCAAGTTTTAAACTGTTATGGGGAGGTTATATATATCTGGGAGGTTATATAACCAAGAATAGCCATGTTGTCACATACTTAAGGATCATCATACTCATTGACTTTGGTCAATATTTTATAAACACTTTGTATAAATAGATGTCTCTATAACTTTACCTTTTCCTTTATCTTAGTAATTCACATCACATTTTTCATCCAAACAAATTCTGTGTTGCAGGACTGGCACAAATGTTTTAAAAAGTCTTAGCGATTTCTGAAGTTAATTAAAATAGGGATTCTAAAACCATGAATAATTCCTATATTTTTGCAATGATCATAAGTTTAGAAGAGCTATAAAGTAGTATACTGACCTAATAGACTAACCACAATTGACACAAGGCCTGATCCAGCCCCGATTTCAATTACTGTAGCACCTTGAAGCTTTAGTTCTGTACTATGTTGCTCCAAGTACTGACACAAAGCTATAACCTAAGAAAGAGTAAAATATTGCAGTTAGATTGGAGATCAAAGTTATAGAATTCATTAGTTTGGGGAGAAAGCCATTTCAACTCACAAGGCTTTAGTTTCTTCATCATAATGGGGTTGAACTTCTCCCAAGGTCCTTACCAAATTTAAAACCTATGAACCTATGAAATTGTTTGGGCTTCAATCTTTTCATGTGTTTAAATAAAAAAAAAAAAGATTTGGAATACATGGATCTCAAATGCCCTTTTTCCAGTTAAAATTGCCTTTAATATGGAATCCTAAAGTTCTATGAGTGAAGAATTTGACAGTGACTGACAAGTAGGATCACAAGGTTTTTATAAAACTTAGAGCTTGAGGTAGTCTTGATTTAGCTACTAGTCCTTCCTCCACTCCCATTTTACAGATTAAAAAATGGGCACCGATAATGACTTGCAAAAAATCATGGAAGTGGTAATTGACAAAAGAATTCATGCTCTGGCCCTGTGAATCCAAGTCATGCATGCTTTCAAAGTTCTAAAAGATATCTTTGTAGTATAGAATCTTAGAAATGAGAATGGCAAAGAAATCTGTCCTATAACATCCTGTGCGATAATACTGTTATTTAAAGCAATCCCCAAGGATTTAAAGGATCATCTGTGGTCTCAGACTAGCAAATTCCCTTGGTTCCTACAAAGTAAATAAGTTATGATGCTAAATCAGAGTAATTCATTTTGACTGGTCCTAGCTGTTCCCAAATAGGTCTAAACATCTTCCTGTAAAATTTTTGAATAACTTTCCTGTTATACTATATTCAAATTGGAGTGGATTTTTTCTTGGATTTTTAAAAAATGGTAATTTAATAACCATATATAAATTAGTCCATACAGAACTTTTCCACCTTTTTTCCCCTCAACAACAACAACAGCAACAACCATTTTTTAATTTGTATTGATGCAGAGTAGAGAGTATGGTGTGGAAGGAAATATATTCTGACTTTGTGTCAGAAAACCTGAATTCAAATCCCAGTTTGAAAACTTAACAATTGAATAAAATTGAATAAGCCATTTTAAGTATTTGAGCCTTAACTTTCTTTTTCTTTTTCTTTTTTTAATGCTTTATTAACTTCTGATTTACATTATTCGATTCCGCCAGATTTTGAGTTACAAATTTTCTCCCCATTTTTTCCCCTACCCACCGCCCCAAAATAGCAGTCCCACAGGATATCCCCTCCTCCAATCTGCTCTCTCCCATATTTTCTCCCATATCCCTTTTGACTTTTCCAGTAGATCTCTATGCTTCAGGGCCTGTATATGTTATTTCCCAATGACATGTAAGATGGTATTAAAAATAATATATATGCATATATACACACACACATATATATATATGCACATATATATTTGAATATTTGATTTTAAAACTTTCAGTTCCAGATTCATTCCTTTCCTTCCTTGTCACCCACCCTTACTGGGAAGATAAGCAGTTCAGTATAGCTTGTACGTGTGTGGCTAATGTAAAACAATAACATAGTATATATATGTATATATATATTGTAAAATACTGACTATATTTTCCTCCCTCCTATCCCACCTCCCACTTGTTCTGTTCTCTACTTTGTTCTCGTCCCTTTTCAAAAGTGGGTGCTTCCAACTTCCCTCCACCCCAGCCTGCCCTCCCTTCCATCATCCCCCCTCTCATCCCCTTCCCCACCCCATTCTCCTAGAGGATGAGATACTCTATTTAGTGTGTATTTCACTCTCTCCTCAGGCCAGATTCAATGGGAATAAGGTTGGCCCATTCCCTTTTGCCTTCCTATTCTTCCTCTCCATTGTAACCATTTTCCTTGCCTCTTCTGTATGAGATAGTTTACCCCAATCTGTCTCTCCCCATCTCCTCTCATTATATTCCTCTCACCTGCTAATTTCACCTTTTAAATATCATCTCCCTATTAAATTGGTCCTGTGCCCTCTATGTATACCTGTAAACATATATACACACATTCACATATGTATTCATATGCCCATATACCCTCATATATATATATATTTTTTCTAATCCCTTCAACTACTGAGAAAAGTTTCATAAGTTACAGTTAGTGTTTTTCCATGTAGGAATGTTAATAGTTCAACTTTGATAAGTTCCTTATGATTTCTTTTCCCTGTTTACCTTCTCGTGCTTCTCTTGCTTCTTGTATCTGAATGTCAGATTTTCCATTCAACTCTGGTTTTTTCAGAAAGAATGCTTGAAAGTCCTCTATTCCACTGAATGACCATATTTTCCCCTGAAACATGATACTCAGTCTTGCTGGGTAGGTGACTGTTGGTTTTAATCCCAGCTCCTTTGACCTCTGGAATATTATATTCCAGGCCCTTCGATCCCTCAGTGTAGAAGCTGCCAGATCCTGGGTTATCCTGATTGTGTTTCCACAATATTCAAATTGTTTCTTCCTGGCTGCTTGTAATATTCTCTCCTTGATCTGGGAATTCCGGAACCTGGCTATAATATTCCTAGGAGTTTTCTTTTGGGGATCTTTTTCAGGAGGTGTTCAGTGGATTCTTTCAACCTCGATTTTGCCTTCTGGTTCTAAAACGTCAGGGCAGTTTTCTTTGAGAACTTCCTGGACGATGATTTCTAGGTTCTTACTTTGGTCATGGCTTTCAGGTAGTACAATAATTTTTAAATGATCTCTCCTGGATCTATTTTCCAGGTCAGTGGTTTTTCCCATGAGATATTTCACATTGCCTTCTGTTCTTTCATTTGTTTGGATCTGTTTAACAGCATCTTGATTTCTCATAAAGTCATTAGCTTCTATTTGCTCCAATATAAATCTGAAGCAATGATTCTCCCCATTGAGCTTTTTAAATTCTTTTTCCATCTGGCAAATTTGGCTTTTTAAGGCATTCTTCTCCTCATTGCCTTTTTGAGCCTCCTTTGCCATTTGAGTCAGTCTATTTTTTAAGGTATTATTTTCCTCAGTCAGGCTGTTGACTCTCATTTCATAATTTTCCTGTATCATTCTCATTTCTCTTCCCAATTTTTCCTCCACTTCTCTTATCTGCTTCTCAAGGTCCTCTATGGCCTGTAACCAGCTTGTATTTTCCTTTGAAGCTTTTGGTGCAGGAGTTCTGACTTCACTGTTTTCCTCCTGTTCCAATGCTTTGCTCCTTTTTATCCCCAAAATAGGAGTCTAATGTTGGAATCTTCTGTCTGCTTTGTTTCCTTTGCCTGCTCATTTTGCCACTCAATTACTTGAATTTTGGGCTTTTTGCCACAGTAGGACTCTGCCACCAGGCAGGGGAGCTTTCGTCCCAAACGCTGGGGTTTTCTCAGCTGCTGGAGGTATTAGATGGGTGCCCTCTCTGAGGTCTCCACACTCTCTGGCAAGCTGGACACACACCCCAGGACCTCCACCCTAAACTGCAATCCAGATCCAAGCAGGTTAAAGCAAGAACGATTACCTCTCAGACTGGTGCTTGGTCTCCCTACACTCTGCAGGCCAGGAGCTAAAGCTGCCACGTGACATTGGCTGGCTGTGCCAGTGTCTCAGCGGCTTCTCGCCCTGGGGGTAAAAGCCATACGCTCTCACTTACTGGTCCCAAAGTACAGACTGCACTGTCCTCTCACTTTGTCCTTTGCATCTATGTGTTGATAAGTCTGGAAACGGCCACCGCTGCTGCTGATCTGGAGTACCTCTGGCTTGTGGCTGGTCAGGCCCACCCTGGAGCTAATGCCTCGGCTCCCAGAGTGCTGTGCTGGATTCCTGCCGGCCTGCAGGGCTTTCCTCAGAGGGAGGTTAGCTTTTCTGTGTCACTTTGTGGGTTCTGCAGCTCCAAAGTTTGTTTAGAGCTCTCTAAATGTAGATGAATGCTACTTAAGGTCAGTCTGAAATACCAGATTTACTTATGTAGCCCATTGTAGCTGTATTAGAGAAATATATATGTATATGAATATTCATATATGCAAAAATCCAAGTTTTTCAGAAAAATCTCTTGGATGTCTGTCCATCGCTCCTTTCCAACATTTACATGATTTCAAGCTACTGAGTACTCTGTGCTAATCACTGGAGACACGTGAATGAGTTTGCACAGCGAATGGGTCCAAGTAAAAATAGTCTGAATAGAAGAAGGGAACAGGTCAATAACATATTCACTCATTACTATTGGTTAGGCTTAATCTAAAGATAGTAACTAACAATTGATATTAACTTAGAACTTTATAGTTTGAAAAACACTTTACATATATTGTAGCAATTGATTTCTATGTTGCTTGTTAGCTGGAGAATGAATACATTTTTTGATTCTACCCAATTAGAAGTTGCTACCAAAAAATCATCCAATCTAGATCCCAATCAAGATGATCCTATTAGATAACGCTCTATTAAACTATTTTACCTTTAAATATTGCTTCGTGGGCATTAGAAACAAAAACTACTATTAATCATAGTATTCAAATTAAATTTAAAACATGGATGCAAGTCTTTTATTGCTCACTATGTGCCAAGTACTATGCTACATGCTGAAGATGCAAATTTTTAAAAATGAGACTGTCCTTGATCTCAAGGAGTTCATAGTTCAGTTAGCAAAGACAGCACTTTAGAGATCTAGCTACAAGGCAGACACAAAAGTCTGAATGTCTTAAGGGTTCTGTAACAAGGCCAATGGCAAGTTCTAAGGCTGTATCAGATGATGTCAGTAGGTCAGATGACTCTCTCTTCCTATCTCCCATGCATTGTTCTTTTGTCCCCCACAAATTCCATTAGAGCAAAATTACAAAAAAAATTAGAACCCTCTATAGCAATTAAAATAATAGTATTACCATCAAAGTCCTGAAAAAAGTTACAATGTATCTTCCATGCAAATTAGACAAGCATTCCCATCATAATATATTTGTCTAAGAGGATATATTACCTTTTTTAGTGTCAGGGCATTCTCCTGTAACTTGGGAATGAATTCATTTTCTTGGAATTTGACTTCAGAATTGCCCTTATTGACCTCTGTTTTTGTTTCTTCAAGCAACACAGGATGCCTACCTGAACTTGAACATACATTCATGATCTTACCAGACTAAAGGGTAGTTTAGTTTAAAAAAAAAATTAAAAAATAAACTTTTTACCTACCCAAAAAACTGAAACAAGCACAAATCAAACACATGCTTTGAAATTTGAGATTTGGTCTTTTTCGATGGCCTCCAAGTTACAGATATATAAAGCTTAGACAGCAGTGACATTTTCTGTTCCAAGCTCACATTTTTGCTGGTTTCCTGAGTCTAGTTGCTCTTACAAGAATTTGTCTATAGCTGTACCATTCCTTAAAATGCTGTCAAGGTGGATGAATTCTTGGTCATTGTTTTGTATGCTTGTATCTTTGCCCATTTTCAACTCCCTGAAACAAGATGCCTTTCCCAGGAAAAGTTCATCACTTCTAATCTCATGACCATGTAGCTAACTCAAACCTTGGATACCACTTTGCTTAGCCTCTTCTCCCCTCTGATTGGAGGGCTGGAGGGTAGAGTTGAAGTTCCTCCCAAAGTCTTCCTGTAGAGAGGGCAGATAACTTTTAAGCTCACCCCGCTTTGCATCTGCAGCTCTGCCTGGTTTCAGCTCCAAGAAGCAATTTCCCCCAGTGCTGAGTAGCTCCTTAATTCCCCAACCTTCCCAACTCCTCAAACCTCCACACCCTCTGTGTTGTCTTCCCTATAAGATCATAAGCTCCTCAGTAATAATGTCTGAAGCTTACTAAATATGTACGGAATTAAATTATCATTTGAAAATATATGGTACCCTTGGTCATGTTGATTTCTTTCTGACCACTGTTTTGTTACATCTTTTCCAAATCAGTTCTGATGACAATGTCATCAATATTAATGACATGTTTGACTTTTCATATAACTAATTGGAAAGCTGGTAGCATCTGACACCACTAAACTAATAGTGATGTCCTTACTTATGTAGGTGGGAGACTTATCTCTCTCCCATTGGTTTCCAGCAATTTTATCAGTCTTCCATAGAATCACACTTCACATCAAACATAATGATAGCAGACAATCAAGTCAGGAAACAGTCCTCTAGAATTAAAGGGGACTTTTCCTATCTAGTCCTGTCTGAGCTGGAAATGTTTAACTGCTGGGCCAATAGCGGGTTCCTTGAGCAGTTGTAGACTAAAGAACTTAAGACACCATACACAGAGAGAAGGACATAAGGAATCTGCCAAAAAAAATGCCAGGGGGTAGGGGAAGGGTCAGCATAGCCCATTCCAAAATGCTAAGCAACAGCATTGTTTGAGAAGTGCAGAAATTAGCCATGTGGTTTATATCCTGAGGGCAGTAAGGAAACATACCCAGCTCATCTAAATGGTCTGTGGGCTACCTGAGGTAGTATCTTGTGGTTTTTTAGATCTCATTTGTGATCTGGCTCATATAGAGAACTCCCTCTACCAATTGCTCTGCTATTTATAATCTTAGGTAGTTGTCTGAAAGAACAAGTGATTTGTCCAGAGACACACAAGTAGTATGTGAGCATCAGGGCTTCATCCCAGGTCTTCCAGATAATATACTGCCTCATCTTATGTTTAAGGGCTTGAAAAACATTTGCTGAGTTGAACAGAATATTTGAATCCCCTGCTAGATGATTTTTTTTTAACAAAAAAGCTGCTACAATCACTAACCAGGAGACAGCTTATATGTATGTGTTTTCATTTTCAAAGATGCAAATAGCTCTTGGGGCCTTTCAGGTGCAGAAGAAAAAGTACCTTCACACATAAAGGCTAGCAATATATTCATAAACACCCAGGATCCCTCAGTTGTACAACTCGGAATAAGTTTAGCCTCACTTGTGACATGGTTAGACTATTGTGAACCTGCAGAGATAGTTCTTCATAGAGTTTACATAGAAGTGGGAGAGTCCATCTTTTCCTATTAGAGAATCCCCTGTCAAGGACATAGGTGGGTCATATATACCATGTGTCCCATTGTACATGCACTGTGAGAGAGACAGCTGGTGGTACAGTGAATAGAGCACTAGACCTGGAATCAGGAAGGTCTGAGTTCAAAAACCGAACTCAATCCAGACTTAGATACTAGCTATGTGACTCTGGGTAAGTCATTTAATCCCTCTGACCCTCAGTTTGTTCATCAGTAAAGCAAAATAATAGCAGCACCTACTTCCCAGAGTGTGTGGTTAGAATCAAATGAGGCAATATTTCTAAAGTGCTGTAATGGGAATGTAAATTTTAAAGATCTTCCCTGCCCCTAGGCTAAAGTGCACCAGAAGCCTGGGGAGGGAGGCTTGTTTTTCAGTAGATACTTTTTGATTGGCCAGTGGGTCAAAAAGGTTGTTACATTCTCTGAGCCAGGAGAAGGCTATATAAGCACTGATGTGTAGCTTTGTTTTGGGACTCACTTTGAGAAGTGTTCCGTGATTTGATCTGAATTCTGGGAAGCCATTGTTGAGAGTCCCCCGGCTTTGAAGAACCCAGAATGTGGAAACCCAGATGTTGACTGGGTATGGATGTAATGGTTGGACAGTTTGGAAATCTGTATACTTGATGTTTCTGTCTTGATAATTATGCCTGTATACTTTGAGGTTCAGGGTGCTGACCTTTTCTCCTGAACAAGGTAAACGATATATGTCTGACTGATTAAAGTAAGCTTGTTAACCCATTTTGAGTTGCTTTCCTTTAACAAAGCAGATCCAAGAACCTGTGGTAGCTGCAAACCCTGAGGACGCTTGGGGTGCTTGCTGCTACAAGTGCTCAGCACAGGGCCTGGCACATGTAGTAAACACTATATAAATGGTATCTAGTAGTGGTAGCAGTAATAGTAGCAATAGTGGTGGTAGTAGTAATAGTAGTAGTAGCAGCAGGAGTAGCAGTATTAATGGTACTAGTAGTAGTAGTAGCAGTAGTAGTAGCAGCAGTAGTAGCAATAGTAGTAGTAGTAGTAGCAGCAGTATTAATAGTAGTAACAATAGTAGTAGTAGTAGCAGCAGCAGCAGAATGTGTCTACCAGGGTTTTTTTAAAGATCAAATGAGACAATAATTGTAAAGCACTTAGCACAGTTCCTGGCACATAGGAGCTCTACAAATGCTTTTTTCCTTCTTCCTTCCCCTCCCCTAGACCTCCGTTTCCTTATCTGTAAAATGAGAGTGTTAGACAAGATGGTTGCTGAGGTCCCTTCTAGCAGGAAGTCTTTCCTCTATGATATACTTCAATCTAAGACACCTAATACAAGAGGTTTTCAGTGATGTGGCTTAGTGATCCTGACCAAGAGTCCTGTATTAAGAATCAGAGGACCTGAAGTTCAAATGCATTCTCTGTTACTTATTATTATCATGATGTTGGGACATCCAATTACTCTCTCAAGATTTCACCCTTCATCCATAATATGAAGTTGGAAGAAAGTAAGGAAGCAAGCATGTATTAAGTTCCTACTGTGTGCCAGACAAGTATCTCTCAATCTTCACAGAAGCTTGTCCAAGGTCAGAGCCTAGATTTGAACTTAGATCTTCCTGATGCCAGGTCCAGTACCCTACCCAATGTACCACCTAGTAGGTCTAGGTTAGAAAAGATGATCTCTCAGAGGCTGAATTTGGAGTAAAAGGGCTTATCTTCTACTGCAAATTAACCATACGACAATGAGCAAGTCACTTAACTTCTCTGGCTCAATTTCATTTTTCTCGTCTTAATGAAGGCATTAATCAAGATGATCTCTGATGTTTCTTCCTGATGTTAAATCTATGATATTATCATTTAATAAAATTTATATTTTGGACAGTCTTAAGATAAACTAGACAGTAATTTATATCATTGATACTATCTTTGATAAATCATCTGTCAAACAAGTCTCTCAGACCATGCTGTTAAAAATAGTTGTCCAAGGGGCGGCCAGGTGGCTCAGCGAGTAAGAGCACTGTCTCCAGTGTCAGGATGACCTGGGGATCAAATCCGGGCTCAGATACTTAGTACCACACCCAGAAATAACTGGCTGTGTACCTTGATCAAGTTACTTAACCCAATTGCTTTTAAAAAAAAATCTAAATTTTGGGGCAGTCACGTAGCACAGCAAGTAAGAGCACCGGCTGCAGTGTTGGAATGACATGGAGATCAAATCCTGGGCTCAGACACTTAGCACCCACCCAGAAACTCCTGGCCCTGTAACCTTGAGCAAGTTACTTAACCCCAATTGCTTACAGTGTCAGGATGACCTGGATCAAATACAGGCTCAGATACTCAGCACCACACCCAGAAATAACTGGCTGTGTAACCTTGAGCAAGTTACTTAACCCCAATTGCTTTAAAATAAATAAATAAACAAACAAACAAACAAACATAAATAAATAAATGAATGAATGAATGAATGAATGAATAAATAAATAAATAAATAAAAATAGTTGTCCAGATATGGACCATCATTGCTACATTGTACAAAGGCAGGCTTACTGCCAAAGGGAAACTTAATAAGTCTGGCACTTGAATATTTACTCCTAGAGTTCAGCTTCTGAATGACATTTGACTTTGGTAGACCCTCTTCTGATTTCTATACGAATAAGAGGGAGAAGATACAAATGGATGTTAACTTCAGATTGATTTCTGGCAGCTTTCAAAGTATTCTCAAATTCTCAAAAATCAGCTAATTTTGGGAGCATACACAATGCTTTATTCCTCCCTGAGCATTGTTGAGCAATGCCAACTATTTTGTGCAATTAGTAAAGAAAAAGAAACTGATACCATTCACCCACTCATATGGGTGAATTCTGCCTCACTTTTACTTCCTTACTTTTATTCACTGGAATTGGCAGATTGAGACAGTGAAATATTGTAGATGTTTTACATAAAATTAATGTTTATTTTATCTGTTTAACATCATGGGTGCATTCTTGATGGTGGTAATGCTACATACTGTTTTTAATGCTATAAAGTTTAATGCTATGTACTTTACTTTCCCTAGGTCATTAAGCAGATGCCAATGCTAGTCATATTGTTATTGCAATGATCTTATAGCTGATCTTTCTGCTTCTAGTCTTTCACCATTAAAATCCATCCTTCACATTAATGCCAAAGTATACTTCCTAAAGCACTGATCTGACCAAGTCACTCAACTGCTCAATAAAATCCAATGACTGTTACCTCTAAGATCAAATACAAACTCTGACACTGAACATTTAAAGATCTTCACAATTTGACTCCAGCCTTATATCATTTTCCTTCCCACACCCTATTGTCAAGTCAAAATTATCTTCTCTCTGTTCCTCACCCACTGCACTCCATCTCTCATTTTTTGTTATTGCCCTAGCTATCTTCCATCATTAGAATGCATTCCCTCCTCACCTCTGTCTCTCAGACCTACTTCCCTTTAAAACTCTGCTCAAACCTATATAAGGCTTTTCTTGATTTCTACCAGCAGCTAGTGCCCATTCAAAGTAATCTTGTATGTATTTTGTATATATGTGTATATTTTCTCCCCCAGTATGATTTTAAGCTTCTTGAGGACAGGAACTTTTACACTTTTGTCTGTGTCTCCCTAGCACTTTGCCCAGTGTCTAGCCCCTGGCACATAGTGGATGCTTTACAAATGCTTGCTAACAGATAACTCTCAACCTCCATACAAGGTGGAATGTAGAATATAGAAGCACAAAATCTCAGAGTTGGAAGGGACCTGAGAAGTCATCTAATCCAATTTACAGCTAAGCAGCAATCCCCTCTAAACATCTCTTACTGGGTGACCTTAAGTAGTGAGGAACTAATTAGCTGTTGAGGCAGCCACTTCATTTTTGGAAAGCTCTAAATGTTAGGAAGTTGCTCCTTATATCAAGTCACAGTTTCACTCTTTGGCATACTCTTTCCAATCATAGCTGCTCTGGATGTGGGGAACCTGCAGCCTCGAGGCCAATGTGGCCTTGTTGGTCCTCA
>NW_027187289.1:7259158-7290525 GCF_028583685.1 Petaurus breviceps papuanus
AGAGGAAAAGAAAGAAATGTAATGTTAGGAACTCAAAAAGACAAATGCTTATTGAAAAAATTTGTATCTAAAACACAAAATAACGAAACACTACATCCTGACTATAATTTAACCCTTTATGAAAAGCTTCTTCACTTCTAAGAAAGGATCCATTTCAGACCTAACCTCAAACCTACTCACACCACTTACTTCAGGGAGAGAAGACAAGAAGAAATAGGTGGATTGTCAAGATGGTTTCCATTCTTTTTCTGTCTCTCTCTCTCTCTCTCTCTCTCTCTCTCTCTCTCTCTCTCTCTCTCTCTCTCTCTCTCTCTCTCTCTCTCTCTGTCTCTCTCTCTCTCTCTCTCTCTCTCTCTCTTTCTCTCTCTCTCTCTCTCATACACACACACACTTTCCCTCTCTCTCTCCCCATCTCTATCTCTTTCTCTTCCTTCTCTCCTACTTTAGCCTTTCAAAAAGTGCCATTTTGTGAAGCTGAAGAAAAAAAGGAGAGATGTAATACAAGGAATCCCAAAGGACAAATGCCTATTCAAAAGATTTGCATCTAAAACACAAAGTAAAGAAATGCAACATTTTGGACATATTTCACCTTTAAACATAACCTCTTTATTTCTCTCAAAGCACCCATCTGGAACCTAGCCTCAAACCTATGCACACCACTGACTTCAGGGAAAGAAGACAAGAAGAGATAGGTGGATTAGCAAGATGTGTATATTCTTTTAGAGTTCTTTTGAGATCAGGCTCAACACAATGACGTCTAATTTTCCACCCCTTAATCTTAGTTCCTTCATCCCTCATATCTCCTGTACTTACTGTTATGAAAGTTTTACAATGCATGGAATAAATTCTGGATTTTATTGAATATGTTTCTGAATATGTAACCTCTGGCCAAGCAAATACTTTTATTCCTAGGATTCCGTTGGGGCCCTTGATAACAGATTGCCCTTATCCACAACTGAAAACTCTTGAGATCCATAGGATTCTTGCCCTAAACATCACTCTTCTTTTTAAATTTTTTCTACCCACAGAAGCCCCAAGCCAACAATCTACTGAACCTGAATGTAAGTAGTATGTCTATTCCTAAACAGTCATTCTTTCCTTTTTCCTTGAGGACCCTGAACTTTGTCTTTCATTATGAAAAATTTGGCATTTATGCTCTAAAAATTCAGTACCAAGAAAGAGAGGGTAATGATGACAGGTCAAGTTAAAATACATTAGTGTCTCTTGCCATTGCATAGGTCTCATTCCTCCACCAGAGAATTTCCCAGGTCAAAAGTCCAAAACCACTTTGTCATCTCTTGCTGGTGTCTTTGTCTTTGCCCTTTTTCCATTAGCTAATCCTCTAGATGAATTATTTCAAGATCATTTTGTAATATTTAATGTAATTTTCTCTTTATGTCACTGCATTGTGTGTATTTTTTTCTCTGTCCCCCACCCCCTCCACATCATTGTCCTCTCTCTCTTTTGCTCTGTCTCTCTTCCTTTTCCTTATTTTAACCTTTGAAAGAGGGTCTTTTATAAAACAGTAGAAGGAAAAGAAGAAAGTAATACCAAAAACCCAAAGACACAAAAATGCCTATTAAAAATTGTTATCTAAAGCGCAAAATAAAGAAATGCAATGTTCTGGTCAAAATTTTCACCTTTATAGAAAGCCTCCTCACTTCTGCTAAGAAAGCACACATCTCAGAGCTAGCCTGAATCTACTCACAACACTAACTGCAGGAATATAGAGCAAGAGAAAATAGGCCAATAGACATTTCTACTTTTTGAGAGAGTCAATTTAGACTGATTTCTTGCCTTTTTAAAATTCTCTCCACAGAAGCCCCTAGCCAACAGCCTGAAGCCTCTAGCCAAGAACGTAAGTTATAGTCTATGCCTTACAGTCTGTCTTTACATTTTATTTGTAGCCCCTGGTTCTTGTCCCAGTTGAGAGACCACTTGAACATTTAGGGTCTTCAAGTTGAGTACTCATACAAAGAGGATACTGATGAACTAAGAGTGTGATCATGTTAAAATGCTTAGTCTCTCTTGCCATTTCGTAGGTCTCATTTTAGATTTGTACCTAAAATACAAAATTAAGAAATGTTGCATTTTGGCCATATTTTTCCCCTTTATACATAGCCTCTTTACTTCTGTGAAACCACCCATTTTGGGCCTAGCCCAAAACCTACTCCCACCACTGACTGAAGGGACAGAGGGCAAGAAGAAGTAGGAGGATTGCAAGACTCCTAGCCTTCCTTTGCACTGGATGTTTCCCAATAAGGTTCCTAGGGTACGGTGGATCAGTCACTATGTAATAGTTTTTGGTTTTTATTTAATAAAGCTAAAGTCTTATATTTCGTGTATAAAAATTATGAATTGCAGAAAATATGTTAGCTTCATTTTAGATTTAGGCAACATTTTGGAAATTTCACTGTCAGGTTTTTTCCCCTCTGATTTGCAGTGACATGGACAAACAAAAATCTACATTAGTAGATGCTATTTGTCGAAAAGGATGTGCATTGGCTGATCAACTTCTTCAGTTGCAATCTCAAGATGGGGCTGTTTCATCAAGTGACACAGAAGGAAAGGAGGAAGATTGAGAGAGCTGTTTAGATTCCCTTAAAGAATCTTTCTTGGAAACCACAAAATGGACTGACCTTTTTGACACTAAGGTAGTTTTTCAGTATTTTACATTTTGTTTTTATTTATTGTTGAGTATTTCATTACCTCTGCCTGAGTTCCAAAGCCTGTTTTCCTAATCTACTGCTGTCCACCTTGTCTGTTCAGTTATTCTTTCATTGCTGTACTTCATGGCTGAACTAGCACCAGATACTAAAGTGGGCTATGTGCTAAAATCCTAAAAAAGTAGGCTTTAAACCCTTCTCTTGAGAAGATTCTGCTTTATCTTTAGAAAAATTTTCTGGTACTCTTTCAGTTGTGGGTATAGAAATTCTTGAATTAACCTTAAAACACTTTGAGATTATCTATAGTTTTTAACATAAGCAAATATCAACATAGTCACAAACTATAGAAAGTTCTGGGAATCATTGTAATAAGCTTTCCCTTTTATAAAATTTAAATTATTAAATGTAAGAATTTTCATCCTTAAAAATGGCCACATTTCTATGAAAATGATCATCCTAGTTACCATTTATTTTTAATTGGGTAACTTCTAAACATCACCAACATGCATCATCTTTTTTTTCCTTTTTCCAGTTTTTTAAAACATTTTTATTTAAAGTTTTCATTTCCATATTCTATACTTTGTTTCCTACCTGCCCTATTTCCTCCCTGAGATGGTAAGCAAATACATAAAAGATTATATGTATGCAGTTATGTAAAACATTTCCATATTAGTCATTTCATACAAGAAGATGGGAATAAAAGAATAAAAATGAAAATGAAAAATAGCATGCTTCAGCCTGTGCTGATTTAACATCAGTTCTTTCTCAGGAGCCAGATAGTATGCTTTATAATTAGTCCTTTGGTATTGTTTTAGGTCATTGTAATGCCAAGAATAGCTAAGTCATTCACAGTTCTTCATCAAACAACATTGCCATTACTGTGTACAATGTAATCCTGGTTCTGTTCGTGTAAGTCTGTCCAGGTTTTTCTGGAATCATCCTGCTTGTTATTTCTTATAGCAGAATAATATTCAATTACAATCATATACCACAGCTGTTTAGCTATTCCTCAGTTGATGGACAACATCCCTTTGATTTCCAATTCTTAGCCACCACGAAAAGAATTGCTATAAATATTTTTGTACAAATAGATTTTTTTCCTTTTTTTTTTTTTTTGGATGTTTTTAGGATTTAGAACTAGCAGTGGTATTGCTAGATCAAAGTTGTATGCACAATTTTATAACCCTTTGGATATAATTCAAATTGCTCTGTGGAATGGTTGGACCAGTTCACACCTCCACCAAAGACTGCATGAGTGTCCCAATTTTCCACCATCCCATGTTTTCTTTTTAGGCATATTAGCTGCTCTAATAGGTATGAGAGGGTACCTCAAAGTTGCTGTAATTTGCATTTCTCTGATCAGTAGTCATTTAGAGCATTTTTTTTCATACAACATAGGTCATCTTAGGAGAGAGTGGAATGGATGTATTTTGATGTAGGTGATAGACTTTAGAATCTAATTACATTTCCTGATACCTAACTTCCAACTTACTTCCCATAGTATTTCCGTGTTTGTTTTAAAGGCATGCTGGAATTGAATTTTTAATTCAGATCAACCAACCCTGACAAAAATCATTTTGTTACTAAAATTGTCCGAAAAGCAACCAAAATTTGTGGTGGATCTTTTTTTGGCGGTCTTATTTAACAAAGGGAGCATTGGAGGAGACTTTTGCAAAATTGGTTAAAAAAAATTTTTTTTTTTGAGTTTTGGATTCACAACAGCTCTAGTTGCCATTTAGGAAGTTTTACCACCTTGTGACTTTTTTCTCCCATCTTTTTCTCTTTTGTACTATAACAATTTAAAAGTAATAGGATTAGGGAAGAACTTTATTGTAGAACAGTGAAATAATTATTTTTCCTCCAATATATTATGCTTGATGTAAGCACCATGAAAAGTTTTTATTTTGTTTGTTTTGATGGTCATTTTTAAGGGTCTGGATTATTTGACTGCTTAAACTAAAGAAATATTCATTTTAAAAATATAAAAGAGCAATTACAGATTCCACATCAATATAGTACTAGAAAACATAACATGCAAACTTATTTTCTAATTTCTTGCAGATAAAACCATTTACTCTTTGTGGCCTGTGTGTTCTCTGTATCTCTATTACCAGTAACCAAGTGCCAGCCTCTGCCAATGAATAAATATATAAAATGGGAACAGAATTTAATTCTTAGTGCAGAATTTTATTTTATTCTGACCTAACAATTTAATATTTTCTTGAGTATATTATTTTCATTAACTTTTATAGTTTTAAGAATGTTTACTTGTTTAGCATTATGGATCTCAAAAGTTGCAATACAGTCATCCCTCCCCCCTTATTATTGTTAAATAGCTCAGTAGTAATCAGAGAATTAAGGAAGGAATGATTTTTTGGAAGTCTGTATGAATAGTTTCGATTGTTGGCTTTTGTCTCTGTTGTATTGCTAAAACTTATTTATAAAAATCCATTTTTGCTTCAGATCTGTTAGGTTTATAAAGTATTTTCTCCACAATAACCTTGTGAAATAAGTAATATAAATATTCTTTAGAGGACAGAACTGAAGTTTAGAAAAGGTTGAGTGGCTTAGCCATGGTCACTCAGATTGTCTAAGGCCTATTTTCTCCTAGATGCAGTTGGGAGCCCCTGGTGCTTCTTGGGCAGGGGAGTGATGGAGCTAGATTTGAGAAGGGACATCGCTTCTTTCTCCAGATCGCTCATATTTGACTTATTTTGGATTATTCTACATGTGCTGACTTTACACAATTTCTTTTCTGTATAATTATTACCTCCCTAGTAACATATAAATTCCTTGACAGCAGGCACTGTTTTATACTAGCACTTAACAAGTGTTTCATAAGTGCTTGTTGACTGATTAGGGGGAAGGCATTAACAAGTCTCTATGCTAAGTTGAGGAGATTTGTAAGTATCTCTCCTGTAGTCATAGGATTTTAGTGCTAGAAAAGACTATAATGCCTTAATTTTATAAACTGGGAAAGAGAGAGGTTAGATGGTGTTTTTTTTTTTTTCAAATACAGTGCATTGATTTAGTAGCATAAGCAAGATTAGGTACTAGGTCTTATTTCTCTCAGTGAAATAGTCTTATAACCATACTGTATTACATACACAGTTTATCAGTTTCTCTCAAAAATCATTTTTGTTTGTTTGTTTAGCTTTAATAGGATTTTGGCAAGTAAGTCAGATCTTTCTAATAAAGGGAAACAATATGTGCATACAAAATTGATTCTAGGTGTTTTTTGTCAAGAAAGCACTAAGCAGCTAGTGAGAAGCAGGAAAGTCCTAAAGTAGAAAGTGGTGTTTGAATTGAGTCTTAAAGGAGTCTAGAGGTACTAAGAAGTAGAGGAAAGAAGGGAATACATTCCAAAGTAGAGGGTCACGTGTTACTTTTAATAAGTAAAACATGACCTGCATGAAGGCCAGTTTGTTTGTGTCATAGTCTACACATACACACAAATATGTGTAATACATATAATACATAAAATATGCACATATATGTATATTAATATAATACACATAATATAATACATATATAAAATATAATGTATAATAAAGGCAGCTGGAGCTTATTTAGGAAGGACTTTACATGCCAAAAAGAATTTATATATTTGATCTCAAAAGTAATAGGGAATTTTTAGACTTTATTAAAGAGTAGAGTGATATAGTCACATCTGC
Organism: Petaurus breviceps papuanus; assembly: GCF_028583685.1. Classification (NCBI taxonomy): domain Eukaryota; kingdom Metazoa; phylum Chordata; class Mammalia; order Diprotodontia; family Petauridae; genus Petaurus; species Petaurus breviceps. The sequence continues at coordinate 7,265,499 of NW_027187289.1, forward strand.
ATTTCTGGAATATCATTTTGGCATGTGTTTAAAATATATTTCAAAGAGGACAAAAAAATTTTGAACTCGAGCAAAGAGCCGAGACTGGACGAACCCGACCATCCTTCCGTCTGCATCATAACACTTTGCGCATGGTGGATATTATTTTTAATTATCCTTTTCTGGGTGCTATGGGGGATCATTCCAAGAAAAAGCCCAGGATTGCTATGTGTATCGGCTGTGGGAGTCAGATTCACGACCAGTACATTCTCAAGGTCTCTCCGGACCTCGAGTGGCATGCAGCCTGCCTCAAATGCGCTGAAGGCAGCCAGTACTTGGACGAAACCTGCACGTGTTTTGTGAGAAATGGCAAGACGTACTGTAAAAGGGACTATATCAGATTGTTCGGCATCAAGTGTGCCAAATGCAAGGTGGGTTTCAGCAGCAGCGACCTGGTGATGAGAGCCCGGGAGAACGTGTACCACATCGAGTGCTTCCGCTGTTCGGTCTGCAGTCGCCAGCTGCTGCCGGGGGATGAGTTCTCCCTAAGGGATCACGAGCTTCGGTGCCGGGCAGATCACAGCCTCCTGCTGGACAGGGCCGCGGCGGAGAGCCCTCGGAGCCCGGGACACCTACCAAGCGGCAGGGGCCTACATCTGTCAGAAGCAGGCTCTGGCCGGCAGCCTTCGCTCCGACCCCACGTGCACAAGCAGTCGGAGAAGACGACCCGGGTGCGCAGCTGCCCACGCTGCGGACCTGCTACGCGGCCAACCCGCGGCCCGATGCGCTAATGAAGGAGCGGCTGGTAGAAACGACGGGGCTCAGCCCGCGAGTCATCCGCGTCTGGTTCCAGAACAAGCGCTGCAAAGACAAGAAGAAATCCATCCTCATGAAGCAGCTGCAGCAGCAACAGCACAGCGACAAGACGAGTCTGCAGGGTCTGACTGGGACGCCTCTGGTGGCGGGCAGCCCCATCCGCCATGAGAGTGCAGTGCAGGGCAGTGCGGTGGAGGTGCAGACTTACCAGCCACCCTGGAAAGCACTCAGCGAGTTTGCGCTACAAAGCGACCTAGACCAGCCAGCCTTCCAGCAACTGGTGTCCTTCTCTGAGTCAGGCTCTCTGGGGAATTCTTCGGGCAGCGACGTGACCTCCTAATCCTCCCAGCTCCCAGACACTCCAAACAGCATGGTGCCCAGCCCGGTGGAGACGTGAGGAGCCTGGGGCCTGTGGGCCCCTCTTTCCCAGGATCTCGCATGTTCCCTGCATGAGACTCACGCATGCGCAGGCCATCCAGCTCTCTGAAAACCCTCTCTCCTTTTTAATTATTATTGTTATTTAAAGGAAAGAGAGAAAGAGACAAAAGAAAGATACTGTCTTGACTGCCAAAAGCACCAGGATGTGACCTTCCTTCTTCAGACTGGAGAACCCCTTCTCTGCTGGGTTTATTTTTGCAAAACCAAAATTGAGGATTTACTAGGATTAGGCCTCACCCCTCCCCCTTCCTCCCCAATATACCATGTAATCCGGCTTTCTGACTCCCCTCATCCCAACTCACCTGGTGGCTTATAAAAAGAAAGAAAACCAATTCCCACCCGGAAGCTGGACAGCCCGACCTCTCCTTTTCTCCCCTTGGCCCACTCTGGGCTTTGGGGTCAGCTTTGCTCCAACTGGCCACTCTCTTTTTGGTTTGGTGGTTGTTTTTTCAAACCTTTTGTTGGTTAAGGATGGGGGGAGGGTAAAGGAAGAAAAGGAAAGGAAAGAATACCCAAAGCCCCAAATCGCAAGATTGCTGGAAAACCAAAACGAAATGGAACCAAACCCCAAATATACGGAGAAAGAGACTTTTCTTGCAAATGTTTTAATTTATCAGTGAACGGAGGACAGTGTGTGAGCCTTTGCCGAACAAACGAACGTAAGTTATTGCTATTTATTGAGAACAGCAAGTTCATAGTGGGACTAATATTTTGATCTTAATAATAAAAAGCCAAACCCCACAAAAAAAAAAAAAATTTGAACTCAGGAAATTGTAGCAGTCATCTAGACAACAGTTGATAAAGGACTGAATTAAATAGTAGCTGACATGTGAGTGAAGAAAAGGAGGCATATATAATAAGAGATATTGTGGAATTAGAATAATCAAGATGTGTTACTTGTTTAAGGGAAATACTAGAACAAAAAGAATTCTAGCGAAGGAGGGTTGACAGCCAGGAGACCACCAGCTGTGACGCCTGAAGAGGAAAGGAGCTACGTAGAGAACTGTTTCGGCAGCATCTCAAAGTAGCCCTCTCTCCATGTTTTTGGAGAGTGATTTTACCCAGCTTCATCAGCTTGGTTCCCTTTTGTCTCATTGGCAGAGAGGATCCTAGGATGAAGAAAATTATTTTCCATTGACTTATGAGGTGTTATGGATGGTTTTATTGAATGAGTTTTTCTTTATGTTGTGGTTTAATTAATTGTTTTATTTCTGAGGATTTGCCTGGTCTTTGAATAAAGTATATATCTGATGGGGTCTTAAGCTAAGATGATTATTACCCTTTCCTTCGACCCATGTGTACTGTAGAGGACTGTAAGGTATCTTGAGAGAACTTCATTACAGTTAAATATAGTTTATAAGTGTATTGATATTTCAGTCAAATTCATGACAACTTAGTTCCCTGCTCACTCTGTAGCTGAGAGTTCATAAATGGATCTTAGAATCTTAATAGTTTTACATTAAAAAGTCCACATATAACTTGATATTAATTTTCATACTATTGTTCCCACTATATGTATCTACATACATATATTACATAATATGTATCCATATATATGTGGCCCTTCAGCAAATTGGTTATCTTGTTTTTATCATACAGTTATTTATAGATGCAACCTAATGAGTTATGATTTGCTCTTTCTGTCCTTTAAAATAGCAGGTCAATTTGGAATATTTAAATGTTGAAAATTAGATACGAGGTGCATTTATTGTAGATATTATTTTTTTAGATCTTTAATTAATAGGCTTGTGGCAAAGGTTGCTCTCAAGAAGAATTTTTTCATTGGGTATGGTGGTATATTCCTATAATCTTTGCTATCACCAAAGCTGAGGCAGGTAGATTGCTAGAGCTGGAGCGGGCTAAGCCAGTTGAATGTCCTCACCACATCTGGCACCATTACGGTGTCCCCTCAGGAGTAGAGGGGCCACCAATATGCCTAAGAAAGGGTGAACCAACCCAGGTTGGAAATGAAGCAGATCAAGATTCCCATGCTAATCAACAATGGCCTATGAATGTCTTTTGCATTTCCAGCAGGGAAAGATAAGGAGATGTAATCTCAAAAAATATAGGGAGGTAGATAGATGATATGTATTTTCCTTTTAATAAACCATTCTAATGTGTAAATTAATATGCATTTTATGATTCTGGCTTTTTAAGTTAGGAATATTAAAAAAAATTAAATGCACCAGCTATATCATACAGTAATTTCTAATATTATATTTATATATAGTATAACATTATGTTGTATATTATTACAATTAAATAATATAATAAAATAAACATTTAAACAAATGTTTAAATTTTAGGTTAAATTGTGTCTGCTTGTTTATTGTAGGTTTTTATGTTTGCATATAAACATGCAAATGTAAATAAAATGTATGGGAGAGGCCTGAAATTTCCAACCAAACTGGTAGAAGTAAAGCCAACTAAAGAAAATTGAAAAAATTGTATCCAAGTAAGTAATCACAAAAAATCGTCTGTCATTAGTATGTGATCATTAGTAAAAATAGTTAAAATCTTTGTTGAAATAATGATTATTTTCTATGAATTAAAACTTTTTACACTATATTTACACAACCTGTCATAAAATGGTTATATTACAAGTAAAATGTGTTGGTGTATAAAAATCAAATTCATTGTAAATCATAAGAGAATTTTTTTCAAATTTGAAAAGTCCTTTTAAAAATATTTTCCAAGGAAAACTGTGTTTAGTCTCACTTTGTTATAGGAAATGTATTGACTTTATTTTTAATTTTAGCATAGGGACTAATGCTTTGTTATTTATTAGGAATAAAATACCTGGGGGATGGCTAGGCAGTGCAGTGAATAGAGTACCAGCCCTGGGTCAACCTTATTCTCATTGAATTTGACTTAGGGAGGGAATGACATACACACTAAATTGGGTATCTCACCCTAAGGAGAGCAGAGGGGAAGGGGATGAGAGCGGGGATAATGGAAGGGAGGGAAGTCTGGGGGGAAGCAAAGTTGAAAGCACCCACTTTTGAAAAGGGACAGGATCAAAGTTGAGAACAGAACAAGTGGGAGGTGGGATAGGAGGGAGGGAAATATAGTCAGTCTTTTGCAATATATCCACTATGGAAATCTTCCCAGTAAGTGTGGGTGACAAGGGAGGAAGGGAATGAATCTGGAATTCAAAGATTTAAAATTAAATGTTTAATATATAAATATATATACTATTATTAATATTATTTTACATGTAACTGGGAAATAAGACATACAGGCAATGGGGCATAGAGATCCACCGTGCCCTACTGGAAAGTTAGAGGGTGTATGGGAGAAGATATGGGAGACAACAGATTGGAGGAGGAGATAGTTTGGGGTGGTGGATAGGGAAAAACAGGGAGAAAATTTGTAACTCAAAATCATGCAGAAATGAATGATGTAAACTAGAAGTTAATAAAGCATTTAATTAAAAAAAAGAAAATCAAAAAAGATTCGTAATGTTGGAACCTTTCTTCTCCACAAAAATGTGGGTTAGAGATGTCTTTTCTTGTCTCTTCATTTGAGATCTTTATTATTTTGTTAATTTCACCTTTGATTTTGATTGTGTCCATTGTTTCCATTTATATTGATGTAGGTCTTTATGTGCTTCTCTGTATTCATCACATGTATTTGTTACAGTACAGCAATACTTTATTACACTCACAGGCCACAATTTGTTTAGCTCTTCCCCAATAGATGTGCCTGTATTTTATTTCCAATTCTTTGCTGCCACAAAAAGTGCTCCTATAAAATTTTTTAGTATACATGGAATTTTCTTCTTATGAATGGCTTTCTTGAGAATATAAGCCCAGACCTTTGGTTCAGATCTTTGGTATATGCCCAATATTTGGTTCAGAGGTATGATCATTTTAGTCACTTTATTTCATAATTCCAAATTGCTTTCCAGAATGGATGTCCCTTTTGTCACACATGTCACAGCTCGACCAGCAAGGCATCACTCTCCAGCATTGATGATTGACATTTTTTATCATCCTTGCCAGTTTGTAGGATGTGAGGTGAAGCTTCCAATTCATTTTGATTTGCATTTCTCTTATTATTAGTGAGAGGATGGAGCATTCTTTTTGTGTTTGCAAATACTCTGGAATTCTTTTGAGAATTGTTGGTTCATATTCTTTAACCACTTATGTTCAGAAATGTCTATTAGAGATTCAGTACTTCTTCATTAATTGATAATAAGTACTCAATTGTTTGAAATTTTTATCTTTTGGTTGATCTCTGACTTTTTTCCTGTAAATAGAAAAGGAGCTAAGGAAAAAATAGGAAAGCAGAATAGAAATTGGACACCGAACCAGTTTGTTGAGAGCATAGAAAAGTGATGTCATATAGAAGAGATAGCTATATAAACCAGAATAAGAGTATAAAGGGATAACTATATCAACCAGAGAGAAAATAAGAGATAAACCAGTAAAGTACTACATATTCTGGAGATTACCAGCTCTAGATACGCATGTATTAAATGAATTCCCTATTTTTATAGGTTTAGTATAGCAAAACTTCACATTTTAGCTTGCTATTATTAGAGAATGGCCAGAGTAATAGGAGAGGGAAAGAAAGAGAGAGAAAGGAAGAAAGAAATGAACTCATCTTCATGATTAGATAACACATTACCACAGCTTCCATCACTCTCCTTCGGTTCTAGAATTAGCCTAGTCCAACTGCTGTATCATGCTTAACCTCATTGATTAATCTTTACCAAAGTTTTGAAAAATTCTTTTATAGTTCATCTGAGACAAGGCTAAAAAATTTCCCAAAAGAAACTTTTACTTTGAAACAAGGAAAAAAATAATCCATGCTTGCTGCCTCTTCCAAAGAGGGAAGTCAGGGGAGAGGATACAGAAAAGAATAGAAATGATTGAGTCTCTTTTTCTTGCTTTAACTTACTAAAGTTTAACCACAGTTAGGATTGGCCAGTCTTGTTCTGGATATCTTAGTTCAAATTCCTTTACTTTATCTCAGTCCTGCTTTGACATTATGTTGGCACCTAAGAAGCAGATTCAGCCTACCTGAAATGATGGACTGTCACTTTAGTCAGGAACCTAAAAGATCAAAAGTGTTTTAAACTATAATGAAAAATGATTTTGCCTTACTTTAGTCTTTTAATATAAATACTATTTTCTGTCTTGCAGATTCTTTCTAACTGTAAAATATTTAATGCAGAATTTATTGAGAATGAGGTGGCTCAAAATCATCTCTTTTTCTATGTTAACAATATATTCATATGTTTCATTTTAGTTGATGAAGTTACTTGGATAGACCCATTGTGCGTCTTTTACTGAAAATTGGCTCCCCATCATGTGTCCTCCTGATTATTGTGTATTCTGAAATATCAACTAAGACTTAAAATTTTAAAAAATGTTTTATAGTGAGCTACACAACAAATTTGTGACATTTTTATCCTGATGCATGTTCATCCACTATTAAAATGATGTGTATTTATCAGATAATTCACTGGTAGGTGGCTTAATACATGTAAACTCAGACCCCTGACATCAAGTTTTCTTAGTGCATCACATTGCTGGCAATGGGATGTGTCTTTACTGCCAGCACCAAGGATTTTCAGTTGGGTTGCAGCTTATTGCATGCATATTAGATTTTTAACTGTTATTTTGATCTGCAAACCTGGAAAATTTCTATTTTTATTTTATAAATGGACAGGGTTTTAAAATGCTTGGCTTTACTTTTTTTTCAATTGTATGAAGGCCTTAAAAATAAGCTACATTAGGTGTAGCTAAAATTATTTATTAGACTAAAGTAATGGAACCTCATTTCATTTTTTTGTTATTGGCAAATGTTTACATTTTAATTAAGGATTCAAATGAAAAACTGTCACAACTAGTATGTGTCATTTGTTGGAGCATAGCTCCTCCTATAAAATCTTAATCTTGGTCTTATTTCAGGCAAATCATTTTTTAAAATATCTACGTGAAGTTAAGAGTATCAGGATGAACTGATACAAGTGTAAGTGCCAGATAGCTAATTCTTTATCAGGTATTGTAAAGCTATACATATGGTATGTTTATTAAAGTTGAAATAATGTAAAACACTTGAGAATAAATGTGCAAAATTGAATTTCAAAGTACACCATATGCACTCTGATACCTTAAGGAAATTTTTTCATAATTAATAAAAGTGAATACTGAAGCTACTTCAAGTTGGTCTTATTTTTTTTAATTTTTTGGTCATTATTAATTTGTTTGTTTACATTTCATTTACTAGATTCAGTTCCACAATTTCTTGAGTCTCAGATTTTCTCTCCCTCCCTCCCCCTGACCCCCATGGCGGCATATAGTCCACTATGGGATCTGCAAATACTTTCCCATTAGACATTTGTCAGGTTATAAAGAAGGATTGTATCAGATGAAATGAACAGTGGGAAACAGGAAACAAACCCAAACAAGAAAAAGAAAAAGAGTAGGTAGTTTGGGTCTTAATTTTTCATAAAAAAAATTTTGAAAAGGTGGTAGCACTTGCCAAGAATTATACATTAAACCCTATGGGAAAATTTCATTAGTGCTGTGTTTTATGTTTGAAATGTTCTTTGTAGGTTTAAAATGATCAAAATCCTGTCTGTGCCACCTATCAACTGTGCTCCCATGGATAAATTGCATAATATTTCTCAGTGTCCATTTTCTTATCTGTAAAATGAGAGGATTGGACTAAGTGACCTTCAAGTCCCCTTCTAACTCTAAATCTGTAATTTTATATTCATATTTTCATATATTTTACATTCTAGCTATACTATTCAGTTAATCAAACATTTGTTATTTTCTTTCTCTTTGCCTTCAAAACACAAGTAATCATGATAAAGTATATTCAATATTTACCCACACAATCCTTTTATTACAAGCATGACTTTTAAATAGGTAGAGAGGCCATTGATTTGGTATTCTGAATACTTGAGCTCTAGAATCAAAGAACCTTGGAGATAGACTAGGAATACCCTCTACCCCCAACATTATAGTTCTTAGTGTCTTTCCTTGGATCCCATTATTTCAAGCAGGACCCCATGAGAAGCACTCATGTTTTGAATTGTCACTATTAGTCTTGGTACAAGGTCTGCTTCTCATTCCCACCTTTGAACCCAGTGTGAAAAGTAAAAATAGTGCCATTGGCTCCGTAACACCCCCAATAGAGGTAGCCCAGGAACCAAAACTTGTTACCTGTCCACTAAGCATAATTTCCCAATTCATGGGCTCAGTGACTCCTGGCACTTTTCCTAATCATTTTTTCTGTTTTCATGATTAGATTTTAAATACTTTTTTTGACAAGAGATTGATGAAAGAACATCGTAAACATTAAGTAGGCCATTATTAGTACCAACACTAATCGTGTCGTCATGGTTGCCATGGAACCTTAAAGATGAGATAACATCTGTTCTGTCTGTCTCAAATATAAATACAAAAGTGAGAGGCCCTGCCTGCAAAGAGCTCATATTGTACCAGGCCAGATGAAATAAATAATAGGAGAATAATTACAACAGAGCGAGGCCAAATCACTCTGTAAAGATACATTGGAGCTATATTGTGAAAGCTATAAATGTCAAACAAAGGATTTTGTTTTAGAGCCTAGAAACAATGCCATGGGAAATGGAGCAACAGCAAGGCGTGATTCAGGTCAGCCAGTTTAGCTTGTCTAGAGTGGGAGGAGGGAGTAATGTCTAATCACATTTTAAGGATAGTCTGCAATACACTGTGTGAAGAGCTTTAAGTACCTTTAAGTAAAAAAAGCTTTAAGTAAAGCTTAAGTAACTTTAAGGAGTTAGTATTTCAACCTAAAGACAATGGCAAAACACTAAAGCTTCTAGCACAAGGAAATGGCATGGTCAGGTATACACTTTCATATCAGGATCAGTGAAGAAAATAGCAAATATCTGGGCAAGAAGCGATGGTGAATTTTCCACTTGTATGCAATGGCTTCTGTGTGGGAGATAGGAAGTGAGACGGGGAAATGAGAATTGATGTGTGGCAAGTGCAAGGAGACATGGCTGGGCATATACTCTAATGAAGATAGAGACTCCCTGGTACTCTTTCACAGTTTCTGGGCAGCAGAGGTAAGGGCAAGTTATCTCTTCTTCCAGCTGGCACACCAAAAGGAACTTGTGGAGTTGCAAAGTGAGGAGCCATAAGAAGCCTTAACTGTCATAGTACAGGGTAGATGTGTTGTTTATGTACTTGCACAGACTTGAGGTACTCATTGAAAAACATGAGAGCCGTCTCTCTTAGGTCTCTGGTTACTTTGCTCACAATCCCTTCCAATAAGTCCTTTCCCTTCAATAACAAGGTTTTAAGAATAATACAAAATAATTTTATTTGGGAGTGGGGAAAATACACAATTTTTTTGAACTGCCAAAATTACCATAAAAGCACAATTTTGAGTAAATGCAATATTGCCATTATAATCAAACAGAGTGGAAGAGTGCTGTGTGCACATTAGTGTAGGATAGTGCCACACTAGGAACTACATTAGACTGTAGGCTGTGCCATAGAAGGAAAGGGTACTACTTTTCCTGTTACCACGTGATTTAAATAAGCTCTATGATGTCTGGGATCAGAGGTGTTCCTCTTTGCCTCCCCACAAACAAACAATGCCTTGCACACAGTAAGTGCCTAATGTTTGAAGTGATTTAGGTAATCTGGAATAATTTATTTGAGATGGAAATAAATACTTGAGAGTCAATTAGCCAATACAATATATTTTATGGAATAATTATCTTCCTCAGAAGTGGACTCCAGGGTAAGCTTTTACAAAACCCAGGTGGTTTTACCAGTGTAATATATTATAAAAATCTTAAATGTTAGTACTAAAGTATAATAACAATTAGTCAAGAATGCAATAGCTTCAAATCCTACCTAAAAAAATTCTGTTGGTAATGCACTAAGCAATCCCAAGCCTGCAAGGTTTGGGTTTTAAACTGCTTGCAACCTCACCCTATAATGTAAGTTATGTTACACAGCTTGTTTCTTTTATTCAGTTGAATGTGTAACTGTTATTTTCTTTTTGTGTGTGAAGAGAAACGACTTCAAAATGATAATAACTATTGCTAGAGAAGATTATTGATGCATCATTTAACAAATATATGTGTCTCCTTTATACAAAACATTTAGTGTAAAATTTCACATTTTAAATCATGTTGAGGTTTCAGAAAAGGAGATGACCATATTCTGGGCAAATTTGCAAAGAATTCAGCAGTTTTATGTTAACCTGAAGTTTGTAATGTCTTTGCCCTATATTATTTCATCAGCAGTTCCAAAAACACGAGCTAGGTGTGATTCAGATGATTTGGAAGCATCTCTATTATATGAAGGTAAATTCAATAAGGTGAGTTTGTACTTGTAATATGAATTATAAAGTATACATTACTATTTCAAAATATGTAATACTCATGATATCTTTAGTATAAAATTTATGTTTGTATATGTCTATACATAGACATATAGATTAAAATTTTAGTACAATATTAGTTTCTGAAGTTAAGTATGTCTACAAAGCATTTTGCAGACATACATTTTTAAATTCTTCTTACTTAATTTCTTATGTATTTATATCTGTTTTGACTTGAGTCTAATGCATCTGCATTTGCTTCAAAAGGTATACTAACATGATGTCTTTTTTTCTTATTTTATTTTAGTCCCATTTTAGTGTTGCCTTAAAAAGCTTTACTGTTGACTCTGGAAATTCAGCAAGTAGTGTTGTATTGAAAATTTGCTTGAATTTTTCCAAAAATTCATAATCTGTGCTGAATCTGAACTTGTTTGCCCAGAGCAACACGGTTCCTGGCTGACACAAATGTACCATTGTGGTTAGCAGTTTATCCAGAAAGTAATGGTGGTATACCACATCAGTAGCTAAAATGAAATCGTAATAATAAGCTGACTTAGGGAAATTCAGTTCAAGATCTTGCCCCCACACCAATTCTCTCACTTCAGGTTGATGCACTGTACAATTGTGTGTATTTTCAAAAATGTTATATTGAAGGTTTCCTAACACATCAGGAAGATCAGTTGCTGTCACATGTGCTCCTAAGAAAGAAAAAAAAAGTTGGCATTTACCAGGTAATATTTTGGTGTCTGTTGGGCAATTATATTAGAAACTCTGGGAATATACAAAGGAAATAAAAGACATGGTTTCATACTCTCATCAAGTTTTAAACTGTAATGGGGAGATATCTGGGAGGTTATATAACCAAGAATAGCCATGTTGTCACATACTTAAGGATCATCATACTCATTGACTTTGGTCAATATTTTATAAACACCTTTTTATAGATAGATGTCTCTATGACTTTATTTTTTCCTTTATCTTAGTTATTCACATCACATTTTTCATCCAAACAAATTCTGTGTTGCAGGACTGGCTCAAATGTTTTAAAAAGTCTTAGCGCTTTCCTAAGTTAACTAAAATACGGATTCTCAAACCATGAAGAATTCCTATATTTTTGCAATGATGATAAGTTTAGAAGAGTTATAAAGTAATATACTGACCTAATAGACTAGCCACAATTGACACAAGGCCTGGTCCAGCCCCAATTTCAATTACTGTAGCGCCTTGAAGCTTGAGTTCTGCACTATGTTGTTCCAAGTATTGACACAAAGCTACAGCCTAAGAGAGTAAAATATTGCAGTTAGATTGGAGATGAACGTTCTAGACTTCGTTAGTTTGGGGAGAAAGACATTTCAACTCACAAGGCTTCAGTTTCTTCATTATAATGGGGTTGAACTTCTCCCAAAGTCCTTACCAAATTTAAAACCTATGAACCTATGAAATTGTTTGGGCTTCAATCTTTTCATGTGTTAGAAAAAGGATTTAGAATACATGGATCTTAAATGCCCTTTTTCCAGTTTCAAAATGCCTTAAGTATGGAAACCTAAAGTTCTATGACTATAGAATTTGACAGCGACTAACAAGTAGGATCACAAAGTTTTTATAAAACTTAGAGCTTGAGGTGATTTTGATTTAGTTACTAGCCCTTCCTCCACTCCCATTTTACGGAGGAAAAAAATGGGCAATGATAGTGACTTGCAAAAAATCATAGAAATAGTAATTGACAAAAGAGGAATTCAGGCCCTGGCCCTCTGACTCCAAAGGGTGCATGCTTTCAAAATTCTAAAAGACATCTTTGTACTATAGAATCTTAGAAATGAGAATGGCAAAGAAATCTGTCCTATAATATCCTGTGTGATAATACTGTTATTTAAAGAAATCCCCAAGGACTTAAAGGATCATCTGTGTCCTCAGACTAGCAAATTCCCTTGGCTCCTACAAAGTAAATAAGTTATGACGCTAAATCAGAGTAATTCATTTTGACTGGTCCTAGCTATTCCCAAATAGTTCTAAACATCTTGCTGTAAAATTTTTCAGTAACTTTCCTCTTATCCTTTATTCAAATTGGAGTGGATTTTTGGGGGGATTTTTTAAAAATGGTAATTTAATAACCATATATAAATTAGTCCATACAGAACTTTTCCAACTTTTTTCCCTCAACAACAACAATAACAATTTTTTTATTTATATTGATGCAGAGTGGAGAGTATGGTGTGGAAGGAAATATATTTCGACTTTGTCAGAAAACCCGAATTCAAATCCCAGTTTGGAAACTTAACAATTGAATAAAATTGAGTAAGCCATTTTAAGTATTTGAACCTTAGCTTTCTCACGTGTATCCTATAAATGATATTTACACTTGCAGTTCTCAAGGTTATTGTGATGATCCCCTTATATATAATATAATGTATTGTTTCTGATTCAGTGGAGATTTATGAGATTTCTTTTTGTGAGGTATCCCTACTTTAGAATAAATAGGTTTGTATTACAAGAAGGGCTGTCAGGGTGGTATTTAGGCATAAAATACCTTTTAAGAGGCATCAAGATTTAACAGCAATAAATTGAGCTCTATGAGGCCATAGTAGACAAAAGACTGGCCTCAGAGTCAGATAGACTGAGAACTGGACCTGTCTCCCGACACATGCTGGCTGTATGGCCCTGGGCAAATCTACCCCCAGAAAACTTTCTAAAAGTTGCAAACATTTGTTCTGCATTGTAAAGGGAGAATCCTCACCCCTGGAACCCTATACAAGTGAAACCAGGGATATAAAATTCCCCCTTCCCCAAAGAGAATCCTGTATTTAAAATGTCATTTGTATACTTTCTAGGTCAGTCAGCAAACATTTATTAAGTGCTTACTGCTAACTATGTACCAAGGAAGTGTGCTAGATCCGGGGATACAAATACAAAAGTGAGACAGTTTCTACACTTAATTTATATTGTACCAGGTAATAAGTGTAGATAAGGGAGACATAACTTTTCTCTCTCCTCACCTCTCCCCCTTCCCAAAAAATACAAAGTGATTTGTGGGAAGGGCACATTAATAACTGGGAAAGTTGGGAAAAACTTCTTGAAGGGAGGAGGAAGAAGAGTATTTCAGGTATGGGGAAACCAACCACCTACCCAAAGGTGCAGAGGCTGAAGAAGGAATGTCACGGAGAGCAACAAGCAGTTAGGGAGTAACGTATAACCAAAGTGTAGGCTAGAGGCAAATTGGGAAGGTCTTGAATTTCCTAGGGCAGCCAGGTGGTGTAGAGGATGGGGCTGAAGTCACAAAGACTCATCTTCCCGAGTTAAATTGGGACTCAGACATTGATTAACAGTGCGACCCTGAACAAGTCATTTAACCTTGTTTGCCTCAGTTTCCTCATCTGTACAATGAGCTGGAGAAGGAAATGGCAGACCACTCTAGTATCTTTGCCAAGAAAACCCTAACTGGGATCACAAAGAGTCAGACATAATTGAACAACTTAATTTCCAAAGAGGAGTTTGTATTTTAAATGCCAAATGGGGTCAACCATTTACTTTTCAAGATTGTATGTGATTGGGATGACATTATCTGAATAGTTCCACTTACGGATTAATCACCACTATGTTTAATAGCATATTTAACCAAATGATTCATATTCTGTTTTTTATTTGTATGCTCAGAACAATATCCTGGTACAAAAGAGATCATAAATATACACCCACTATTTTTATGCCTCTTCCCCCCTCCCCATGCCCAGAGTTTTAGGGGTATTTAGTTTAATTATTTATATGCTATTCTTTGTATTATGACAATGATGGTATTATCCAATTACTGATAGTTTTGAGCTGTGGCATGAAAGGATTTCTCCTGCCAAGATATCAAGTACTCTTGTCTTTGCCACAAGTTCCTTGTGAAACTAACTGATTGAGCAGTACATCAAATTCATTAGAGGAAAAAGAACAGAGGACCTGGCTTCAGATCCCAGCTTTCAACCTACTACCTCGTTAATCTTGGACAAGACACTTCATTGTTTCTTCATTTATAAAGCGAGGGTGACCTTGAAGTTTCTTTCCAACTCAAAATGTGACCTTTAAGGAGCAGAATTTTGAAATTTGAATGCACTTGGAAATGTTTTTAAACTTAGCAAAAGTCCCTTCTTTGATGGATCTTAGGAGATTGAGGTACCAATATATTGCTGGTCAAGTATATTGTCACAAACATTCCTGCTCATTTGTATCTCTACATCATCAAGTTTTCTGTCAGAGTAAACATACTCCTTTTCTACTACAAAGGAATTTTGAAATAAGGATATTCTGTACTACATAGCCATAGTAGCACAGTGTTTAATGCAAAGTACTTAATAAATCCTTGCTCCTTTCCTCTCTCCCCTATAGATATAGATATTGGTATGTGTATAGATAAATAAAGAGTTAGATAGATACACATAAATAGATACGTGCATGCATTTTTGGTAAACATATATAGCAAATATAGTGGCCTTATATTTAAAAAAATAATTTATCATAAAGTTAACAATTGACTTACACCTGGCCACACTACAGCTCCATAGCTCTCTATTGATTCTTGAATAATAATATTCTTGCCTGCATATGAATAATGTTCCTTAGTATAACTGTTATAATCTGTAGGAAGAAATTTCTGGAGGCTAGGAAGAGAAGAGGATCCTGCTTCCTTGAGATCTGTGGGTAAAAAATAAAATAAAATGTACTTTATTATTTGTAATAGTGCAATAAAGTTATTACAATAGAAATAATTTTCAAGTAGCTTTCTAAAGGTAGAATAATGCTATTTAAGGCCAGTCTGAAATACCAGATTTACTTATATAGCCCATCATAGCTGTAATAGAGAAATATATATATATATATGCATATGAATATTCATATATGCAAAAATTCAAATTATTCAGAAAAATCTCTTAGATCTCTGTCCATCACCCCTTTCCAACCTTTATATGATTTCAAGCTGCTAAGTACTCTGTGCTGATCACTGGAGACACATGAATGAGTTTGCACAGTGAATAAGTCCAAGTAAAAGTAGTCCTGAATAGAAAGG
The DNA here is from genome assembly GCF_028583685.1 of Petaurus breviceps papuanus. Classification (NCBI taxonomy): domain Eukaryota; kingdom Metazoa; phylum Chordata; class Mammalia; order Diprotodontia; family Petauridae; genus Petaurus; species Petaurus breviceps. Next base: position 7,281,121 of record NW_027187289.1, read on the forward strand.
AACAGGTTAATAACATATTCACTCACCTACTATTGGTTAGGCTTAAACTAAAGATAGTAATGATAACAATTGATATTAACTTAGAACTTTATAGTTTGAAAAACACTTTACATACACTCTATCATTTTATTTCTATGTCTGCTTGTTAGCTGGAGAATCAATACATTTTTTTATTCTACCCAATTAGAAGTTGCTACCAAAATAATCATTGAATCCAGATTCCAATGAAGATGATCTCTGCAGCTGTAAGGAGAGGAGAAAAACCTCTGCACTCAATAAGCCCAATTTTTTATAATTAATTTTTGTAAGTGATGATTTGGGAATAAAATTGATGTCATAATGTTATGTGGGGATCATTGTAAGCCAGAAATAGTCTTAGATAAGCAAAGTTTTAATCTGAATTTTGTTGTACATCTTATAATATTTATATATGACATATAGAAAACCAGGTATTTATACCTTTACCTATAGTAAAAAAGGAGGTTACATCTAAAACATTTGGCTATCACTTATGAAAATTTTACCTAAGTTACTTTACTGTTTTTGTGCTAAAACCTAAAGTTGTTAATTGATTACTGTTTGTGGAAAGGAGATTCAGACCATTCCTCCTGCATGTATGAAATTTGACAAAGCAGAGGCATTACCACCAGCTCCTGCCTATAGTCCTTCTCAGTTATTCCTATTTTGCAAAACTGCCAAGACCCCTGAAAGTTTTCTCTATAGGCAAGGTCATTCAGCCTGGGAAAGGAGCTTGTTTTAGTTATGTGGTTTTTATGAACCTAACTTGCTATGAAGTTGCAAAAGATTAAAAAAAGATTTCTAACCATTGGCCTTTACACCAAGACAAGTTTAAATTTGAAATGCTAAATTATATCCCTTAAGTATGAGGGACTGAGCAAATCCTTATCGTTCAATATGGCTCCATGAGAATAAATGTAACTATAATTTGTCTATGAGCTGTGATTTGGTGAAAATTGTTGTTTAAGATAAAAAGCACCTAAGACTATATTTTTTCTATGCTCAAAGCAAGTAGTCAGTACAAGATACAACCCTGGCAATGCAAGCTACTACATTAATTCTAATAATGATAAAGTTATTAATACTCACTCTACTTCTGCTCTATCTGCACCCCCTTAATATTGAACCCACACAGTATACAGATCCTTTTAACCCTTTTTTTCTAACATTGCAAACCCTTAAAGTATAGAGGTCACAACATATATATGTAACTCATAGTGGAGCTCATTCTCCATTTTCTGGAACTCCACAATTCCATAGGAACAAGCTACACAGATCCTTACTGACTGCCCTCTGCCTGTATTGCCTTTATTACTCCTCCACTACTTGTCGTTGACCAACATGGGATGGATGTAACTCATTATCCTCCCTTTCATACATTATCATATATGCATATTATAATCTATACTTTTTTCTTCTTTTACTTTTGCTTCCCTTCAGATAGGGGATGCAGTAAAAAAATGTGATCATCCGTATGTTACAGTCTTTTGTTTCAACATGCATTCTGAAGCAATTCAAAGCTGATAATGCTCCCACCCACACTAGCAACTTATTTCAATCTTTCTGTGATCATTTTTTCAAATAATATTAATTACAGGAATACCCCTTATAATAAAGATATTACACCCTAGTTACTAAAATAAAAAAGGGGGGAGCTATTAGCTACATTAGCTGCTGCTTTATACACCCAAAATACATTAGCTAAATAAAAACATCACTAAAAATGAGTATACACCGGAAGTAAAACAATGTGAAATGTGCTTACTCCCCAAAATGAAGGTAATGTGGCAGTTTATTACTGTGGGGACGAGTCTGTGCTTATATATTTTCCAGAAGCCGGGGAATGACCAGTGAGGGTGCCAGAACAGAAATGTCAGGGCATGTACTTCAAATCACCCAGAAAGATGAAAAGGCTCCATCAGCAGAACTCACAGAGACAGAACATGGGAATAAAGAAGAAGAGGTCTCCTAATGCAGCCACTACACAAAAAAGCTATGCCCCCATGGGGGCAGATAGAACATTTTTTATATCCACCCAAAGAACTGAAACCTGTTACCCCAGAATTTGTGTTTCTTGCTGTGATCACTCTGTTTTCTATACAAACTGAATTGGTTCCATCCTGATTTACACTTTGAGACACCTATCCCTGTTGTGTCACTTGTTTCATATAAAACTGTAACTGTAACTACATACATTTGACTCCCTAAATCATTTACAGATGACATAAGTTCATACTACATTTTATTGGAATATACCCTGCTTTACTTGTACTCTCAAACAATGTATTAGTGGTTATGATGTCATTATACTGTTTGTAGAACCAGCCTCTTTTGGTTTCAGACTTCGGGGGAACCTGCACAAAAGCAATTTCTGGACTTATACTCATGAGACTAATTGCAACTGTGTCTTATATTCTCCTTCTCCAATGGACTTATGGATACACCTGTCTATGTATGACTCCTCTGAATGGAATATGGTTTGCATTCATTGTACTCTTGTTCAATGTATATCTAATAGGGATTTGTATTATTTTGTCTACTATTATGCCTTTCTATTATTTTGTCTGCTATCATTGATAATTTCAACCACTGTGTCTTTGTATTTAGGTAATGAGTTAAAGTAGAGACTTTCAGCAAAAACTAGCTGCTTTAAAGGAAAGAGTAGAATTTGTGAAAGACAAGCTCACAGAAACTGAGTTTTGTTAAAGTGTGACTATAGATTTCATCCTATTTGTGTTATGCCCGTGAAATATAATAGGTCTGATTATGATTGGCCAAAAGTTAAAAATCATTTGTTAGGGATTTTTAGAAATACCTCTATAATAGTGGATTTGGCACAATTCTATTAATTGATTTCCTATATCAATTAGGCCTCCCTGAATGAAATTAAGGTAGATGATTTGGCATAATAAATTTGGGGTTCGTTTAAAGAGATAAGTCCTTTGCATTGTCTATATGCATTGCTCTCTCACATTCTTCCCCTGGTTTTATTGTGTCTCCTTGTGATTTGCATTGTTCCCGTATGTTGCTGGATTCGCAGTCTGTGTGAGGTTGCCACCAAACTGCATTACCTACGCCTTCAACAAAATAAAGGGGGAGATGTAGAGGACCACGGCCAGTGGGGCTCTGACCCTGAGGGATGAATAAGCCCTCTCAGCATAAGACGCTGCTAACTAGGCCCGGATCGGTTCCCCACCCCCTAGGAAGGCTCACAGGCATGGGCATCACATCCTCATGTGAAGTATGGTATGCGCTCCTGACTTGAGAACAAGGACACTCTCAGTGTTCTCAGGAGAAACTAGCACGATGTTGCAACATAGTATTAACTAGAAGCCTTGGGACAACTCTGTCCTGTTCTCGGGAGGTTTGGAACATCCTGCCCAGTACTCGCACCCTAATAACAAGGATACATACAGTACATGGCCATCATGTACGAGGCGAATAAGAACTAGGGCAATGGTGTAATCCCAAAGATAGTGACTTATGATGACTATGCAGTTTTACACTATATATACTGGATTCTTAGCTGGATAAAGTTGACTCTGTTTTCCACCATACTGAAGTCCCGTGTCGTTTATGATTGTCAACCTCTGGGTAAGTAACTTTTTTCAAGTATCTCTTTTCCACCTCACTTTTCTCTCTCATCTCTGCTGCTGGTCAGCCGGGCTTCTCTCACACTATCTCAGCTCTGCCATGGAACGACAGGGTTCCCCTGAGCTTGGCTCCCCACAGATCCTGTTAGATATGCTCTGCCTATTAAACTATTTTACCTTTAAATAGTGCTTCCTGGGCATTAGAAACAAAAAGTACTATTATTCGTAGTATTCAAATTGAATGTAAAACATGAATGTAAGTCTTTTATTGCTCACTATGTGCCAAGTACTATGCTACATGCTGAAGATGCAAATTTTTAAAAATGAGACTGTCCTTGATCTCAAGGAGTTCGTAGTTCAGTTAGCAAAGACAGCACTTTAGAGATCTAGCTACAAGGCAGACACAAAAGTCTGAATGTCTTAAGGGTTCTGTAACAAGGCCAATGGCAAGACCTAAGGCTGTATCAGTTGACATCAGTAGGTCAGATGACTACCTCTTTCTATCAGCCAAGTCTCACACAAATTCCATTAGAGCAAAATTACAAAAGTTAGAACCCTCTATAGTAATTAAAATAATAGAATTACCATCAAAATCCTGAAAAAAGTTACAATGTATTTTCCATGCTAATTAGACAAGCATTCCCATCATAATATATTTGTCTAAGAGGATATATTACCTTTTTTAGTGTCAGGGCATTCTTCTGTAACTTGGGAATGAACAGCATTCTCCTGTAACCTGGGAATGACTTCATTTTCTTGGAACTTGACTTGAGAATTGTCCTTATTGTCCTCTGTTTTTGTTTCTTCAAGAAATACAGGATGCTTACCCGAACTTGAACATACATCCATGATCTTACCAGACTAAAGGGGAAATACCTAGGCAAAAAGCTGAAACAAGCACAAATCAAATACATGTTTTGAAATCTGAGATTTGGTCCTTTTCAATGGCCTCCAAGTTACAGATATATAAAGCTTAGACAGCAGTGCCATTTTCTGTTCCAAGCTCACATTTTTGCTGGTTTCCTGAGTCTAGTTGCTCTTACAGAATTTGTCTATAGCTGTACCATTCCTTAGAATGCTGTCAAGGTGGATGAATTCTTGGTCATTGTTTTGTATGTTTGTATCTTTGCCCATTTTCAACTCCCTGAAACAAGATGCCTTTCCCAGGAAAAGTTCATCACTTCTAATCTCATCATCATGCTGCTAACTCAAACCTTGGATACCACTTTGCTTAGCCTCCTCTCCCCTCTGATTGGAGGGCTGGAGGGTAGAAATTCCTCCCAAAGTCTTCCTGTAGAGAGGGCAGATAACTTTTAAGCTCACCCCGCTTTGCATCTGCAGCTCTGCCTGGTTTCAGCTCCAAGAAGCAATTTCCCCCAGTGCTGAGTAGCTCCTTAATTCCCCAACCTTCCCAACTCCTCAAACCTCCACACCCTCTGTGTTGTCTTAATATGTACAGAATTAAATTATCATTTGAAAATATATGCTACCCTTTGGTCATGTTGATTTTTTTCTGACCACTATGTTTTGTTACATCTTTTCCAAATCAGTTCTGATGACAATGTCATCAATATTAATGGCATGTTTGATGTTTCATATAACTAACTGGAAAGCTGGTAGCATCTGACACCACTAAACTAATAGTGATGCCCTTACTTATGTAGGTGGGAGACTTATCTCTCTCCCATTGGTTTCCAGCAATTTTATCAGTCTTCCATAGAATCACACTTCAAATCAAACATAATGATCAGATTGGCAGACAATCAAGTCAGGAAACAGTCCTCTAGTATTAAGGGGGACTTTTCCTATCTAGTCCTGTCTGAGCTGGAAATGTTTAACTGCTGGGCCAATAGCGGGTTCCTTGAGCAGTTGTAGTCTAAAGAACTTAAGGAATGACCCTACACAGACAGAAGGACATGAGGAATCTGCTAAAAAAAGGGGGGGGGAAGAGGGGAGTGTCATTATACCCCATTCCAAAATGCTAAGCAATAGCATTGTTTGAGAAGTGCAGAAATTAGCCATGTGGTTTATATCCTGAGGGCAGTAAGGAAACATACCCAGCTCATCTAAATGGTCTGTGGGCTACCTGAGGTAGTATATTGTGGTTTTTTAGATCGCATTTGTGATCTGGCTCATATAGAGAACTCCCTCTACCAATTGCTCTGCTATTTATAATCTTAGGTAGTTGTCTGAAAGAACAAGTGATTTGTTCAGAGACACACAAGTAGTATGTGAGCATCAGGGCTTCATCCCAGGTCTTCCAGATAATATCCTGCCTCATCTTAGGTTTAAGGGCTTGAAAAACATTTGCTGAGTTGAACAGGATATTTGAATCACCTGCTAGATGATTTTTTAATAAAAAGCTGCTACAATCACTAACCAGGAGATAGCTTATATGTATGTGTTTTCATTTTCAAAGACACAAATGGCTCTTGGGGCCTTTCAGGTACAGACTAGAAGAAAAAGTATCTTCATATATAAAGGTAAGCAGTATATTCATAAACACCCAGGATCACTCAGTTGTACAACTCGGAATAAGTTTAGCCTCACTTGTGACATGGTTAGACTACTGTGAACCTGCAGAGATAGTTCTTCATAGAGTTTACATAGAAGTGGGAGAGTCCATCTTTCCCTATTAGAGAATTCCCTGTCAAGGACATAGGTGGGTCATACCTACCATGTGTCCCATTGTACATGCACTGTGACAGAGACAGCTGGTGGTACAGTGAATAGAGCCCTAGACCTGGAATCAGGAAGGTCTGAGTTCAAAAACCGAGCTCAATCCAGACTTAGATACTAGCTGTGTGACTCTGGGCAAGTCATTTAATCTCTCTGACCCTCAGTTTGTTCATCAGTAAAGCACAATAATAGCAGCACCTACTTCCCAGAGTGTGTGGTTAGAATCAAATGAGGCAATATTTCTAAAGTGCTTAGCACAGGGCCTGGCACATGTAGTAAGCACTATATAAATGGTATCTAGTAGTGGTAGCAGTAATAGTAGCAGTAGTGGTGGTAATAGTAGTAGTAGTAGCAGCAGTAGTAGTAGTAGCAGTAATAATAGTAGTAGTAGTAACAATAGTAGCAGCAGCAGCAGCACCTATCTACCAGGGTTCTTGTAAAGATACAATGAGACAATAATTATGAAGCACTTAGCACACTTCCTGGCACATAGTAGGTGCTCTACAAATGCTTTTTTCCTTCTTCCTTCCCCTCCCCTAGACCTCCATTTCCTTATCTATAAAATGAGAGTGTTAGACAAGATGGTTGCTGAGGTCCCTTCTAGCATGAAGTCTTTTCTCTATGATATACTTCAATCTAAGATACCTAATACAAGAGGATTTCAGTGATGTGGCTTAGTGATCCTGACCAAGAGTCCTGTATTAAGAATCAGAAGACCTGAAGTTCAAATGCATTCTCTGTTACTTATTATTATCATGATCTTGGGACATCCAATTACTCTCTCAAGATTTCATCCTTAATCCATAATATGAAGTTGGAAGAAAGTAAGTAAGCAAGCATGTATTAAGTTCCTTCTGTGTGCCAGACAAGTATCTCTCAATCTTCACAGAAGCATGTCCAAGGTCAAAGAGCCTAGATTTGAACTTAGGTCTTCCTGACTCCAGGTCCAGTACCCTACCCAATGTACCACCTAGTAGGTCTAGGTTAGAAAAGATGATCTCTCAGAGGCTGAATTTGGAGTAAAAGGGCTTATCTTCTACTGCAAATTAACCGTATGACAATGAGCAAGTCACTTAACTTCTCTGGCTCAATTTCATTTTTCTCGTCTTAATGAAGGCATTAATCAAGATGATCTCTGATATTTCTTCCTGATGTTAAATCTATGATTTTAACATTTCATAAAATTTGTAGTTTGGATAGTCTTAAGATAAACTAGCCAGTAATTTATATCATTGATACAATCTTTGATAAATCATCTGTCAAACAAGCCTCTCAGACCGTGCTATTAAAAATAGCTGTCCAGATATGGACCATCATTGCTACATTGTACAAAGGCAGGCTTCCTGCCAAAGGGAAACTTACTGAGTCTGGCACTTGCATATTTACTCCTAGAGCTCAGCTTCTGAATGACATTTGACTTTGGTAGACCCTCTTCTGATTTCTACACAAATAAGAGGAAGAAGATACAAATTGATGATAACTTCAGATTGAATTCTGACAGCTTTCAAAGTATTCTCAAAAATCAGCTAATTTGGGGAGCATACACAATGCTATTCCCCCCTGAGCATTGTTGAGCAATGCCCACTATTTTGTGCAATTAGTAAAGAAAAAAAGACTGAAACCATTCACCCAGCCTTGTATGCATTATCTTCTGCCGCACTTTTACTTCCTTACTATTTTTCACTGGAATTGGCAGATTGAGACAGTGAAATATTGTAGATGTTTTGCATAAAATTAAAGTTTATGTTATATGTTTAACAACATGGGTGCATTCTTTTTTTTTTAAAGCAATTGTGGTTAAGTAACTTGCTCGATGTTACATGGCCAGTTATTTCTGGGTGTGGTGCTAAGTATCAGAACCCAGATTCGATCCCAGGTCATCCCGACTCTGGTGCTGGTGCTCTTACTCACTGAACCACCTGGCTGCCCCTAAGCAACTGGGGTTAAGTAACTTGCTCAAGGTTACACGGCCAGGTGTTTCTGGGTGGATGCTAAGTGTCTGAGCCCAGATTCGATCCCAGGTCATCCGGACTCTGGTGCCGGTGCTCTTACTCACTGTGCTACTTGGCCGGCCCTCATGGATGCATTCTTGATGGTGGTAATGCTATATACTCTTTTTAATGCTATAAAGTTTAATGCTATATACTTTGCTTTCCCTAGGTCATTAAAGACACCAGTGTTCATCTTATTGTTATTGCAATGACCTTATAGCTGATCTTCCTGCTTCTAGTCTTTCCCCTTTAAAATCCATCCTTCGCATTAATGCCAAGTATACTTCCTAAAGCACTGATCTGACCAAGTCACTCAACTGCTCAATAAAATCCAATGACTGTTACCTCTAAGATCAAATACAAACTCTGACACTGAACATTTAAAGACCTTCACAATATGACTCCAGCCTCATATCATTTTCCTTCCCACACCCTATTGTCAGGTCAAAACTATCTTCTCTCTGTTCCTTACCCACTGCACTCCATCTCCCATTTTTTGTTATTGCCCTAGCTATCTTCCATCATTAGAATGCATTCCCTCCTCACCTCTGTCTCTCAGCCCTACTTCCCTTTAAAACTCTGCTCAAACCTATATAAGGCTTTTCTTGATTTCTACCAGCAGCTAGTGCCCACTCAAAGTAATCTTGTATGTATTTTGTATACATGTGTATATTTTCTCCCCCAGTATGATGTTAAGCTTCTTGAGGACAGGAACTTTTACTCTTTTGTCTGTGTCTCCCTAGCACTTTGCCCAGTGTCTAGCCCCTGGCACATAGTAGATGCTTTACTGATGCTTGCTAACAGATAGCTCTCAACCTCTATACAAGGTGTAATGTAGAACATAGAAGCACAAAATCTCAGAGTTGGAAGGGACCTGAGAAGTCATCTAATCCAATTTACAGCTAAGCAGGAATCCCCTCTAAACATCTCTTACTGGACGACCTCAAGTAGTAAGGAACTAATTAGCTGTTGAGGCAGCCACTTCATTTTTGGAAAGCTCTAAATGCTAGGAAGTTGCTCCTTATATCAAGTCACAGTCTCACTCTTTGGCATACTCTTTCCAATCATAGCTGCTCCGGATGTGGGGAACCTGCAGCCTCGAGGCCAATGTGGCCTTGTTGGTC
>NW_027187289.1:7310525-7341206 GCF_028583685.1 Petaurus breviceps papuanus
AAGGAGGTGACCCTGGCAGGATCTGTTATGCTGTAATGGCTTTGAGTTTGGTCACAGTCTCTTCTCCACGCATCTATAAGCACTTTAAAAAGAAATATCATTTAGAATGTTGGTGAAGAAGAATGATGGTATGAGGACTTGGTCCCACATAAACTGTGTCTTAGGGGATCAAAAAGTTCTAGTGGGAGCATATATGAGAGTATCTTGCTGGCTTGATTTGTGTGTCTGGTGATATCATTTCTGTTATTTTATCCTTCCATTGTACATCGACCTATCTGGCTTATTCTTGGCATTGTAAGAAGGTTAATGAAGAGGCATAACCTAAATAATATTTAGAGAGCTTGTGTAACACAGGATATCATAATATAAAAAGATGGAAAATTATTCATAATTGCAATCATAACATAGCACACAGAGTTTCCTGCAAAGCAAACTTTGATTTCAAAGACCTTATGCAAGTCACGTGTAATAGTCTTTTTTTATTGTAAGAAGCTCCTGCCAGCCTTCTAAAGCAACAAACCCCAGGTCAGCTCAGGGATGGAAGGGACTTGATAGGCATAAAATAATCCCTCAGACAAAGGACTGAGTGTGCAGCTTCAATAGGAACATTGTGCTCCTAGGTCTTTATAAGGGAGGTTGCCCTGGGCTCATCCAACACAGGTCATATCAAACACCATGGGTACCACCAAGATTTTCCTGCTCTTTCTCTCAGTGGCCCTGTTGGCCCTGAGCTCAGCTGAGAGCACAGACGACGGTAAGTGGGGGAACACTGGGAAACTGTGTTAGTTTTAGGGTCCATCATTCAAGCCAAATGACAGAATTTGGGCCAAGCCATCCTCAATGCTAGTTACTTTAGTTTTCCTAGAGTTAGATAACTGGAGGAGGTAGTATTACCACTTCTCAAATAAAAACTAGCATTTATATCATACTATATGGTTTGCAAAGTACTTTACATCTTTACATTTCATCTAATCTTCAAAACAATCTTGAGAGGTTATGTGTGATTATTGTCCCCACTTCACAGAAAAGGGAACTGAGGCCAAGATAACTGAGAGAGGTTAACTGACTTGCCTAGGCAATATAGTAGGTAAGAGTCCTGGAATTTGAGGTAGGAAGACCTGAGTTCAAATCTTGCATCAGAAACATACTAGTAGTGTGACCTTGAGCAAGTCACTCAGCCTCTGTTTCCCTATTCATTACATTGCAGTCATTATACATTTTGGTTTGGAGGAGGTTTTTTTTTGATTTTGTAAAACAGAGATAATAATATCACCTGCTTTCTAAGAGATTAGTGCAAGGATCAAATAAGATAACATATGCATAAAGCTCTATGTAAATGCTAGCAATTATTAATTATTAGTGTCATTGCAAAATGGCTAGTAAGTATCCAAGGTAGAATTTAAACTCAGGTTTTCCTGGCTCCAAATCTAGTGCTCTATCCATTATTTTCCATTCTATGCTAATTTCAATTACCTTTCTCCAGCACTGAACACAAGCCCAAACTCAACGTCTTCTTTAAATGACTGATATTCCATTATAAAAACTTTTGATTATGTGTACCAAAATATTAGATGAAAAATAGACAATTCCTTCACTCCTTCAGATATCTGATTACTGAGACAACAAACTTTTGAATATTTTTTTCCAGATGATTGAATTGTTCACTTTTCTCTCTAATTTGGACCCAGGCTAGGCATTCTATTCAAATGTCTTCATTGTACCAGTCTTTTTAGACTTGTTTCATAACATTCCCTTTCACGTTCTTCATTCAGTCAAATTGAACTACTAAGTATTCCCTGCATATAATAGTTCATCTCCTGCCTTTGTCCTCATGCCTGAAATATGCTCAGTTGTTGGCTATCTTAATAGAATCTCTAACTTCTCTCAAGGAGAACTCATTAGCCATCCCCTGCATAAGGTCTACCCAGATCCCTCAATTGTTAGTTCTGTCTGTCTGTCTATCTGTCTCTCTCTGTCTCTAAGTCTTTCTCTCCCTTTCTCTCTTTATGTATTCCTGTCTATATCTCTGTCTCTGTATCTCTGTCCCTATCATGCTCTCTTGCTCCAATAAGATATCAGCTCTTTGAGGGACAATTTCATTTTGTCATGATTGAAATGACTCAACAGCAACAAAAATCTCCCGTGAGAGGTGCCATGGAATACTGAATAGAGGACCAGCATCAGAGTCAAGAAAATCTCAGTTCATATTTTTTTATTACACATACCGACTGGGAAACTCTGGGCAAATCATTTAACTTTTCATGGTTCCAAGAAACTCTTGAAGGCTATGTGTTGCAGAGTCCATACTAAGTTGCAATGGTAGATGGAATTCCCTTGTTGGGAGTTCCATATAATAATGAAACCACAGATATCATCTAAACAATACCCTAATAACTAGGACATAAATAAAGGTTTGTTTGATTGGAATAAATGATTAAAAATAAATTGGATAAAATGTTCTTACCTAAGAAGTAGGCATCCAGATTTTGCTTGAAGATGTCCCATAAAGGGGAGGCCACTACATATGGAATCCACTAATTCTGCTTTTGGGTAGTTTTATGTATGAGGGAGCTTTTTCCTTATAGAAAATCTCATTTCACCTCTTTGCAACTTCTAAGCATGGCTCCTATATCTGTTCTCTAGATTCATATAGAATACCTTTAAACTCTCTTCCATGGGACAGCCCTTCAAGTGCTTGAAGGCAGATATCATGGCTACACTAAGACTCTTCTTCTCCTTATCTGAGTCCCTTTAATTCTATTGCCTTCCATCTATTGATTATTTCCCATTTATCATGGATATAGTTTGTGCATAGTTGTTTGTATGATATTTCCACCAGTAGACTATGAACTCCTTGAGAGCAGGTACTATCTCTCATCTTTCTTTATCTCCTTATTAATTAGCAAAATGCCAGGTGCATAGAGAATGCTTAATAAATGTTATTGACTTGTGTTCATGGGGTTGAGTACAGACCTCCATTTGATTTCCTTAAAGGATTGTAGGGATCTGTTTGAGAAATTTGAGGTTCTTCCAATTGTTTCAGGGACCACTTGAGTTATTTTCATCTTGTCCTCCATCTGGACAGGCATATGTGTTGCAGGGGTCCATCTGAGAAATTTTTAGAATTCCCATTTGGGTTGGTTCATGTACTCTGGGAACCCATTGGATGGAATTTCACCTGGGAAAATTCTGTTTTTACCCTTAGGATAAGGGGCTGATTTTTAGTCAACCCCAACTCCTGAGGGAGAGCTACTTCTGCAATGGCAACTCATCTGGGACCAGTATCAGTACAAATATTTTGGTTCTGAAGCACAGCATGAAGATATGGAAATCTGAATCATTTGATTTTATAGATAGCGTCTTGAGTCCTTAAACCAAGAGAGTACCTCAGAGCTAACCTCAAAATAGCTCAAACCATTTAATATAGAAGAGGGCAAGAATGCAGAAAGAATACTGAAAAAATGTCATGCTTTCTCTGGGTCTGCACTGCCAAAACCGATTGTGATTGATTTCCATTAGCTTCCTTTTTTATTGCAGTCCTTAGTAGTAGTAAACTGTATCCTGTGATCCTAAGGTAATGAGTAAGGTTTGTGCTACAGCTTTTCTCCAAGTGAGTATTTCCTTTCAATAAACCAACATCATTTTACGTTTGACTAAATGCTAAGAAAAAAATGATACTTAAGATGAATTTTTAAGATCAATCATTAAGATGATATTTAAGAGGGGCGGCCAGGTAGCACAGCAAGTAAGAGCACCGGCTCCAGTGTTGAGAAGACTTGGAGATCGAATCCTGGGCTCAGACACTTAGCACCCACCCAGAAACACCTGGCCGTGTAACCTTGAGCAAGTTACTTAACCCCAATTGCTTAGGGGCAGCCAGGTGGCTCAGCGAGTAAGAGCACCGGCTCTAGTGTTGGGACGACCTGGAGATCGAATCCGGGCTTGGACACTCAGCACCACACCCAGAAACACCTGGCCGTGTAACCTTGAGCAAGTTACTTAACCCTGATTGCTTAAAAAAAGAAAAAGATGATATTTAAGAGAAATCCACCTCATAGTCTTATAGAAAGTCAGCTGATTGAACTAAGCCTTCTAATAATCTGGTTTTTGATTCATTGTACTTCTATATGACATGATCAGGCTACCACAAACCTCTAATTTTCCATTATTTGTTTTCATTGTATCTTGCAATTGCCTTATTTGTGTTATGATAGGTTTGTAATGGACAAGATGAATTCCTCTGTTCAGGTGGATCCAACTTATGTTCATGATATAATTCCACTGGATTTTATTCACTTAAAAATTTCTTAGCCTTGGGGCGGCTAGGTGGCATAGAGTGAATAGAGCACAAGCCCTGGAGTCAGGAGGACCTGAGTTCAAATCTGGCCTCAGACACTTAACACTTACTAGTTGTGTGACTTTGGGCAAGTCACTTAACCCCAATTGCCCTGCCTTCCCCCTCCAAAAAAAAAAAGCAAAAAAAAAATTCTTAGCCTTATCAATCAACAGAAAATTTGGATTCATAAGACTCTTCTCCTAGACTTAATTCTTTCATTTTCTTTTCTTAATCTATCCACAGATGCATCTAGCCAGCAAGCAGTTGCACAAGACAGTAAGTACTTTTTCATTCACAAATTATATTTTTTTTCTCTTTTCTCGGGGCTTCTGGAGCTAATTTTTCCCTAAACTCTTCTTTGTGATTATAGTAACAAAGGTAATTAGCCCCAAAATGCATATTATACATATACGACCATCTTTATTACCTTTATAGATAAATATGCATTATATATGCTCCATATATAATTATATATTGTATCTAATATGATATATTATGTATTATGATATAATAGTATATTGTATTAATAAATGTTGTCATGTATAATTATATATAATATACTTGCTTGGTATATATTATATTTAATGCTTGGTATATATATGTGTGTGTGTATATATATATATATATATATACATGTATATATAATGCACATATAATATATTTAAAAGCTCTTCAATTGTTCCACCAATGATCCAAACTCAGAAATGATCTAAAGCCTGGACAAAAAAAAAAAGAGGGAGAGCAGGACCATAGGTGGAAGACTAACAAGGTTCCTATACTTTTTCTCTGACTCCTGATTGAAAGTGATCTGTTTGAATTAAATTCTCTTTCCCTGTCATGTTTGTTTTTTCTGAACTAGTAAAAATTGTGTCCAGGGATATACAGGTTAATGAGTGAGGCTTATACTTTCTCTTCCATATAGTTTTTAATATTTCTTCTAATACATCACGAGAATGTGAGAAACTCTCAATGCCAAGGAAAGAGAACAAAATTACTCAGGAAAGTTGTATTGCATTTTTCTGGAATATTAGTTTTCTAATTGAGTCACACAGCTTTATGTCATTCTGATACTTTTTTGAAAAATTCTTTGTGGGGCTGGGCAGGTAGCACAGCCAGTAAGAACACCAGCTCCAGTGTCAGGATGACCTGAGGACCAAATCCAGGCTCAGATACTTAGCACCACACCCAGAAATAACTGGCCCTGTTACCTTGAGCAAGTTACTTAAACCTGATTGCTTAAAAAAAATTCTTTATGATCCCATGGTTGCTTTCATTACCTACCAAGGAATCTAGAAATGTTTAACAGTCTAGATTATTGCAAGAGAAGGAATTCTGAAATCAGACTGCCTGAATGAAAAAATATTTTTTTTAATTTTCCTCTTCTCTTTTTTCCTTTGTTTTACCTGATATTTACCTCCATTAGTGTATCTTGATGACTTTGAATGGATGGGATATAGATCATGATTTGGGATGGGATGTGTACACTTCCTGAGATGGAGCCCAGGTTTTGTTCCTGATAAAATTCACTGTTTCACATACCAGGAAGTAACTGGCATTAAGTGAAGAGAAAGAACTGTGAAATTCATAAGACTTTTATGAAGTCCTCAGTTTAACTGTTTCCTTTTCTTTGTCTATTGAAAGCAGCCTCCAGCCAGGATTCTACTGCCCAGGAAGGTAAGTCCTAATTTCATTCCACTTCAAAAATAATTAACCTTATCAATCAATAGAAAACTTGAGGATTCATAAGACTCTTTACCTAAACCCTCAATCTTTCCCTCTCTTTATTTTGTTCATATTACATTTATAGCAGCACTTAACCAGCAACGTGTTCCACAAGAAAGTAATTCCTTTTTCATCTACAAACTATATTTGTCTTTCCTTGGGGCTTCAAGAGGTCATTTTCCCGGATGTTCTACTTTTGTGTTTATGGTCACAAAAGTCATTAACCATGGAGCGGTAGACTTGTTCAGTTAGTGGACATTATTTTCTGTTATCAGAGGAGAACTTGTCTCCTTTTTCCAGACAGTTATTTTCTTAATAACATCCTTGAAGATCTACCTTACTCTCTGTTCTTCAGTGAAAAGAGCTCTGCCTCTCTCTCGGAATTTTAAACTGAGTCCTCACTAGGGATCACATTTCATTAAAAAAAAAGCAGGAAACATATAGAAATGTAATATCAGGAATCCCATATGCAAGTCAAAAATTTTGGGGACTCAAATACTTAATGGAGAAATCAGGATTCCAGTTTTTGCTTACTCTTTTTGCATAAATCTCATTCCATCCACCCAAGATCTCATTTCAGATATATCCTTAAATCTGGCCAACAAATTGGATGGGGGTTAGGGGAGGGAGATAAGAGGAAAATTGTCCAGACTTCCGTGTGCTTTATTATCCCCAAACTGAGAATATAAATTTGGATTGGTTCCATTAATTGTCACATTTTACTTGGTAGGTAGTTCTGTCCAGAGAAAAATGTGATGTGGAGTGAGACTTATACATCAACTTAAAATCACTTTTAATGCTTTCTTTACACTGAACAATGAGTTTTGTAAGGCACTCAATGGCAAAGAAAAAGGTCACAAACTGTTAGTGAAATTATACTTCGATTTTCATTAAATATCACTATTTTGAGCTGTCACACTGCTTCATGTCTATCTTCCAGCATCTCTTGTTAAATTAATTTTATACCCTTGACTACCTTCACTAGCATGAGAACTCCAGAAATAGCTAACTAGTTCTCGACATGGCTACAAGGGAGATTATTAGATGGGTACCACTCACAAATAGCCACTTTTTCATTACATGCCTCTCTTCTTAATTATAATTTTAAAATCACAAATTCTCATCTTCATGATGAGATATGTATCCTCTGTCAAAGTAGAGCCATTATTGTGCTACCAACAAAATTGTATTGAACCCTATCTATTTGAACAAAAATGATAAATGTGAGAGCCATAGAACTTTTTTGTCAACTTTATTATTTTTCCTTTTCTTTACCCACAGACTCCAGCCTAGACTCTACTGGCCAAGAAGGTAAGTCCTAATTTCAGTGGGTCCTTCCACTTCAAAAATATTTGGCCTTATCAATAAATAGAAAACTTAAAGATTCATAAAACTTTCCAGCTAGACTTAATTCCATTTTTCTCTTAATTTTGTTCATATTCCACCCATAACAACACTTAGCCAGCAACCTGCTCCATGAGAAAGTAATTCATTTTCATCTACAAACTACATTTATCCTTTCCTTGGGGCTTCTGGAGCTCATTTTTCCTAATACTCTACTTTTGTGTTTATGGTCACAAAAGTCATTAAACATAGAGATGTAGACTGGTTCAGTTAGTGGGTGGTAATCTCTGTTATAAGAGGAGATCTTCTCTTCTTCTTTCCAACAGGGAGTTTTTTCTTAATATCATCCTGGATAATCTGCCTTTCACTTTTTTCTTCAGTGAATTGAACTCTCTCTATCTCTGTATCTGTCTCTGCCTCTGTGTCTATCTTGATCTCTGTCTCCCTCTCTCTCTGTCTCTGTCCCTCTGTCTCTCTCTGTCTGTCTCTTTCTCTCAATTTTAAATTGAGTCCTTTCTAGGATACCCATAACATGAGAAAGAAAATGGAATGAGAGAGAAATTTAGTATCAGGAATCCTGAATGATCAATAAGAAGTAGAAAAGTTTTGCGATTTGGGTTTTTAGTTTAGTTTTTTAGTTTTTGTTTTTTTTGCATTTTGGAGGGCAGTTGGGATTGCCCAAGGTCACACAGCTAGTTTTTGTGTTAAGTGTCTGAGGCTGGATTTGAACTCAAGTCCTCCTGATTCCAGGGCCGGTGCTCTATTCACTGTGCCACCTAGCTGCCCCAGAAGTACAAAAGTTTTGACACTGAAGTACTGCATGGAGAAATCAGGGTTTCAATTGTATTGATCTTTTTGAAAAGCTGCCTCTGTATACCCATCCAAAGTCTCATCTCAGATCTAAGCTTAAATATGGCTAAAAAATTGGATGGGTGTTAGGGGAAGGGAATAATAGGAAAATTGTCCAGACATTCCTTGGCATTAGGATCCCAGCATTGAGAAAAAGTTTTAGATCACTCCCATTGATTGCTCTGCTCTTCTTGGTAGAAGTTCCATTCAGAGAGGAATATGATATTGAGTGAGGTGTATATATGAAGTTCAAGTCACTTTTAATGCTTTCTTTACACAGAGCAATGAGTTTTCTGAGGTACTCAATGCCAAAGATAGAGGTCACAATCTGTTAGTGAAATTATACTTCAATTTTCATTGAATATCACTACCTCTAGTTGTCACACTTCTTCACTTCTCCTAGCACATCTTGTTCAATTAAGTTCACGCCCTTGGTTAACTTCTTTAATCTTAGTGCTCCATAGATAATTAACTAGTTCTCAATATGGCTACAATGGAGATTGTTAGATGGATGCCCCCCACAAATGAAGACATTTCCAACTGTCACTTCACAATGTCTTTCACTGTATCACACAGAGTCCTTCTAAACTATGTACGGTTTGATAACACAAATTCTCCATTTTATGATTAGATACATATCCTCTGACAAAATAGGTACATTTTTTTATAAGAAATTAGAGTTAAGTAACTTATTCAAGGTTACATGGCCAGCTATTTTCTGGTTGTGGTGCTAAGTATCAGAGCCCAGATTCGATCTCAGGTCATCCCGACTCTGGGGCCAGTGATCTTACTCACTGAGCCACGTGGCAGCACCCTAAAATAGGTACATTTTTGAATTCCTTGTAAAGTCTCATTGAACCCTATCTACTGTAACATACCTTGCCCCACCTAGATTGATAAATGTGAGAGACATAGAACTTTGTTGTAAATTTTACTTTTTTCTTTTCTTAAACCACAACAGCTTCCAGCCAGGACTCAACTGCCCAAGAAGGTAAGTCCTGATTTCATTGGGGCCCATCCACTTCAAAAATACTTGGCCTCATCAAGCAGTAGAAAATTTGAGGATTCATAAGACTCTTCATTTAGGCTTCATTCTTTTCCTCTCTTAATTTTGTTCATATTCCACACATAGCAGTACGTAGCCAGCATCCATCTACACAAGAAAGTAGTTCCTTTCTCATCTACAAACTATATTTTTCTTTCCTTGGAACTTCTGCAGCTCATTTTCCTTGGTACTCTACTTTTGTGTTAATGGTCACAAAAGTAATTAACCACAGAAAGAGGAAGGTTGATCCAGTTACAGGGTACTGATGTCTGTTGTGAAGGGAGATCTTGTCTCCTGTTTCCAGAGGGAATTTTTTCTTAATATCATCCTGAACAATCTACCTTATTCTCTGTTCTTCGATGAAAACAACTCTGCCTCTCTCTCTGAATTTTAAACTGGGTCCTCCCGAGGGCTAACATTTCATAAAAAAGAAGAAGAGAGAGAAATGTAGTATCAGGAATCCTAAATGATGAAATACAAATCCAAAAGTTCTGGCACTGAAATACTTCTTGGAGAAATCAGGATTCCACTTGTTTTAATCTTTTTGTACAGCCACCACCATCTGTCATCTCAAAGCTATCCTCAAATGTAGTCAAAAAATTGAATGGGAAATAGGGAATGGTGATAATAGGAAAAGTGTTGAGATTGGCCTTATTAATTGTCATATGGTTCCTGGTAGGTGAAATTCTGTGCAGAGAGGAATATCATGAGCAGTGAAGCTTATACTCAAACTTCAAAGCACTTTTAATATTTCCTTTAGACAAAGCAATGACTTTTGTGAGGTGTTCAAGGTCAAGGAAAGATGTCACGGTCTGTTAGGGAAACTACATTTGAATCTTCATTGAGTATCACTATTTCTAGTTAAGTCATACAGTTTCACCTCTCTCTTCCAGCACCTCTTTAATCCAACACTTACATTAATACTAGAGATCCAGAAATAATAATTTGTTCACAACATGGCTACAATGAAGATTATTATATGGGTGACCCCACAAATAATGACTTCTTCATCCCTCTCTTCTTTTACTATCTTTTATTATCTCTTTTTTTTTCTTTTACTATCTCTCACACCTCCCTTCTTCATTATGGTTTGATACCATAAATTTTCCATTTTATGATAAGAAATGTATACTCTACACATTTCTGTGTTGCACATAAAATCTCGTTGAAACCTATCTGCTATAATATACCTTGCCCCACCTAGATTGATAAAAGTGAGAGACATAGAACTTTGTTGTGAATCTTACCTTTTCCTTTTCTTTACCCACACCAGGGTCCAGCCAGGACTCTACTGCCCAAGAAGGTAAGACTGAATTTTACTGGGTCCTTCCACTTCAAAACTACTTGACCTTATCAATCAACAGAAAACTGGAGGATTCATAAGACTCTTCACCTAGACCTCAATCTCTTCCTCTCTCAATTTAGTTCATACTCCACCCATAGCAGTACTTAGCCAGGCAACCTGCTCCAAAGGAAAGTAATTCATTTTCATGTACAAACTACATTTGTCTTTCTTGGGGCTTCTGGAACTCGTTTTCCCTTTTGTGTTGATGGTCACAAAAGTCATTAACCATAGAGAGGTAGGTTGATCCAATTGGTTGACATTAATCTCTTTTGTGAATGGAGATCTTATCTCCTTTTTTGAAGAGGGAGTTTTTTTCTTCATATCATCTAGTACAATCTACCTTGGTCTCTGTTCTTCAATGAAATAAAGAGTCTCTCTCTAAATTCAAAGGTAAGTCCTCCTTAGGGTTCCCATTTCATAAAATATAAGAAGAGGGAAAGAGAGAGAAATGTAGTATCAGGAATCCTGAATGACCAAATACAAGTCCACAGGATTTGCCATTGAAATACTTCATGGAGAAATCAGGATTCTGGTTTTCCTTTTTGTCTTTTTGCATAACATGCTACATTTATCCTCATAAAGTCAACTGTCAGACCTCTCCTCCAATTTGGCTGACAAATTGCATGGGAATTAGGGGAGGAAGATAATAGGAAAATTGTCCACACATTTCTAGACATTGCCTTCCCAGAACTGAGAAAAAGACCTTTGAATTGGTCCCATTAATTGTCCTGTTCTTCTTGGTAGGCAGCTTTGTCCAGAGAGGAAGATGATATTGAGAGAGGTTTATACTCACACTTCAAATCACGTTTCATGTTTCCTCTAAACAGCACAATGCGTACTGTGAGGTGCTCAATACGAAAGAATGAAGTCACAACCTGTTAGTGAAATTATACTTCAATCTTCCTTGAGTATTTTTAATTACCCCATACTGCTTCACCTCTATCTTCCAGCACCTCTTCTTCAATTAAGTTTATTCCCTTTATTACCTTCATTAGTCCTAGAACTCCATATATAATTACCGAGTTCTCCACATGGCTTCAATGGACATTATTAGATAGGTGGCACCTACAAATAACCACTTTTTCATCCCTCTCTTCTCCATTTCTTTTACTATAATTCCTGCCTCCCTTCTTCACTGCATTTGGATATCACAGATTCTCAGTTTTATGGGATATATATCCTCTGTCAAATTAGGTTCAAATTTGTGTTCCTGATAAAATCTCTTTGACCTTTATCTACATGAATGTACCTTGCCCCACCTAGATTGATAATTGTGGGAGACATAGAATTTTGTTGTAAATGTAACTTTTTTCTTCTCTTAATCCACAGAAGCCTCCAGTCAAGACTCTCCGGCCCAAGAATGTAAGTCCTAATTTCAGTGGGTCTTTCCACTTCAAAAATACTTGGCCTTATCAATCAATAGAAAACGTAAAGATTCCTAAGACTTTTCAGCTAGACTTCATTCTCTTCCTCTCTTTATTTTGTCCATATTCCACTCATAACAACACTTAGTCAGAAACCTGCTCCACGAGAAAGTCATTCATTTTCATCTTCTAACTACATTTGTCCTTTCCTTGGGGCTACTGGAGCTCATTTTCCCTAATACTCCACTTTTGTGTTTATGGTCACAAAAGTCATTCTCCATAGACATGTAGACTGGGTGAGTTAGTGGGTAGGAATCTCTGTTGTAAGAGGAGATCTTCTCTTCTTTCCCACAGCGAGGTTTTTATCAACATCATCCTGGATGATCTACCTTACATTTTCTTCTTCAGTGAAATGAACTCTCTCTGTCTCTGTCTCTTTCTCTTTCTCTCTGTCTCTATCTCTGCCTCTGTCTCTGTCTATCTCTGTGTCCCTCTTTCTGTGTCTCTGTCTGTCTGTTTGTCTCCTTCTCTCATTTTTAAATTAGATCATTTCTAGGGAGCCCATATAATGAGAAAGAAAAGGAAAAGAGAGAGAAATTTAGTATCAGGAATCCTGAATGATCAATTAGAAGTACAAATGTTTTGGCATTGAAATACTGGAAGGAGAAATCAGTATTTCAATTGTTTTGATCTTTTTGCACAGATGCCTCTGTACACCCATACAAGGTCTCATCTCAGACCTATGTTTAAATCTGACTATAAAACTGGATGGGAAGGGGCAGCCAGGTAGCATAGCGAGTAAGAACACTGGCTCCAGTGTCGGGATGACATGTGGATCGAATCTGGGCTCAGACACTTATTACCCACCCAGAAACACCTGGCCATGTAACCTTGAGCAAGTTGCTTAACCCCAATTCTTAAAAAAAATGGATGGGCATTGGGGGAAGGAAAAATATAGGAAAATTGTCCAGACATTCCTAGGCATTAGGATCCCAGCATTGACAAAAAGCTTTAGATTGCTCCCATTGAATGCAATATTCTTCTTGGCAGGTAAAATTTCTGTTCAGAGAGGAATATAATATTGAGTGAGGTTTATACATGAACTTCAAACAACTTTTAATGCTTTCTTTACACAGAGCAATGAGCTCTCTGACCTACTCAATGCCAAAGAAAGAGGTCACAATCTGTTGGTGAAATTATACTTCAATTTTCATGGAATATCACTACCTCTAGTTATTACCCTTCTTCACCTCTCTCTTTCAGCACCTCTTGTTCAATTAATTTTTCCCCTTTGGTCAACTTCATTGATCCCAGAGCTCCAAAGATAATTAACTACTTCTTAATATGGCTATAAGTGAGATCGTTAGATGGGTGCCCCCCACAAATAACCATTTCTCCAACCCTCTTTTCTCAATGTCTTTCACTATATCACACAGCTCCCTTCTTACCTATAGTTTGGTACCACAAATTCTCCATTTTATGATGACATACATATCCTCTGACAAAATAGATCCATTTTTGTATTCCTGGTAAATTCTCATTGAACCTTACCTACTTCAACATAACTTGCCCCACCTATATTGATAAAAGCGAGAGACATAGAACTTTGTTATAAATTTTACTTTTTTCTTATCTTAAACCACAACAGCTTCCAGCCAGGACTCTACTGCCCAAGAAGGTAAGTCCTAATTTCATTGGGGTCCTTCCATTTCCAAATTACTTGGCCTCATCAAGCAGTAGAAAATTTGAGGATTCATAAGACTCTTCATTTAGGCCTCATTCTTTTCCCCTCTTTATTTTGTTCATATTCCACACATAGCAGTACGTAGCCAATCAGGATTCCACTTGTTTTAATGGCTTTGTACAGCCGCCACCATCTATCCACCCAAGGTGTCATCTCAAAGCTATCCTCCAATGTAGCCAAAAAATTGAATGGGAAATAGGATATGGCGATAATAGGAAAAGTGTTGAGATTGGTCCTATTAATTGTCATATGGTTCCTGGTAGATGAAGTTCTGTGCAGAGAGAAATATCATGAGCAGTGAGGCTTATACTCAAACTTCAAAGCACTTTTAATACTTCCCTTAGAGAAAGCAATGACTTTTGTGAGGTATTAAAGGTCAAAGAAAGAGGGCACCATCTGTTAGGGAAACTATATTTGAATCTTCATTGAGTATCACTATTTCTATTTAAGTCATACACTTTCACCTCTCTCTTCCATCACCTCTTTAATCCAGCACTTTCATTGATTCTGAGATCAAGATGAAATTTGTTCACAACATGTCTACATTGCAGATTATTTTATGGGTGACCCCTCAAATGACTTCTTCATCCTTCTCTTCTCCATTTTTTTTTACTGTCTCTCAAACCTCTCTTCTTCATTATGGTTTGATACAACAAATTTTCCATTTTATGATGAGAAATGTATATTCTACAAAATGGGTTCATTTCTGTGTTGCACATAAAATCTCATTGAAACCTATCTGCTATAACATACCTTGCCCCACCTAGATTGATAAAAGTGAGACATAGAACTTTGTTGTGAATCTTACCTTTTCCTTTTCTTTACCCACACCAGCGTCCAGCCAGGACTCTACTGCCCAAGAAGGTAAGATTGAATTTCACTGGGTCCTTCCACTTCAAAACTACTTGAACTTATCAATCAACAGAAGACTGGAGGATTCATAAGACTCTTCACCTAGACCTCAATCTCTTCCTCTCTCAATTTAGTTCATATTCCACCCATAGCAGTACTTAGCCAGCAACCTGCTTCACAAGAACATAACTCCTTTTTCATCTACAAATTAAATTTCTCTTTCCTTGGGCTTCTGGAACTCATTTTCCTTGATGCTCTGCTTTTGTGTAAATGGTCACAAAAATCATTAACCATAGAGAGAGGTAGTTTGGTCCAGTTTATAGGTATTGATTTCTGTTGTGAGGGGAGATCTGGTTTCCTTTTTCCCAGAGAGAGTTTTTTCTTCATATCATCCTAAAAAGTCTACCTTACTCTTTGTTCTCCAATGAAATGAATAGTCTCTCTCTAAATTTTAAGCTAGGTCTTCCCTAGGGTTCCCATTTCATAAAATATAAAAAGGGGGAAAGAGAGAGAAATGTTGTATCAAGATTCCTGAATGATCAAATACAAGTCCAAAGGTTTGGGCACTAAAATAATTCCTGAAGAAATAAGGATTGCATTTTTCTTTCTATCTTTTTGCATAGCCTCCTCCATTTATCCACCTAAGGTCTCTTCACAGACCTCTCCTTAAATCTGGTGAACAAATTGTATGGGAATTAGGGGAGGGAGATAATAGGAAAATTGTCCAGACATTTCTAGACATTGACTTCCCAGCACTGAGAAAAAGACCTTTGAATTGGTCCCATTAATTGTCCTGTTCTTCTTGGTCGGCAACTTTGTCCAGAGAGGAAGATGATATTGAGAGAGGTTTATACTCACACTTCAAATCACGTTTCATGTTTCCTCTAAACAGCACAATGAGTTTTGTGAGGTGCTCAATATGAAAGAATGAAGTCACAACCTGTTAGTGAAATTATACTTCAATCTTCCTTGAGTATCTATTTTTAATTACCTCATGCCGCTTCACCTCTATCTGCCAGCCCCTCTTCTTCAATTAAGTTTATTCCCTTTATTACCTTCATTAGTCCTAGAACTCCATATATAATTACCGAGTTCTCCACATGGCTTCAATGGACATTATTAGATAGGTGGCACCTACAAATAACCACTTTTTCATCCCTCTCTTCTCCATTTCTTTTACTATAATTCCTGCCGCATTTCTTCACTGTATTTGGATACCACAAATTCTCAGTTTTATGGCATATATATTCTCTGTCAAATTAGGTTCATTTTTGTGTTCCTGATAAAATCTCCTTGACCTCTGTCTACATGAATGTACTTTCCCCCACCTAGATTGATAATTGTGGGAGACATAGAATTTTGTTGTAAATGTAACTTTTTTCTTCTCTTAATCCACAGAAGCCTCCAGCCAGGACTCTCCTGCCCAAGAATGTAAGTCTTAGTTTCAGTGGGTCTTTCCACTTCAAAAATACTTGGCTTTTCCAATCAATAGAAAACATAAAGATTCCTAAGGCTTCTCAGGTAGACTTCATTCTCTTCCTCTTTTTATTTTGTCCATATTCCACTCATAACAACACTTAGCCAGAAACCTGCTCCACAAGAAAGTCATTCATTTTCATCTTCTAAATACATTTGTCCTTTCCTTGGGGCTACTGGAGCTCATTTTCCCTAATACTCTACTTTTGTGTTTATGGTCACAAAAGTCATTCACCATAGAAATGTAGAATGGTTCAGTTAGTGGGTAGGAATCTCTGTTGTGAGAGGAGATATTCTCTTCTTTCCACAGGGAGTTTCTTATTCAGTGAAATGAACTCTCTGTCTCTGTCTCTTTCTCTCTGTCTCTATCTCTGCCTCTGTCTCTATCTCTCTCTCCATCTTTCTGTGTCTCTGTCTGTCTGTCTCTTTCTCTCAATTTTAAATTGGATCACTTCTAGGGAGCCCATATCATGAGAAAGAAAAGGGAAAGAGAGAGAAATTTAGTATCAGGAATCCTGAATGACCAATTAGAAGTACAAATGTTTTTGCACTGAAATACTGAAAGGAGAAATCAGGATTTCAATTGTTTTTATTTTTCTGCACAGATGCCTCTGTACACCTATACAAGGTCGCATCTCAGACCTATGTTTAAATCTGGCTATAAAACTGGATGGGCTTTGGGGGAAGGAAAAAATAGGAAAATTGTCCAAACATTCCTAGGCATTAGGAACCCAGCATTGACAAAAAGTTTAGATTGCTCCCATCGATTACAATATTCTTCTTGGCAGGTAAAATTTCTGTTCAGAGAGGAATATAATATTGAGTGAGTTTTATACATGAACTTCAAACCACTTTTAATGCTTTCTTTACACAGTGCAATGAGCTCTCTGAGCTACTCCATGCCAAAGAAAGAGGTCACAATCTGTTAGTGAAATTATACTTCAATTTTCATGGAATATCACTACCTCTAGTTATCACCCTTCTTCACCTCTCTCTTCCAGCACCTCTTGTTCAATAAATTTTACCCCCTTGGTCAACTTCATTAATCCTAGAGCTCCAAAGATAATTAACTACTTCTTAATATGGCTACAAGTGAGATTGTTAGATGGGTGCGCCCCACAAATAACCATTTCTCCAAACCTCTCTTCTCAATGTCTTTAACTATATCACACAGCTCTCTTCTTAAATATGGTTTGGTAATACAAATTCTCCTGTTTTATGATGAGATACATATCCTCTTACAAAATAGGCCCATTTTTGTATTCCTGGTAAACTCTCATTGAACCCTTCCTACTTCAACATAACTTGCCCCACCTATATTGATAAAAGTGAGAGACATAGAACTTTGTTGTAAATTTTACTTTCTTCTCTGCTTAATCCACAACAGCTTCCAGCCAGGACTCAACTGCCCAAGAAGGTAAGTCCTAATTTCATTGGGTCCTTCCACTTCAAAAATTGTTGGCTTCAACGAGCAGTAGAAAATTTGTGGATTCATAAGACTCTTCATTTAGGCCTCTTTCTTTTCCTCTCTTAATTTTGTTCATATTCCACCCATAACAGTACTTAGCCAGTATCCTTCTCCACAAGAAAGTAGTTCCTTTCTCATCTACAAACTATATTTTTCCTTCCTTGGAACTTCTGCAGCTCATTTTCCTTGGTACTCTACTTTTGTGTTAATGGTCACAAAAGTCACTAACCATAGTAAGAGGAAGGTTGGTCAAGTTACAGGGTATTGATATCTGTTGTGAGGGGAGATCTTGTATCCTGTTTCCAGGGGGAGTTATTTCTTAATATCATCCTGAACAATCTACCTTATTCTCTGTTCTTCAATGAGAATAACTCTACCTCTCTCTCTGAATTTTAAACTGGGTCCTCCTGAGGGCTCACATTTCATTAAAAAGAAGAAGGAAAGAGAGAGAAATGTAGTATCAGGAATCCTGAATGATGAAAAACAAATCCAAAAGTTCTGACACTGAAATACTTCTTGGAGAAATCAGGATTCCACTTGTTTTAATGGCTTTGTACAGGCACCACCATCTCTCCACCCAAGGTGTCATCTCAAAGCTATCCTCAAATGTAGCCAAAAAATTGAATGGGAAATAGGGAATGGCGATAATAGGAAAAGTGTTGAGATTGGTCCTATTAATTGTCATATGGTTCCTGGTAGGTGAAGTTCTGTGCAGAGAAAAATAATAAGCAGTGAGGCTTATACTCAAACTTCAAAGCACTTTTAATACTTCCCTTAGAGAAAGCAATGACTTTTGTGAGGTATTCAAGGTCAAAGAAAGAGGGCACCATCTGTTAGGAAAACTATATTTGAATCTTCATTGAGTATCACTATTTCTGGTTAAATCATACAGTTTCACCTCTCTCTTCCATCACCTCTTTAATCCAGTACCTACATTAATACTGAGCTCCAGAAATAATAATTTGTTCACAACATGGCTACAATGCAGATTATTATATGGGTGACCCCACAAATAATAACTTCTTCATCCCTCTCTTCTCCATTTCTTTTACTATCTCTCACACCTCCTTTCTTCATTATGGTTTGATACAACAAATTTTCCATTTTATGAAGAGAAATGTATATTCTACAAAATGGGTTCATTTCTGTGTAGCACATAAAATCTCATTGAAGCCTATCTACTATAACATACCTTGCCCCACCTAAATTGATAAAAGTGTGAGACATAGAACTTTTTTGTGAATATTGCCTTTTCCTTCTCTTTACCCACACCAGCGTCCAGCCAGGACTCTACTGCCCAAGAAGGTAAGATTGAATTTCACTGGGTGCTTCCACTTCAAAACTACTTGAACTTATCAATCAACAGAAGACTGGAGGATTCATAAGACTCTTCACCTAGACCTCAATCACTTCCTCTCTCAATTTAGTTCATATTCCACCCATAGCAGTACTTAGGCAGCAACCTGCTTCACAAGAACATAATTCCTTTTTCATCTACAAACTACATTTCTCTTTCCTTGGGGCTTTTGGAGCTCAGTTTCCTTGATACTCTGCTTTTGTGTGAATGGTCACAACAGTCATTAACCATAGAGAGAGGTAGGGTGGTCCAGTTAGTGGGTATTGATTTATGTTGTGAGGGGAGATCTTGTTTCCTTTTTCCCAGATAGAGCTTTTTCTTCATATCATCCTGAAGAGTCTACCATACCCTCTGTTCTTCAATGAAATTAATAGGCTCTCTCTAAATTTTAAGCTAGGTCCTCCCTAGGGTCCCATTTCATAAAATATAAAAAGAGGGAAAGAGAGAGAAATGTTGTATCAATATTTCTGAATCATCAAATACAAGTCCAAAGGTTTGGGCACTAAAATAATTCCAGAAGAAATAAGGATTCCAATTTTTCTTTTTATCTTTTTGCATAGCCTCCTCCATTTATCTACCTAAGGTCTCTTCATAGACCTCTTCTTAAATCTGGTGAACAAATTGGATGGGAATTAGGGGAGGTAGATAATAGGAAAATTGTCCAGACATTTCTAGGGATTATCTTCCCAGCGCTCAGAATAATACATTTCAATTGGTCCCATTAATTGTCCTGTTCTTCTTGGTCGGCAGCTTTGTCCAAAGAGGAAGATGATATTGAGAGAGGTTTATACTCACACTTCAAATCACGTTTCATGTTTCCTCTAAACAGCACAATGAGTTTTGTAAGGTACTCAATAGGAAAGAATGAAATCACAACCTGTTAGTGAAATTATACTTCAGTCTTCCTTAAGTATCTATTTTTAATTACCCCCATACTGCTTCACCTCTATCTTCTAGGCCTCTTCCTCAATTAAGTTTATTCCTTTTATTACCTTCATTAGTGCTAGAGCTCCATACATAATTACCGAGTTCTCCACATGGCGTCAATGAATATTAATAGATAGGTGGCACGTACAAATAGCCACTTTTCCATCCCTCTCTTCTCCATTTCTTTTACTATAATTCCTGCCTCCTTTCTTCACTGTATTTGGATACCGCAAATTCTCAGTTTTATGGGATATATATCTTCTGTCAAAATAGGACCATTTTTGTGTTTCTGATAAAATCTCTTTGACCTTTATCTACATGAATGTACCTTGCCCAACCTAGATTGATAATTGTGGGAGACATAGAATTTTGTTGTAAATGTAACTTTTTTCTTCTCTTAATCCACAGAAGCCTCCAGCCAGGACTCTCCTGCCCAAGAATGTAAGTCTTAATTTCAGTGGGTCTTTCCACTTTAAAAATACTTGGCCTTATCAATCAATAGAAAACATAAAGATTCCTAAGACTTTTCAGCTAGACTTCATTCTCTTCCTCTCTTTATTTTGTCCCTATTCCACTCATAACAAAACTTAGCCAGAAACCTGCTCCACAAGAAAGTCATTCATTTTCATCTTCTAACTACATTTGTCCTTTCCTTGGGGCTACTGGAGCTCATTTTCCCTAATACTCTATTTTTGTGTTTATGGTCACAAAAGTCATTCACCATAGACATGTAGACTGGTTCAGCTAGTGGGTAGGAATCTCTGTTGTGAGAGGAGATCTCTTCTTCTTTTCACAGGGAGTTTTTTCTTAACATCATCCTGGATGATCTACCTTACATTTTCTTCTTCAGTGAAATGAACTCTCTCTGTCTCTGTCTCTTTCTCTTTCTCTCTGTCTCTATCTCTGCCTCTGTCTCTGTCTATCTCTGTGTCCCTCTTTCTGTGTCTCTGTCTATCTGTCTGTCTCTTTCTCTCAATTTTAAATTAGATCACTTCTAGGGAGCCCATATAATGAGAAAGAAAAGGAAAGGAGAGAGAAATTTAGTATCAGTAATTCTGAATGACCAATTAGAAGTACAAATGTTTTTGCACTGAAATACTGTAAGGAGAAATCAGGATTTCAATTGTTTTTATTTTCTGCACAGATGCCTCTGTACACCCATAGAAGGTCTCATCTCAGACCTATGTTTAAAAATGGCTATAAAACTGGATGGGCTTTGGCGGAAGGAAAAAATAAGAAAATTGTCCAGACATTCCTTGGCATTATGATCCCAGCCTTGACAATAAGTTTAGATTGCTCCCATTGATTGCAATATTCTTCTTGGGAGGTAGAAGTTCTGTTCAGAGAGGAATATAATATTGAGTGAGTTTTATACATGAACTTCAAACCACTTTTAATGCTTTCTTTACACAGAGCAATGAGCTCTCTGAGCTACTCAATGCCAAAGAAAGAGGTCACAATCTGTTAGTGAAATTATACTTCAATTTTCATGGAATATCACTACCTCTAGCTGTCACCCTTCTTCACCTCTCTCTTCCAGCACTCTTGATCAATTATTTTTACCCCTTTGGTCAACTTCATTAATCCTAGAGCTCCAAAGATAATTAACTAGTTCTTAATATGGCTACAAGTGAGATTGTTAGATGGGTGTACCCCCACAAATAACCATTTCTCCAACCCTCTCTTCTCAATATCTTTCACTATATCACACAGAACCCTTCTTAACTATGGTTTGGTACCACAAATTCTCCATTTTATGATGAGATATGTATCTTCTGACAAAATATGTTCATTTTTGCATTCCTGGTAAAGTCTCATTGAACCCTACCTACCAGAACATACCTTGACCCACCTATATTGATAAATGTGAGAGACACATAACATTGTTCTAAATTTTACTTTTTTCTTTTCTTAATCCACATCAGCATCAAGCCAGGACACCCCTGCCCAAGAAGGTAAGCCCTAATTTCATTGGGCCCTTCCACTTCAAAACTACTTGGCCTCATGAAGAGTAGAAAATTTGAGGATTCATAAGACTCTTCATTTAGGTCTCATTCTTTTTCTCTTTTAATTTTGTTCGTATCTGTACGTAGCCAGCATCCTTCTCCACAAGAAAGTAGTTCCTTTCTCATCTGAAAACTACATTTGTCTTTCCTTGGGACTTCTGAAGTTTATTTTCCTTGATACTCTACTTTTGTGTAAATGGTCACAAAAGTCATTAACCATAGAAAGTGATAGGTTGGTCCAGTGAGTGGGTATTGATGTCTGTTGTGAGGGGAAATCTTGTCTCCTGTTTCCATAGGGAGTTTTTTCTCATTATCATCTTGAAAAATCTACATTACTCTCTGTTCTTCAATAAAGAGAACTCTGCCTCTCTCTCTGAATTTTAAACTGGGTCCTCCCGAGGGCTCACATTTCATAAAAAGGAACAAGGAAAGAGAGAGAATTGTGCATCAGGAATCCTGAATGATGAAATACAAACACAAATTTGTATTTGAACAAATGCATTACCAAATACTAAATGTATTTGAAAATGAACAAATAAAAATCCTGAACGACCAAATCCAAATCCAAAAGTTTTCTCTCCATGTAATACTTCATGGAGAAATCAGGATTCCACTTGTTTTAATTTTTTGGACAGCCACCATCATCTATCTACCCAAGGTCTCATCTCCCCCCTTCCTTAAGTCTTGCCAACAAACTGAATGGGACATAGGGAATGGAGAGAATAGGAAAAGTGTTGACATTGGTCCTGTTAATTGTCATATAGTTCTTGAGAGATGGAAGTTCTGTGCAGAGAGGAATATCATGCACAGTGAGGCTTATACTTCAACTTCAAAGCACTTTTAATCCTTCCTTCAGACAGTGCAATGAGTTTTGTGAGGTATTCAAGGTCACAGAAAGAGGTCACAATCTGTTAGGGAAACTATACTTGAAGCTTGATTGAGTATCACTATTTCTTGTTCAATTAATTTTATTCCCTTTTTTACCTTCATTAGTCCTAGAGCTCTGCAAGCGATTAGCTAGTTCTCCACACGGCTACAATGGACATTGTTAGATAGTTGCCACCTATCAATAATCCCTTTTCCATCCCTCTTTTCTCTATTTCTTTTACTATACTGCACATGTCCCTTCTTCATTATAGTTGAATACCACAAATTCTCATTTTGTGAGATACATGTCCTCTGTCAAAGTAGGTCCATTTTTGTGTTCTCATAAAATCTCTTTAAGCTCTATCTACCTGAACATACCTTGCCCCACCTTGATTGATAAATGTGAGAGTCATAGAACTTTGTTCTGAATTTTACTTTTTTTTTCATTATCCACACCAGCCTCCAACCAGGACTCTCCTGCCCAAGAAGGTAAGTCCTAATTTCAGTGGGTCCTTCCACTTCAAAACTACATGGCCTCATTAAGCAGTAGAAAATCTGAGGATTCATAAGACTCCTCACTTTGGCCTCATTCTTTTTCCCTCAATTTAGTTCATATTCCACCCATAGCAGTACTTAGCCCGCATCCTGCTCCACAAGAAAGTTCTTCTTTTTCCATCTACAAACTACATTTGTCTTTCCTTGGGACTTCTGGAGATCAGTTTCCTTGATACTCTGCTTTTCTGTTAATGTTAAAAGTCATTAACCATAGAGAGAAGGAGGTTGGTCCAGTTAGTGGGTATTGATGTCTGTTGTGAGTGAAGATCTTTTCTCCTTTTTCCCAGAGAGAGATTTTTCTTCATATCATCCTGAAGAGTCTACCATACCCTCTGTTCTTCAATGAAATTAATAGGCTCTCTCTAAATTTTAAGCTAGGTCCTCCCTAGGGTTCCCATTTCATAAAATATAAAAAGGGGGAAAGAGAGAGAAATGTTGCATCCAGATTCCTGAATGATCAAATACAAGTCCAAAGGTTTAGGCACTAAAATAATTCCTGGAGAAATCAGGATTCTAAATTTTCTTTTTATCTTTTTGCATAGCCTCCTCCATTTATCTACCTAAGGTCTCTTCACAGACCTCTCCTTAAATCTGTTGAACAAATTGCATGGGAATTAGGGGAGGAAGATAATAGGAAAATTGTCCAGACATTTCTAGACATTGTCTTCCCAGCACTGAGAAAAAGACCTTTGAATTGGTCCCATTAATTGTCCTGTTCTTCTTGGTCGGCAGCTTTGTCCAGAGAGGAAGATGATATTGAGAGAGGTTTATACTCACACTTCAAATCACATTTCATGTTTCCTCTAAACAGCACAATGAGTTTTGTGAGGTGCTCAATATGAAAGAATGAAG
This sequence comes from Petaurus breviceps papuanus, assembly GCF_028583685.1. Lineage (NCBI taxonomy): Eukaryota > Metazoa > Chordata > Mammalia > Diprotodontia > Petauridae > Petaurus > Petaurus breviceps. The sequence goes on from NW_027187289.1 coordinate 7,334,635, forward strand.
TCACAACCTGTTAGTGAAATTATACTTCAATCTTCCTTGAGTATCTATTTTTAATTACCCCATACTGCTTCACCTCTATCTTCCAGCACCTCTTCTTCAATTAAGTTTATTCCCTTTATTACCTTCATTAGTCCTAGAGCTCCATACATAATTACCTAGTTCTCCACATGGCTTCAATGGACATTATTAGATAGGTGGCACCTACAAATAACCACTTTTCCATCACTCTCTTCTCCATTTCTTTTACTGTAATTCCCACCTCCTTTCTTCACTGTATTTGGATACCACAAATTCTCAGTGTTATAGGATATATATCTTCTGTCAAAATAGGACCATTTTTGTGTTCCTGATAAAATCTCTTTTACCTCTATCTAAATGAAAGTACCTTGCCCCACCTAGATTGATAATTGTGGGACACATAGAATTCTGTTGCAAATGTAACTTTTTTTTTCTTAATCCACAAAAGCCTCCAGCCAGGACTCTCCTGCCCAAGGAGGTAAGTCCTAATTTCAGTGGGTCCTTCCACTTCAAAAATACTTGGCCTTATCTATCAATATAAAACGTAAAGATTCCTAAGAGTTTTCAGCTAGACTTCATTCTCTTCCTCTCTTTATTTTGTCCAAATTCCACTCAAAACAGCACTTAGCCAGAAACCTGCTCCACAAGAAAGTCATTCATTTTCATCTACTAACTACATTTGTCCTTTCCTTGGGGCTACTGGAGCTCATTTTCCCTAATACTCTACTTTTGTGTTTATGGTCACAAAAGTCATTAACCATAGAAAGTGATAGGTTGGTCCAGTGAGTGGGTATTGATGTCTGTTGTGAGGGGAGATCTTGTCTCCTTTTTCCAGAGGGAGTTTTTCTCAATATCATCTTGAACAATCTACCTTACTCTTTGTCCTTCAAGGAAAACAACTTTGCCTCTCTCTATGAATTTTAAACTGGGTCCTCCTGAGGGCTCATATTTCATAAAAAAGAAGAAGGAAAGGCAGAGAAATGTGTATCAGGAAGCCTGAATGGCCAAATACAAACACAAATTTGTATTTGAACAAATGCATTACCAAATACTAAATGTATTTTAAAATGAACAAGTACAAATCCTGAACGACCAAATACAAATCCAAAAGTTTTTCTCCATGAAGTACTTCATGAGAAATCAGGATTCCACTTGTATTAATCTTTTCGTACAGCCACCATCATCTATCGACCCAAGGTCTCATCTCCCCCCTTCCTTAAGTCTTGCCAACAAACTGAATGGGACATAGGGAATGGAGAGAACGGGAAAAGTGTTGACATTGGTCCTATTAATTGTCATATTGTTCTTGGGAGGTGGAAGTTCTGTGCAGAGAGGAATATCATGCACAGTGAGGGTTATGGTTCAACTCCAAAGCACTTTTAATCCTTCCTTCAGACAGTGCAATGAGTTTTGTGAGGTATTCAAGGTCACAGAAAGAGGTCACAGTCTCTTAGGGAAACTATATTTGAAGCTTCTTTGAGTATCACTATTTCTTGTTCAATTAATTTTATTCCCTGTTTTTACTTTCATTAGTCCTAGAGCTCCACAGGTGATTAGCTAGTTCTCCACACGGCTACAATGGACATTGTTAGATAGGTGCCACCTACCAATAACCACTTTTCCATCCCTCTCTTCTCTATTTCTTTTACTATACTGCACACGTCCCTCCTTTACTATAGTTGGATACCACAAATTCTCATCTTGTGATATACATGCCCCCTGTCAAAATAGGTCCATTCTTGTGTTCCCATAAAATCTCTTTGACCTCTGTCTACCTGAACATACCTTTCCACACCTTGATTGATAAATGTGAGAGACATAGAACTTTGTTCTAAATTTTACTTTTTTCTTTTCTTTATCCACACCAGCCTCCAGCCAGGACTCTCCTGCCCAAGAAGGTAAGTCCTAATTTCATTGGGGCCCTTCCACTTCAAAACTACTTGGCCTCATCAAGCAATAGAAAATCTGAGGATTCATAAAACTCCTCACTTAGGCCTCATTCTTTTGCTCTCAATTTTGTTCATTTTCCATCCATCACAGTACTTAGCCAGCAACATGCTCCACAAGAAAGTAATTCCTTTTTTATGTACAAACTGTATTAGTCTTTCCTTGGGACTTCTGGAGCTCAGTTTTCTGATATTCTGCTTTTCTGTTAATGGTCACAAAAGTCATTAACCATGGAGAGAGGTAGTTTGTCACAGTTAGTGGATATTGATGTCTTTTGTGAGGGAAGATCTTGTCTCCTTTTTCCCAAAGGGAGTTTTTTCTTCATATCATCCTGAGGAGTCTGCCTTGCTTTCGGTTCTTCAATGAAATGAATAAGCTCTCTCTAAATTTTAAGCTAAGCACTCCCTAGGGCTCACATTTCATAAAATATAAGAAGAGGCAAAGAGAGAGAAATGTAGTATCAGGAATCCTGAATGACTAAATAACAGTCCACAAGGTTTTTGGTATTGAAATACGTCCTGGAGAAATCAGGATTCCAGTTTTCTTTTGGTATTTTTGCAGTCATGCTACATTTATCCACCTAAGGTCTCCTCTCCAACCTGTCTTTAAATCTGGGTAACAAATTGGATGGGAATTAGGGGAGGGAGCTAATAGGAAAATTGTCCAGACATTTCTAGGCATTATCTTCCCAGCACTGAGAATAATACATTGGAATTGGTCCTTTAATTGTCATACTCTTCTTGGTCGGCAGCTTTGTCCAGAGAGGAAGATGATATTGAAAGAGGTTTATATGCAAATTTCAAATCACTTTTCATGTTGCCTTTAGACAAAATAATGAGGTGTGTGAGGTACTCAGTGCCAAAGACTGAGGTCACAACCTGTTAGTGAAATTATACTTCATTCTTCATTGAGTATCACTATTTTTAATTACCCCATACTGCTTCACCTATATCTTCCAGCACCTCTTCTTCAATTAATTTTTTTCCTTTATTACCTTCATTAGTCCTAGAGCTCCACAGGTAATTAGCTAGTTCTCCACATGGCTACAAAGGACATCATTAGATAGGTGCCACCTACAGATAACCACTTTTTCATCCCTCTCTTCTCCATTTTTTTTTACTATCTATCACACCTCCCTTCTTCATTATGGTTGGATACCACAAATTCTCTGTTTTATGAGATATATGTCCTCCATCAAAGTAAGTCCATTTATGTGTTCCTGATAAAATCTCTTTGACCTCTATCTACCTGAACATACCTTGCCCCACCTAAACTGATAAATGTGAGAGACATAGAATTTTGTTCTAAATTTTACTTTTTTCATTTCTTAATCCACAGAAGCCTCCAGCCAGGACTCTCCTGCCCAAGAAGGTAAGTCCTAATTTCATTGGGGCCCTTCCACTTCAAAACTACTTGGCCTCATCAAGCAATAGAAAATCTGAGGATTCATAAGACTCTTCATTTAGGCCTCATTCTTTTCCTCTCAGTTTTTTTTTTCATATTCCACCCATAGCAGTAGCTAGCCAGCAACTTGCTCCACAAGAAAGTAGTTCCTTTCTCATCTACAAACTCTATTTATCTTTCCTTGGGACTTCTGGTGTTTATTTTCCTTGATACTCTACTTTTGTGTAAATGGTCACAAAAGTCATTAACCATAGAAAGTGATAGGTTGGTCCAGTGATTGGGTATCGATGTCTGTTGTGAGGGGAGATCTTGTCTCCTTTTTCCAGAGGGAGTTTTTTTCTTATTATCATCCTGAACAATCTACCTTACTCTCTGTTCTTCAACGAAAAGAACTCTGCCTCTCTCTCTGAATTTTAAACTGGGTCCTCCCTAAGGCTCACATTTCACAAAAAAGAAGAAGGAAAGAGAGAGCAATGTAATATCAGGCATCCTGAATGACAAAATACAAATCCAAAGTTTTGCCCTGGAAATACTTCATGGAGAAATCAGGATTCCACTTGTTTTAATCTTTTTGTACAGCCACCACCATCTATCAACTCAAGGTCTCATCTCCAATCTATCCAAAAAAATCTAGCCAATAAACTGAATGGGACATAGGGAATGGAGACAATAGAAAAAGTGTTGAGATTGGTCCTATTAATTGTCATATTGTTCTTGAGAGGCGGGAGTTCTGTGCAGAGAGGAATATCATGCACAGTGAGGGTTATGGTCCAACTTCAAAGCACTTTTAATCCTTCCTTTAGACAGAGCAATGACTTTTGTGAGGTATTCAAGGTCAAAGAAAGAGGTCACAATCTCTTAGGGAAACTATATTTGAAGCTTCATTGAGTATCACTATTTCTTGTTCAATTAATTTTATTCCCTTTGTTACCTTCATTAGTCCTAGAGCTCCACAGGTGACTAGCTAGTTCTCCACATGGCTACAAAGGACATTATTAGATAGGTGGCACCTACAAATAACCACTTTTCCATCCCTCTCTTCTCCATTTCTTTTACTATATTTCATGCCTTCCTTCTTCACTATGATTTGATACCACAAATTCTTATTTTTTGAGATACATATCCTCTATCAAAGTAGGTTCATTTTTGTGTTCCTGATAAAAGCTCTGTGAATTCTATCTACCTGAACATACCTTGCCCCACCTTGATTGATAAATGTGAGAGTCATAGAACTTTGTTCTAAATTTTACTTTTTTCTTTTTTTAATCTACAACAGCCTCCAGCCAAGACTCTCCTGCTCAAGAACGTAAGTCCTAATCTCAGTGGGTCCTTCCACTTCTAAAATACTTGGCCTTATCAATCAATAGAAAACCTTATGGTCCCTAAGACTCTTCACCTAGAGCCTCAATCTTTCCTTCTCTTTATTTTGTTCATATTCCACCCATAGCAGTTCTTAGCCAGCAAACTTTTCCCCAAGAAAGTAGTTCCTTTTTCATCTGCTAACTACATTTGTCTTTCTTTTGGGCTTCTGGGGCTAATTTTCCCTGATACTCTACTTTTGTGTTTATGGTCACAAAATTCATTATCCATAGAGAGCTAGACTGATCCAGTTAGTAGGTATTAATCTGTGTTTTAAGAGGAGATATTGTCTCCTTTTTCTCAGAGGGGTTTTTTCTTAATATCTTCCTGAACAATCTAACTTACTCTCTGTTCTTCTATGAAACACTCTCTCTCTCTCTCTCTCTCTCTCTCTCTCTCTCTCTCTCTCTCTCTCTCTCTCTCTCTCTCTCTCTCTCTCTCTCTCTCTGTCTCTCTGTCTCTCTCTCTCACTCTCACTCTGAATTTTTAACATGGGTCTTCTGTAGGGTTTCTATTTCATAAAAAAGAAGAGAGAAACAGAAATTTATTATCAGGAATTATGAATGACCAAATTCAAATCCAAAGGTTTTGACACTGAAAAATTTCATAGATATATCAGGGTTCTAGTTTTTAAAATAATTTTTCATAGCCTCCTCCATTTATCCACCCAAGGTCTCATATCAGACCTTTCCTCATATTTCACCCACAAATTGGGTGGGAGTTATGACAGGGACATAATAGGAAAATTATCAGGATTGATTCCATTAATTTTCATATTCTTGGTATGTGGAGATTCTGTCCAATGAGAAATAAGATACTGAGCGTGGCTTCTACTCAAACTGCAAATCACTTTTAATGTTTCCTTTAGACAAAGTAAGGAGTTTTGTGAGGTATTTAATACCAAAGCATAAGGTCGCAACCTGTTAATGAAATTATACTTCCATTTTCATTGAAAATAGCTTGTTCTGGTTGTCATACTCCTTCAAACTCTTTTCCAGCACCTCTTATTGAATTACTTTTTACCCCTTGGGTAACTTCATTACTCCTAGAGTTCCAGAGATAATTAACTAGTTCTCAACATGACTGCAATGGAGATTATTAGATGGGTGGCCCCCCAAAATAACCACTTTTCCACCCATCTCTTCTCCATTTCTTTCACAATATCTCACACCTCCATTCTTAACTGTGGTTTGATACCATAAAATCTCCAATTTATGAGATACATATCCTCTGTCAAAATAGATTCATTTTGTGTATCTGATAAAAGGTCATTGAATGCTATTTATTTGAACATAACTGCCCCACCTGGAATGATAAATGGTGCTTTGTTGTAATATTTATTTTCCTTTTCTTTACCCATCAAAGCATCCAGTCAGGACTCTACTGCCCAAGAAGGTAAGTCATAACTTCATTGGGTCCTTCCACTTCAAAAATACTTGCCCTTGTCAATCAATAGAAAACTTGACTCTTCACTTAGACCTCATTCTTTTTCTCTTTTTGCCATATTCTACCCATAGTATCACCTAGCCAGCAATCTGCTCCTTGAGAAAGTAATTCATTTTACCTTCAAAGTACATTTGTCTTCCCTTGTGGTTTCTGGAACTCAGTTTCCTTTATACTCTACTTTTGTGCTTATGGTTACAAAAGTCATTAACCATGGAGAGGTAGACTGGTAGAGTTAGTGAATGCTGGTCTCTGTTGTGAGAGGAGATCTTGTCTCCTTTTTCCCAGAGGGAGTTTTTTTCTTAATAGCATCTTGGACAATCTACCTTATACTCTGTTCTTCAATGAAATGTACTCTCTCTCTCTCTCTCTCTCTCTCTCTCTCTCTCTCTCTCTCTCTC